>NC_051163.1:131785001-132085001 GCF_013339745.2 Dermacentor silvarum
ACCCAAGCACCTGGGAGCGAATTTAAACATAGCGATGGCGCCGATCATACCGCTTTTTGTATATCCTGCGATGCCAATAGGAACGGGGACGGGCGACTTGACGCGCCATGTGAGCGCGAATCGATGACTTCACGAGCGTACTCAGTGTAACACGTGGCAAGAAGGTAGGATGGGTGTCAAATGGCCAATGTAGGGTCGCGACCATACAAAAGATAAAAGGGTCGTGAAATCCTGCGGTGTCGTGTCTGGACGAGATAAGCGAAGGCAGTAGGCCGCGTGGCGTCCCAAGGGGCGGTGATCATGGAGACGTAAACGCTTCTCTGTGAGTGTTCGGCTGAGATGTTCCCGTTAAGACTATGAGTTTGTGGGGTAGAAGACACACCAGGTGGCGCCGAGGAGTGCGGACGCATGCACATCGGCTCCTGACGTTTTCTTTCCTGAGTTTGATAAATTCCATGGATTTTCACCACTTTTGCTACGGTGGTGCATGAAGTCATTCCGGATCGACTGACACCAATTTTTGGCCAAGCGGATCCAGAATTTTTCACTGCGAGCATTGAAAGCCACGACCACGCCGACCCGCCGCGCCGGCCATCTTACCGGTCGCCGGAGTAGAAACTACATCGAGCCCGCACGCGGTAAACCCGCTGCGCGGCGAAAAAAAAAACATGGATCATGATCACGGAACGTCAAGCACCACCTCGAAACCACATTGGACCCCCAGAATTCCATGGACGTCGTCTCGGAGACCGAGGAAGACCTCCACCCCGCCGCCACGAACGGACAGGTCTCGGCCGCGGTCACGAACACCGAGGAAGATGACCCGAACGGAGGTACGTGGGACATCGCCATGTCTCTTCGTGCACGCAAAAAAGGTCAGGAGGCAGGAGCGCACAGCCGAAAACGCCGCAGGGGCCACCGACCCCGCTGGCCTTGAGGGAAAAAGTCACGGGAGATAGCGGAACTTCCGGAGGAGCATGCGGCCGCGGCACTGCTAGCGACCAGAAATCAGCGGACGTAGAGAGAAGGAGCCGCCCGCGTCAGCGTGCGCCTCCTCTCCCTCGGAACGACATCAAGATCATCCTGAAACCGAAACCGGGGCTCGCCGTCCGCGATCTCAAGACATACGAGGTGACGCGCGCCATCATGGAAGCCGCAGGGGGCTCCGCCGCGGGATTCAAATGCGACGACATGATCATCCGCCTCAGACCGGGCTCGAACATCGTGATCGTCAGCACCGCGCTCGAAGAACACGGGAAACGGATCGAAAAAAATCAAGCATCTCACCTAAACGGCAAGTCCCACCCGATGTCTACCTACGTAAGAACCCCCGAATACCTCCTGAAGGGCGTAATACACGGCATCAATACAGACGTCACGGATGACAAAATTATAGACAACATCTGCCTCAGAACGCAAGGAGTGGAGGTTGCTCCAGGCCCGGCGCCTGGGGGAAGCAAAACAGTGCTGCTGATGTTCGACGGGGACGTGTGCCTCGCTACGTCTACCTCTTCGGCGGCGAGACACCGTGCGTCCCATACCAGCCGACGAGGCAGAACTGCAGGACCTGCCAGGAGACGGGCCACCGCACGGACGTCTGCCCAAAAGCAGTGACGAGCCAATGCGCACAGTGTGGAATGGGGGACCCACCGCAAGACCACGTCTGCAAAACCACTTGTGCCTTCTGTGGCGGGGAACACGCCACCGGGGCCCCAGAATGTCAGAAGCTCAAGCAAATCCAGTCACGGGACCGACCGAAACCGCAACAGCAGCAGCATCGGAGCCGACCCAATCAGCGGGGGAACATCAAGGAACGCTGGCTGAGCTCGGAGAGGGAGCGCTCAGTCACTCCCGGACGGTCCAAGTCCAGGTCGAGACCGGAGTCTAAGGGGAGATCCAGCTCCCCAGAGGCGAGGCAACCACCACCGCCTCAGCAAAAGCAGAAGAAACTGAAACAAGCTAACAAAGAAATCGAGGTGAGCTGGGCAAAGGTGGCCTCCCAACCCAAACCAGACAACACACTTTCTGCCGAACTAGCGCAGCTAAGGAAAGAGTTAGAAATCACAAGAGTCAGATTAGGCGACTTGGAGAGAGAAAACAGGCAGCTTAAAAAGCAGGTACAAACACCCGCGTTTCATCAGTCACCCCCTAAATCAAACAACAAAACGACGGTGAGCAATAGCACTGCCAAGCCCGCACAGCAGACACCAGTCACGGAGGAAACAGTAAAACACCTGGTAGACACGATAATCCCCCGCCTCACAGAATACATTCATCGGAAATTCGCCGAGCAAGAAGAAAAGATGGAAAAGAGAACACAGGCCATACAAATTGAGTGCAGGCAGCTAATAAGAAAGCAAACAACGGGCACTACTATTAGAGAGAGGGCAGACAAGCCCTACGATAGGCCCAGACTGCAAACCTTCGGAAAGGACCCCTCAGTAAGTCATGGCTAGACGCCACAGGGGCCTTAGGGGAACCACAGAGGTCTGGCAGTGGAATTGCAGAGGGTTCCGGCGTAAAAAGACACTGCTGGAGCAGCTGGTTAAGTCCCAATAGACGACGCCGGCCGCAATAGCACTCCAAGAAGTGGGCACTGTACCAAGTTTGCAGGGCTATGAAGCATTTACTGCTTCGGAAGAGCACAGGGTAGCAACGCTAATACACAAATCCGTAACGGTAATCAAACACGATACTGGTGTCGATACGGACATCTCCCACATATTAGTAGAAATTCTGTGTAAGGGCCCAGGACGGCATGGTGTTTTTCTCCTAAACATCTATTGCCCTCCCCGCCAAAGGACAGCGGATTTTACCGGCATAATAGAAGGAGCTCTTCGAAAAGCGGACACCAAACCGCTAGTAATCGCCGGGGATTTCAATGCAAGGGACCGGGCATGGGGTTACCCCACCCAAGACGTCAAGGGAAGACAGGTAGTAGAACTTGTGGACAAGTGGGACCTACAACTACTCACGGACCCCACAATCCCTACAAGGATAGGGAATAGCGCACAGGCAGACACTAGTCCCGATCTAACAATGGGAAGAAATCTCGTTGGCGCAGTGTGGCTGAACACTCTCAACAACCTGGGGAGTGATCACTACATACTCAGCATCTCTTTTAAAACCCGCAAAATTAGAAGGCAAATTGGTACCGCTGAAGTCACGGATTGGCACGCATACAGAGAACGCACAACAGATGCGGATCTCGATATAGGAACCTTAGACAAATGGTGTGACGACCTCCGCAGCCACAAAAATATGGTCACCAAAAAGGTGGCCACCACAGAGGAAGCTCCAGGCGTCGATCCGCATCTGCTCCACCTATGGGAAGCCTGCAGAGGGCTCACCAAACGGTGGAAGAGGCAAAAACTAAATAGGAAACTCAAAATCCGCATTGCTGAAATCACCAAGCAGGCAGAGGACTATGCCCTAGAACTGGCTGAAAGTAATTGGAAGAAATTTTGCGACAGTCTGGACGGAACGCTGAGTACGAGCAAAACATGGCGAATACTCAGTGCCATCACAGACCCGACCAAAACTAAGGGCGAAAACAATAAGGCGTTAGAACGCCTGCTCCATACGTACGCAGGCACGGAGGAGAAATTCCTGGCCGAGGTGGAGGAGAAATGTTTTGGAGGAGACATGGCCCGCGCGCCCCTACGACGCAGAATATCAAGGAAATCCCAACCATGCGTTGGACGCCCCCATTAGCGAATTCGAGGTCCGCGCAGCCATCGGGTGCATGACAAAGAATACGGTAGCGGGAGCGGACAAAATCACCAACGCAATGATCAGAAATATGAGCGACTGCTCGATCACGGCCTTTACAAAATTAATTAACGAGCACTGGGCACTTGGCACCATACCGCAACAGTGGAAACATGCCCAGGTAATTCTAATCCCAAAGCCCGGTAAGAAATTAGAAGTAGCAAACCTGCGCCCCATCTCCCTCACGTCATGCCTAGGCAAATTGTATGAGAGGGTGATAAACAAACGGCTGCAGGACCATCTCGAAAACAATGACCTAATGCCGCACAACGTCTTTGGCTTCAGGCCCCACCTCTCAGCTCAGGACGTCCTGCTCCAGCTGAAAGAGGAGGTGCTGATACAACCCGCAGCAGGATGCGAGCACGTAGTTATGGCTGTCGACATAAAAGGCGCCTTTGACAACGTGAGCCATCAGGGGATCCTGGACGGCCTCACCGACACAAATGCGGGGAAAGAATCTACAAATACGTTAGGGCCTTTCTAAGTAATCGCACGGCTGAAATCAAGATCGGCACCCTACAATCGCGACTAATAGAAGTGCCACATCGCGGAACACCACAAGGAGCAGTAATCTCTCCAACCCTCTTCAATGTAGCCATGCTAGGCCTAGCTAGGACACTCCAGGACCAGCCGCATATACGGTCCGCTATGTATGCGGACGACATCACGGTCTGGACTACCACAGGCTCGCTGGGGCAAAAGGAATAGAGACTGCAGGAAGCCGCAAGCATCATCGAGGCATACGTAGTGGAACGCGGCATGCAATGCGCCCCACAAAAATCAGAGTTAATTAGAATATGGAAAGGCAAGGGCAACCAATCGGTCCCAGCGGATATGCAACACAAATTAGAGGTACACTTGGCTGGGAAAAAGATAGAGGAGAAAACCACCACCCGCATCCTGGGCATGTGGGTTCAGTCAAACCAAAGATGCACCGTCAACCTCCACCGCATTCAGACATCCGTAAAACAGGTGTCTAGAATGATCAGAAGGGTCACTAGTACAAAGGTTGGCATGAGAGAAAACGACACAATTCGTCTCGTCAAAAGTCTTATCGAAAGTAGAATGCTATACAGTCTTCCTTACTACAACTTGCTAAAGACTGAGATAGACTCCATAGAAACCTGTCTGCGGGGAGCTTACAAATCGACCCTGCAGCTTTCCCAAACGACCTCAACAGAACTCCTTATGGCCCTTGGGGTCTCGAATACCTTCGACGAACTCATGGAGGCACAGCTCAATGTACAAAAGTTAAGGCTCACCCAGACAGCAACGGGATGAGACACCCTGCGAAGACTGGGCTTCCGAGACTGCACGAAACTCCATAACAGACAGACGGACCTCACAACCGCCCAGAGAGAAAAAATCACGGTTTCTCCAGTCCCACAAGGGATGGACCCTGTCCTAAACCCGGGACGCAGAGAAGCTAGGGCTAAGCACTACAAGAAAACATATGAGGGCCGGAATAACACATACTACACTGACGCCACAGTACACAGAACACGTACACCATGGTTTGCAGCCACAGTGATAGATAGCGGTTACAAAGAAGTCACGAGTACCACAGCGCGGGCCCACAATATCTGCGAGGCCGAGGAGATAGCCATCGCTATGGCTATTGCAGCGCACGCAAACACAAATGAGGTAGGCCACATCTTGACGGACTCCATGCAGGCGTGTAGAAACTACCGAAACGGTAGGGTCTGCGTGGCAGCCGCCAAGATAATAAATGAACACAAGGACCTTGGCGCAATCAAACTCATCTGGATACCAGGTCATACTGGCATAGGGGGAAATGAACTCGCCCTCATGGTGGCCACTGCGCACGCAACTTACCAGTGCCACCGCGACAGTGAGGCGAGCATCAAACCCGAACCGGTAGACTGGAGCCGATCGGCAATCCTCGAATATTACAGGAGAGCTCGAATGAAATTCGCCCCACCCCATCGGAAACTAAGCAAAACGGAACAAGTCACTTGGAGAAGGTTGCAAACTAAAACTTACCGGCACCTGCATCTCCTACACAAAATAGATAAACAGAGGTATCCAGATGAGTGCCCGTCGTGCGGGACCGAGCCCACGCTGGACCACATCACGTGGGAATGCGCCAAGGCTCCTCAAGACAACATTCACGAAACCACAACGCGAGAGGGATGGGAGGCCCTGCTCTCCAGCTCGGAGGAGGCGGCCCAGAGAGCTGCCACACTCCAGGCCAGCCGCAGAGCACACGCCAGCGGAGCCCTAGAATAGGGGCCCCGACCAACCTGAAGACAGCTCGTCCTATATGAGGACGCAGGTTCGGACGCGCCGACCAGACGAGCGGTGCATCGGCTCCGCCAACTTTTGGCTGGAACCGCGGCTCAAGACATCGGATCTCCGAAACTCTGGTACCATCAGATGCGTAAAGACGAGAGGCACCTGTGGACACCAGTCTTGTGCAGGTGGACCCAATTTCGGCACTTCTAGAGCAATGTGTTGCCTACGCCACGCCGCGGTGAGCTAACCCCTCATTAGGGTTCGGCTCGACTCTGCCGGCTTCGAGAACTTTCTCTCCATGGCGGTGAGCAAGATCATCGGTTATGACCCAGCAGCCATGAGCTGGGCACAAATTGACCAAACCACCCAACATGAGGACCAGATGCTCACCGAAAATGAATGCCTTCAAGCCCTGGTGCGCCTTCGGCAACGTCGGACGCAAGGTAACAACGCGGAAACCAACGGCGGCGCCGGCACGACGCCGCTGACATCAACCAACGGAAACGCCGGCGATGCTCGCGCTGCACCGCCGCTGCAAAAGAAAACTGGCAACCAGTGGAGACCGAGACAGACACCTCGACTGCACTATGAAGACTTGGTTGTGGTCCTGAAGCCCCGCGGGACTCTGGACCTCAAAGCATCCTTCAAACACGGCGACATCGGCTCTGCAGTGGCCCACTACGTGGGCGAAGTGGCCTGTGGGGACCTTAGCGTTTGGCCAGTGTGGGACCAAAACACAGTGGTGTGCGGCACGCAATCAACGCAAGTGGCTGACAAACTAGCACGAGACCTCGACCTCAAGGTAGGCGCATCATCCTACCCATTCAAGGGACACTTGAAACTCAATGGCGAAGTGTGTAAGGGCGTGATTAACGTCCGTGAAGAGGAAACTTCTGCCTCTTTGAAACCGAAGCTCTTCTGGAGGGAAGGCGAAATAGCCTTCGTGCGAAAATTGGGGACCACAAATGTGGCAGTGGTGACCTTCGTCGGGCGGCGGCTCCCACGATATATCCACTACAACCGTGAATGCGTCCCAGTGAGGGCCTACAAAAAGACGATCCCTGCCTGCTACCGGTGCGGTACTATAGGACACAGGGTGGACAATTGCCCACACCCTGACGATGGAAGATGCGGATTTTGTGGCCAACAGGTCGGCATTACGCCAGCGGGCCTCAACGAACACGAGTGCAAGCCTATCTGTATGATTTGCGGGGAAGCCCATCTTACGGGCTCCGCGCAGTGCACCGGAAAGTTCCGGAAACTCCGCCGCCCCGTGAACCAATCAGGAGGAACTACCTCAAAGCAGCATCAGCGGACGGATCAACCACCTCGCGACAGAAAGCTGAACAAGTCTGGGCAAGCTCCCCAACAACAGCCATCGAAGACAGACAAGCCTGGGCAAGTCGCCCACCACAAGAAGACACCCAAAAATCAACAGACCGGGACCGGGCCGAAAACACCAGCATTCAAGGCCGGGGACTTTCCACCTTTGGGCAAAGGGCCAACAAAACAGGTGAGCAGCTGGGCAGGGGTGACCTCTCAGTCCTCTCCAGCCTCCACTCTTACCCCCTCTCCCATTGAAAACGGATTGCGGGCAGAACTCGAGATTCTTAGAAATCAGAACGCGCAGTTAGCAGCCAAAATCGCGACACTCGAAAACAATAGGGCAGACACCCCCATTCCAGGAATTCACTTGGATGATACGGAGGACTCGGCGTCGGTGTGCTCGGGCAGTACAGTGACGTCAGCGCACATGCCTTTCTATGCTAATATGGAAGCCAGGCAAAACTCCCAAGAAAAGCAAATACAAGCCTTCGCTGAGCAAATGGTCCAGCTCCCAAACCTGATTAGTCAGGCAGTACAGGCCACAATACAGATGCAAATGCAGCAATTTATTGCCACAGTAACTCAGCAGGTGACCCAGCAGGTCAAAACATAGATTCAAAATAACCCCAAACTCCTCCGCCGCACCGGTCCCATTAGGGAGGCCGGGCGCTCTAGCAAGTACCCCCGCACAGAGGAGAACGAACCGGCACAAAAAAGCCCATTTACGCCTCTACAATGAAACGTTAGAATTTCCAGCGACAGTCATAGCCCTACAAGAACCCGGTGCTCAAGCCAGAATCACAGGTTTCAACACGTATCAAAGAGATCCATCTACCTGCCTGCTTGTGCACAAATCGTACACGGCACAGCAAATCGATCTGGACTTGCAAATTGATTACTCGTATACGATGGTCACAGTGCTCCCGTTGAGGCGGACTGACCCCTCCATACACATCCTAAACATATATTGCCCACCTAAGACGAAACATGTCAATTTCGCGGACCTCTTTAGTAGGGCGCTAAGCATAGCTGGCCGGGAACCCTTACTAATAGTAGGGGATTTCAATGCTCCCAGCAAGCTCTGGGGCTACAAGCGTGAGGAGGCACGAGGACGTAAGCTGGCGGAGCTTATATCCACCCTAGGTATCACTTTGCACACCGACCCGGCCAACCCCACACGTATGGGTAACTCTGTTAACAGAGATACATGCCCAGACTTAACACTCACCAAGAACACCCAACATGTACAATGGAATAACATGGGAGACACACTTGGCAGTGATCACTGCATTATCAATACATTCATCAACACCAGGCCCCTAAAACGACCCCTTACCAAGGCCCGACTCTCAGACTGGCAGGCCTTCCGCCAATCCCATTTCCCTGCCAACCTACTCACTCAGGGCTTCGCGGCTTGGGCAAACACTCTAACAACCGCACTCAGGAAACATGAGAAATTGATTCAGATCACTGAGGAAAACCCTGCAGTAGATAACCACCTATTACACCTATGGGAAGCTCGCAGGGGCCTCACTAAACAATGGAAGCGACAAAAACACAACCGAACGCTCCGCAAAAGAATACAAGAGGTCACCCAACAGGCAGCAGAGTACGCTTCCCACTTAGCCGACACTAATTGGGTAGACAGATGCAATGCAGCAGCATCACAAATGTCCAACAAGAACACGTGGAGGCTCTTCAGAAGTCTGATAGATCCAACGCAGACCAGGGGGGAGACACAACGACACCTCCAAAGAGCCCTACACAACTTCCAAGGCACTACAACACAACTAGCAGAGACACTTAGAGATAAGTATCTCAGTCAACAACAAGACCCGCGGGGACCGGAATATTCCTATGCAGGCAGGGATAATCCAGAACTGGATCAACATTTCCAGCTCCATGATCTCAAAGCGGCTCTTGCCAAAATGAGGCGAGGTACTGCGCCGGGAAGAGATAGGATCACAGTCAAGCTCTTGGCTAACCTCCCGGATCCGGCGTATATTCACCTCCTAGAATACATTAATGCTATTTGGAAAGGGGAAACCCCCTTACCAGTAGATTGGAAAACCGCTCTTGTCACCTTCATCCCGAAGGCTGGAAAATCCATCAACACAGACAATTTGAGACCGATCTCGCTCACATCCTGCGTGGGGAAACTCATGGAGACGATGGTGCGAGATCGGCTCTCCGAATATTTGGAGAACAAGAATACGTTTGCCGATACCATGTTCGGCTTCCGGCCACAAAAGTCCGCCCAAGACATTCTTTTACAACTGCACAGAGAGGTAATACAGCCAGTTGCAATGCCCCACAACGACAGAGTCGTCCTGGCCCTGGACCTTAAAGGGGCTTTTGACAACGTTAAGCACAGTGCAATACTTGAACACCTCAGCGAAACGCACTGCGGCAACAACACTTTCAATTATATCAAAGACTTCCTATCGGACAGAACAGCTCTGATCCGCATACAGAATGATGAATACGGACCTTACCAAATGGGTACAAGAGGGACACCACAAGGCGCAGTGCTGTCCCCCCTTCTCTTCAATATCGCCATGATGCACCTCCCTGCCCGCCTGAGTGAGGTTGAAGGCGTCCAACACGCGTTGTATGCCGACGACATCACTCTGTGGGCTACTCAGGGCAACCTAGGACACATTGAAGAAAGCCTGCAAACAGCGGCCCACATGGTAGAATCCTATGCGGGCCACTGTGGTCTTCAATGTACACCGACCAAATCAGAATTTGTCCATATTAGGGCATCTCCTAAAGACACCACGAACATAACTATCTCTTTGCCGAGTGGACCTATCCCCGAGGCAAGAGAGATAAGAATACTTGGCCTTTTCATCCACAATCAACTGAAAGTGGATACAACATTACACAAATTACGCAAGATTGGAGATCAGGTGGGCCGGATGGTCCGCAGGGTATCCAATAAACGAGGAGGGCTCAGAAGCAAGGATTCTGTGCGGCTAGCACATGCGTTTGTCACCAGTAGAATCCTCTACTCGGTACCCTACCTCTATTTGCGCAAACACGAGGAGGAAAAAATAGAGGTCATCATACGCAAAATGATCAAACGAGCTCTTGACCTCCCGGTTTCCACATCCAACGGGCGCCTCCTCGCCTTAGGAGTGGTAAACACCTACAGGGAGCTCAAGGAGGCTCATCTTACAAACCAATACACAAGATTAGCACAAACATGATCTGGGCGAAACCTTTTGGCCCAACTACACATCCAACACGACGTACACATACAGGAGCGGGTAAGGATACCTGAACTATGGCGACGCGCCACCATAGTTCACCCACTTCCCACGAAAATGGACAAAGAGGACCATAACGGACGCCGACAAGCTAGGGCACAAGCCTTAGAAAGATACTATAGCCAGAAACACGGAGTCTATTACGTGGACATCGCCGGTCCAAATCCACGGGGGTGGTATACGGCAGCGGTGGTCCACGAACAAAGGCAGATAGACGGACTCTCTTTTAGAGCACCGGGAACAACACAGGCGGAGGAGGTAGCCATTGCATTAGCAGCATCCGACTCTCAATCTAAACATATCATAACCGACTCGCGAAGCGCATGCCGAAATTATGAGGCAGGCTGGGTCACCCCCCTTGCTGAGAAAATACTGCGAACCTGTATGAGGGACACAGATCCCTCCCCTAAACATATCGTATGGACACCAGGTCACCAGGGCGTAAGGGGGAATGAGGCTGCTGATGCAGCTGCCCGAGCACTCATTTCCCGGGTACCTCCTAACAACCCCAATGACCTAGAGGAAGAACTATTGCTTCGATTTAAGGAGATTTCAGAATATTATAAGGATAAACATCGCATGTACCCAGCGCCCGCCAAGGGCCTGGGGAAGGCCAACGAACGCATTCTTTATCGGCTTTTCACAAACACGATGCTCTGCCCAGCAATCCTCAAACATTTTGACCCAATGGTCACCGGCACGTGCCACTACTGTGGGGAGGTGGCAGACACTTTCCATATGGTCTGGGCCTGCCAAAGTAATCCAGCCCTTACCCCCAACCCCAACCCTACCCGAGAGGACTGGGAGGCAGCCCTGCTTGGTTGCTCAGACCTCCAGGCCCAAAAGGCCTTGGTCCAGAGAGCCAGGCTGGCGGCTTCGACTAATGGGGTCCCGGACTAAGGATCCCACCCAGTATGCAGGGCCCCACAGGGGGGGCCCACACCTCTCTGTACACACAATAAATGCTTTTTACCACCACCACCGTCCTATATTTTTTACAATAAATGTTTTCTGCTACTACCGAGCAGTGTTGCGTGTATTCGCTTCCCCTCTGAGGGGCTTCGTTCGCCGCTTCAAAGCGGTGGGACACGGCTGCGGTGTGATACCGGCCACTGTCTTCTAGAACCGGACCGGCACCGCATCGACGCTGCTGCTGCCCGAGGCGGTTAAAGTGCGCGCGAGGAAATTTTTGTTGCTGGTTCCCATGCTTGGTAACGGTGGGTGTTTTCCTTTTCGGTGTTGGGCAACTGTGCGCTCTTGGGATTACCGCAACGGCTTCGTCTGAAACGTCGACTGCTGCCGGCTTGGAAAGCCACGAGCTGAGAGGAGGAGACGACGACGGCGACTAGCGTTTCTTAGCAGTCAAGGTGAGTAGGAATTAAGTGTCTTGAGAGGCGTTTCTCCATAGGGCCGCCGCGAATTATTCGCGTTGTGGCCCTGACGAGGGGCGGGAATGTCTTGAATACAGCCGTTTCGTGTATCGCGCCTAAATTTACGGCGCTGTCCGACGCTGCGTGGATGGAGCACGTTAAACCACGTGCTGCTTCTTTTTTTTTTTCCTTTACACTCAAGACCCTAATTTTGTCCCTTTGGCACTGCAGAGCTCATAACACACTTATTGCCGCTGTGACTTTGCATATGGTTGCATATGGTGTCGTAACTCCCAATTTTGTAGAAAAGTCATCCTAGGATAAATAGCCTTAGGCGCCACCGGATTAGCCCGAGAGACGGATGATCATTCTGAAAGTAGCGAGTTATGTGCGGTATGCTGTACATACTACATATTACAGCGAATAGATATTTCCGCACTCCCTAACAATAACTTATCATTAGGCCGTCGTAACAACAATTAACGACACATTTTACGTCAAGGCTGGCCAGCTGTGTTGCGGCATCGTTTAATGTACAATGCTTATAGCTCATCTCTCTGTGTCATCCACAATAGGAACAAGACGATACTACGAAATTTAGAAAGCACCGCATCTATTATCCAACTTGAGAAATTCGCCTCTAAATATCGGATAGGCAACACCATTTTCCTCTAATGCATCAAAAGAAAGCGCAGAAAAAGACACGTACAACACGAGGCATCCAGTCCGGCGGCAGCTTCTGCGCCATATACACTTTCCAGTTTCACGGAAAAGTGGCCTTGCACGCCGTGAGCTCTCTGCATGTCGTTCTCGCATCCGACTTTGCCAATGTCGCACGGGTGACCCATTCTCGTTAGCGCCACACCAGGCATGAGGCGATTGAAGGGAAACGAAAGAAATTAATTGCAACCACACTTCCACGAGGCTGTCTTAAAACAGGAACGAGTTCAAAGAAAAATACCGCCAGATTTCCTATGTAAATTATATGTGCTAGCTGCTGCGCAGGTGCTTCTTTTTTTCCCCCTTTTTAATATATCTTTCGGCGCGCAAGCTAGTAGAGAACGTGGTACTAAAATATTGAACTCTTCGGCACTGACGATTCAGATCGCGAATGCCCGATCTCGAATTTGGAATTTTCCTCTGTCATAAGTAGCCATGACGGTAGGTAGGTCAGAGCGTGGTGTAGAATGGTTGCTGGGAAAGATGGTGTGTTTGATATTATTTTTAGCGGCGCGGGGCGAAGCAGACACCACACAGAGAGCACGTGCAGTATCTGCTTATCGCGCCGTCACAGGAACGTTGGAATGTGGTTCGAATACGGCACAAATAGGGTGAACTTTGAAATACAATGAGCATCTTGCCACCATGCGCAGAAAGCTGCGCCTTCGCAGCTTGGCGAGTCTCTGTAGGCCTTCTCCAGTAATCTCTTGTCAATTCAGAGTACTCTTTGAGAAGAAATTCCACTTTAAGCTAGCATAGACGACATTCCTTTGCTTTGAAAAAACGTCTTGTGTGAAATCGCGATATGTTTGACAGCGAGACAGGAGCACAAATACGTGCTCGTGTATCTGTGTGTTCCTGCCACGTTGTCAAACGTTTTGAGCTTTCACACCAGATGCTTTAGCACCAACTAGCCCAACCAGTCACGTTGTTCAAAAACGTCTCGGGGCAATGAAGGGACCAGCCTGAAGAGACGGTTTCGCTGGCTGGCTTCCACGCGTAAAATGCGCTTTTACCCGTCTTGTCTCCCTCCTCGGTTCTTGTCGCAGCTTTCATTCCTGAAATCCTCTGCACGTGTCCAGTGAGAAAATTCCTGCTGCCGCATTTTTCTTCGGGCAGGTGCTGTAGGCTTGGGTGCACCGGACACCCCTTGCACCTACGCGAAAATTGGTGTGGTGCGACAACCCCCCCCCCCCCCCAATCTTTATTTGTACCTGAAATAGCGTAGCCGTGTGGTGCCAGTAGTAGACTAGCCTGGCTGCTAGAAAAGTAAAATGGAGGGAAAACCACGAATTCCTCCCGGCAGGTCTTTCTCCTTTTTCTCCCCACTTTTCCCTCCCCGTTGGCGCTGAGCCGTGCTCCCTCAAGGGCTGCAGAAGATGGTGCCAACCTTTCCTTTTCCAAATGAACCACTTAGTAGTAGGAATAGGCCCACAAGGTTGCCGTAGCATTCGTGATTGTTTAGTACGTTAAACGTTTAGTGGCGCCTGCAGTCACAGGCTTGGAGGCCCGTATGCGGGTGGTGGTTTTCTGCTACTGCGCGCGTCGTTCTTCGCTTCAAATGCGATGCCTTGAAACGTGGAGCAAGACTGGGGCGCCTGACTCATGAAGACAGGAAATTTTCAAGGCGTCACTTGCGCTTACCACCGCGGTTAGTGGAGTAGCCAGCGCTCGCAGCTCGAAACCCGTCCAGACGCCCGAGTGTGGTCTATTTTTCCACGTACTGAAGTTTCGTCAAATCAGCCGTAGTGCACCTTAAGCTGCGGTTCGTATTATCTTGCTAATTTTTCGTCCCGCTGTCTTGCACCTAGAAAGAAACGAGATGTATTGAGGGACACTTTTTTCTCGCATTTTCGCTTAATAAAAGGCTGGTGTGCGTTTTTTTATTTTGAGAGAAATAATTTTTGTCACGCTGTCTTGCACCTAGGAAGAATCGAGATGTTTTGAGGGACACTTTTTTGTCGCATTTTCGCTTAATAAAAGGCTCTGGTGTGCGTGTTTTATTTTGAAAGAAATAAATAGCATTAGCCTGCATTCTAAACGCCGAAGTGGTCGCCGTTTATTCATATTTAAGTGCACTATTTTGCAAGATTGTGTGGTGCGACGACTATATTGAGAGACGCCTCGGGGATCCATTTTTGTTGTATAATAAAGCAAGTGGACGGAATTTGTGCATTATCTAGAGTTTATTCAGCTGTTTCTGAATGCAAGTATAGCCCCACAGCATAATTATGTCCTAGAATCAAACACTGCCAGGGGGACCCTTCTTCCTCTGCTAGTGTGAAACGGCATGAAAACTGAATACATAGCGGCAAGGGAAAAATGGCAGCATTCATTTGCACTTGTGGATTCATTGTGTTGCAGGTGTACTTGTACTATGAAAAGCACATTTTTATGACAACAGTAATTGTTTCAGTCTTTATTCAATGTTTATTGCACCTATAGAAGCCAGAAGATTTCACACAAACACAGAAGGAAGCCACATGTATAATTTAAATGAAGTACATTGCAAAGATAATACACAAAAGAAAATTATAAACAGCAAGTAGGAAAACTTATTGTGCCACTGCTCTTCGGTATCAGTATTAACATACTTGTATGCCACAGGGCATTTGTACAATAATGTTATACAAAGTAAACTATATCACACGTAGTATTGATACCTTTAATAAAACTGGTGAATGAGATCAGCTGTACTTGAATGCAGCTGCAGTTTTGCTTACAATGCCTTGTATGCAACGCCTTTAATACAGGGCTATAATTGTATAATATTTATATCTGCGCTGTCCTCACAAATATTGAAAGGCTTCGGTGATTGTGCTTGTCAGAAAAGTAAGCAATACATATGCAGAAATTGAAAAAAAAGAGTGGTACTTCACAAAGTCAAGTTGAAAGATTCTATGTGAGGTCAGACCCACAAACTAAGTATGTCAACATTAAAATACAATGCATTTTGCTGCAACTAAAATGTACAACAAAGCTAATGTTGTATCACATACCTACAAAAAAGTTGGCACCGTCGATGCTGAGCCAACACACCGCAAAATTAAGAGGCAATGGCTATATTACGTTGTGAACCTCAAATAAATGAATATTTTACGGTATTTAAAACACTCATTGAGTGGTATACACCAAATGTTTGTGGTTACAGTGAATCTGACATCATAAAAGGCTATTGTAAAGCAAATCAACAGAGTGAGCACATTAAATTGTTTTAAAAGTAGTAAAACCAACGGTATTCCAGGTGACAGTGGCTAATTTCCACAAAGGTCAAGTAAAGACATACAGGATAAACATAAAAAAAAACATTGTCATCCTCAAGAGTATACTTAGCTCACACATAATCCATTGAGAGCATTCACAGCATGTCCATGTCATCACACAGTTTGCTCTAGTGAAAGGTAGGCGCCAGCTAACCTACCGTCATTGTCCACACTGTTTAGCTTGAGCTGAACAGAACAATTGTTTATGCATAATTTGCATGCAGGTGATTCAAGCTACAGCATTCAGCAATACAACAAACATGTACTTGCAGAATTTACAATACGGTTTCACATTTTCCCTCTATAAAAGTTTGGCATCTGCATACAACGCGCTTGAAGTATATATGCACTTTACAAGGTCACTCAAAAAACAAATGCCTTAACACAAAACCTGGTGGGACAGCTGAAGTTGATGGATAAAGGAATTAATTGTGTGGGCCATCATGAACCTAATTCACCCACGAGAAAACTTGTGCAGCAATTCTTACAGTACTGCGAGCCGCAGGCACCGAAGCTCAGACACATTGCCTGGGTCAGCAGAGTAACCATTATCCTGTAAAATTGCTTCTGCGAGTGGTTCACTGGCTGCAGGGCTTCTCTGAGGGGCAGTGAGGTTAATTAAATCGATGGAGTATGTTTTTTTTTTCAGATGAGCGTACAAAGAGAATTTCAATGTGTTTCAATAGAAAGCAATTTCCGCAATCAATGTCCTTGACCTCATTGTGTACGCTTCAATGCTGCTGCAAACTGCTTTGCTGTTGGGTTGTCATTGCAGCCCCCAAATGATTTTATTGCAGCAAACTCAAGGTGATCCTGACTGAACTTGGAAGTCGGAAGATATGCGAATAGGCCATTTTCTGTAACCAAGTGGTTGTATAGACGGTTGTCTAAGCACACCACAAAGCGAATGAAGCCTATCTTTCGGTTGGTCACTGTCATTAGTTTACCAGCTGCAGACTCCCTAAGCGAGCAAAAGTAGGCCATCAGTTCTTTGACATACGCAGTGACAGGAGCCACATTTTCAGGACACAGCAGTCCTTTCTATTCTTCTTGCCTTGGATGTCTTGAACTTAAAATGCCAAATGCGTTGTTGACATGTCTGATAAACTCTTCTGTTGGCAAGGAATTTGAAAATTTTGAATTTTTTTAGCTCTGCAGTCACTAAGAGCATCTGCTACCGATTGACTAAACGTTTGAGCCAACAATGAGACTTTCATGGGCTGGTTTTTCCAGGTAATATGTGCTTGTCTAAGTTTGTTTGCCAAATGTAGGCCCTCTGTGTACTGGATTTCATGCAGCTCATCAATGTGTTCCAACAATCTGAACTGTTTCTTCGTATCACAATAGCCTTTTTATCAAACAGGGTGTGCCGCAGTAGCTTCAGCATGTGACAGGGATCCAACATCCCTGCAAACGTACAACCGTGCAAACGTACAACCGTGCAAACGAAACACCATATGCACAGTTGAAGCTAAAACCCAGGACTAATAGCGACACCATTGGCTTCATTTAAAATTTAAGCACAATAATGACCAGTATCTTAGAAGCGTGAATTGCTGGGCTAGTTGGTTCATGTTCTCAAGCGAAAAAACCAGCGAAAAACCAAGACGCAGGACCAGAGGGAGGCAAACACACGCACAGTCGCCGGAATCACAACTTGTGTGTCCGGCGGCTGTGTGTGTATTTCCCTCCCTCTGGTCCTGCGTCTTGGTTTTTCGCTGGTTTTTTCGCTTTAGAATAATGACCAACAAGCAGGACATCGTTAGGGAGATCAGTTGCTGTGGCTATATACTGTATTTTTTTATCTACTGTCCCAAAAAATGGTGATAAAGCTTACCACCACAGTTGGCATGTTATAAATTTTGTTACTGTAGTAAATGTTGGAGCCTAGCAAGGCTGTTAATTATGTGTGTAATGAGAGGACATGGCTGAAATATAATTCAGAGAGGGAGTGTGTTTTCCTTATTTCAACTTTACTGAAAAAAAGTAGTTTTTCATCTTACATAACACTACTTTGCTGCAGTTTGTTTTATTTTCCTTATCTTGTACCTATCCTAGATTGACTAAAATGAGGTTACGATGTAGCATATATGGCTTTCATTCATTAGCACTTGCTTTTGCCAGTGTTAACAACGAAATTTGAACGCAGTATGCTTGTCACCTGTGTCAAAAAAGGGCTGTAATGTGGCCAATGATAGATTGAACAGTTCTATATTTCTCTTCATTCTGATCATTACTAATAGATCTTTTAAATCTGTCGAAAACATCTTACAAAAAGCTGTATGACAGTCTCATACATGCCAGGACATGTTGGATTTCGGAAGGCTCATCAGCGATGTCTGAATCAGTCAAGGACGCACTAGCACATGTAGCAGTACCCTCTGCTAGCACATCAGACAAGCCCTCAGAGATGTCCATATCCATTGTGGCTTGAGAGAGACCTGCCTGAATGTAAGAAAAGCATATTTCACTTCAAGAATGGTGGGGGACATCTACCACAGCCATGAAAAAGGTATGATCAAACTGGAAACATGCATTATGGCTGCATACAGCTGTGCATCAACTTACTGGCTCAACTTAAAGCTGTTATGTTCCCGTGGATGTAGCTCCTTCACTTTAAGGTTGACTCATTGCTGTAGCATCGTCCTTTGCAAGCGTCTGGAGTTAAAGAGTAACCCACCAGATATTTTTATGGTCCAACAATAATATTTGCTGTGGAATGCATTTACATAACCTTTGCAGAGTCATGCAAAAGATCTCGCATGATCTGTGCATGCTTTCCCTACACACCGCATCCCCTTGTGTAGAAAACTATCTTTGATCTAAGTGTGCTTGTAAAATCCACATACAGCTAATTGAATGTCGGGGAAAATGGAGCTGTAATAACTTCGCAGTGCATGTTTAACACAAAAATATCATAGATATCGCTGTAACAGATACATAATGTATTGTAATGCCCCCTCTGTAATGCCTCCAGGCCTTCAGGGTACTACTAATAAATGAATGAAAATGATGTTCACTCCTGTAATTTAAAGTAAAAGTGCTTTATTTCATCTCAACTGTCATTTACCTGTTAATTGTTTAAAATCTGTCAACCAACACCATCTTCAGAAAAAAAAAGAAAATTATATTTAGCCTCAACATGGGGAGTGATTGAACTTTGCAACATGATGTTTGAACTTTGCACTCACAAGCCGAGTTACTACGAGCAGAATATTCTCTACAAAATTATTGTTCTTGGCGACTATTGCGAAACTTGGTACGTTATGTGAAGACTAATATTTCGTGATTTCTTCAATTAATTAGTTTTATTGCAATTTTGATTGTTTTCAGCCACAAGAAATACATACAAAATTCAGTCAATAATAATTTTTATAGCAGGAAATGTAATTCTTCGACAATAAATAGCTTCACATCGTGGGCTTTTTAGGAGTGTACGCTAGTCGATAAAAGTACTTTAAGGAGAAATAAATGTTTAACACTTAGTGGTAATTATGACAAAGTTGAAAAAGAAAGGCTTGAATAGTATTGCACCACTATTTCGTCAGGTATAATTCACACGAGCACGTAGTCACTAACGATCGCGAATATTGCAGTTCCATTTTCATAAATAAAAGAAACGTTCATTGTGCTTACCTATGGAAGGACAGACCATCGCGCCAATTTTCTGTTCGATTAGGGCATCCTGGCACACAACACTTCATCACGCAGGTGCGCCTACTGCTGACGGGAGTTCTCGCCGGTCTGCTAAGAGGCCGAAGGCAGATCTCGAGCAAAAGTGTCGACTGCGCTACCTTAACTACGGGCCTGCACGGCCCTAAATATGTTCGGAGTCTCCGTATCGCCAGTCCATCCTTGGGCACAAGACGGGACGAATTTTTTTCCCGTAGGGAAGCAGTCGCTTCGGACCCTGTACGCTCGCTTAATCGCCTGCCCATTTTGCGGGGGCGAAAGGCATCATTGTTTCCCAGAAGACGTCGTCAAACGCAACGAATCGTCGTCGGAAGGGCGGCTTGGTTGCCTTCACACGTTTGCAGGGCGAAAGGTTCCCTCGTTTGCCGGAAACCACACAGAAACGCAAGCAGTCGTCCTTGAGGTGGTCCTCACGGGGGTTTTTTTTTTTTTTTTTGAGGGGGGGGGGGCGCAATGCCGGTTAACCGACGCCTTCGTTCTCAACAGCCTTGGCGCCTGTCTGCTAATTAAGCAGCGGGACTCAACTGCTTCACACACTCGAATTCCTTCACTAACCTCGGCGCGCGTTTGCCACGCCGAGTAGGTGCGCATATTCCATCCCCGCAGCAGACGAAACCGAAGCCACCGAAGCGAGCCGAGTAAAATCTACCGCTTGCCTATCACGTGAGGGCCTATTTTCCATCACCCCATTCCTCTAAATTTTTTATGACTAGGCTTCAAGATTGTCACGTGACGCTCCCTCCTAGTTTTTTTCCTTCCTCCATGAAGGAGAGCATGCGCGCGGCGCACGCACGCAGGGAAAGAGAAAATGAGAGGGAGAGAGAGAGAAAGAAGTGTAGCAGCACCAACGAGGCAACGCGCAGAGCTGCTGCCGACGCCGCCCGCGTTTCCCCGTGTCCCCGCGTTCTCGCCGAACGCGAGCGGTGTCCGTTAGAATTGCGCGGTGTCCGTTAGAGTTGTCAGAAAGCGCTCGTCCTTGTGTTGCTCCTTTTCTTCGTCCCTGTTTGTTTTGCGCGCAAAAGGTTCTTAAAACATGAATCTGTTCCAACTAGGCCAACTCGCAGTTATGCTTCTGTAATAAATACAAATATAAAATAAACTTCCTTGGCGAGGCGGGATTCCAACCCGGGTACCAAATGTCCGAAGGCGAGCGTCATAACCACTAGGTGATACACCCTTCTTTTTTTCGTTATTGCCGGAACTTTCACTTAGCTACCATCAATTGCATCTATTTTTGCCAAAGAAAGCAATACATAATTTACATATACACCTACTTTCAAACTAACATGCATACATGTTGTGCAGTCAGCCACAGTCGGCCTTGTGGTGTTTAAAATGCTTTTAAAGTTGCGAGGGGCTCAATCTTCGTCAGCCAATCCGGGGGGCATTCTTGACCTTTCATTATGACGATGAATTTGAAACACCCTCCCTGAAAAGTAGTCGTTAAGGCCTTCGGTCAGGCTCAAAAAAAACCTGCCATTTCAAGCCCGCCACAATCAGTCGAGCCCCATTTGCGTCATCATCATCATCAGCCTATATTTTATGTCCACTGCAGGACGAAGGCCTCTCCCTGCGATCTCCCATTACCCCTGTCTTGCGATAGCCTATTCTAACTTGCGCCTGCAAATTTCCTCACTTCATCATCCCATCTGGTTTTCTGCCGACCTCGACTGCGCTTCCCTTCTCTTGGTATCCATTCTGTAACCCTAATGGTCCACCGGTTATCCATCCTACGCATTACATGGCCTGCCCAGCTCCATATCTTCAGCTTAATGTCAACTAGAATATCGGCTATCCCCGTTTGTTCTCTGATCCACACCGCTCTCTTCCTGTCTCTTAACGTTAGTCCTAAGATTTTATTGCGATAGCAATTATATGGACACTTCAACCGGATTTCTGCCGTCGCCGTCGCCGTGAGGTTCCCTATAGATAAAATCTTCGCCGCATGCCGTACGCCCGAGCGGAAGAGTGCGGGGACGCGCGCTATCACGCAGAGCGAACGCACTCAATCACCCACGCGCAAGCAAGGAAGCGGGAAGCCAGCGCCGGAGGGAGCGCGGGAGCGGGGGGGGGGGGGGGGGGGGGCGCACTTCTACTCAGCCAACAACCACGCTCGTCGCTCGCTCGTCTGCACCGTCTCTTATCTCCACTCGTCACTGACCTGTATGCGCCGTGCATTCGCCGCTCAGTTTCCGTTGAAGCGATAGACCGCACGTACCTTCGCCCGCGGCGGCATCTGCGCTCGCTGCAAGCGTTTTGACAGTCGTTGTCTCCAGTCATTCAGTGTGATCTATTCATGTTTGTTTCTGCGCGTTCACACCACAGTTAGTAATAGTCGGGCCACATTTTCCAACGCACGCTACACATGCAATGCTGCCCGGATCGGCAGTGCAGCACTACAGGTGTGTCCCTTCGCACGCGCTGCCCACGGGAAGCGCTTTTCATCAACACCACCGTTTCACACGCGCCTTCTCGTGGTCATCGAGTCTCTCTTCATGTCGGTCTACTTCGCCGCAGCACACCTGCTTACTTAATCAGCTCATGTTTACTACAATTCATATTGCTACCAAAGCCGCTCACCTTACTTCGTATAACATTGCTGTGTTCTTATCGCATTCATTGCTTCGCCCTTAGGGCGAAACTGTGACATTTTTTCGTTCCATCGCTCTTTGTGCGGTCCTTAACTTGTTCTCGAGCTTCTTTGTTAACCTCCAAGTTTCTGCCCCATATGTTAGCACCGGTAGAACGCAATGATTGTACACTTTTCTCTTCGACGAAAGTGGTAAGCTCCCAGTCAGGATTTGGCAATGCCTGCCGTATGTACTCCAATCCAATTTTAGTCTTCTGTAAATTTCTTTCTCGTGATCAGGTTACCCTGTGAGTAATTGACCAAGATAAACGTACTCCTTTACAGACTCTAGAGGCTGACTGGCGATCCTGAATTCTTGTTCCCTTGCCGGGCTATTGAACATTATCTTTGTCTTCTGCATAATAATCTTCAACCCCACTCTTACACTTTTTCGGTTAAGGTCCTGAATCATTTGCTGTAATTCGTCGCCATTGTTGCAGAATAGGATAATGTCATCTGCAAACCGAAGGTAGCTGAGATATTAGCCGTTGATCCTCACTCCTAAGCCTTCCCAGTCTAAGAGCTTCAATACTTCTTCTAAGCATGCATTGGAGAGATTGTGTCTCCTTGCCTGACTCCTTTCTTGATAGGTAACTTTCTACTTTTCTTGTGGAGAACCAAGGTAGCTGTGGAATCCTTGTAGATGTTTGCTAAGACATTCACGTATGCCTCCTGTACTCCTTGATTACGCGATGCCTCTATGACAGCTGGTATCTCTACTGAATCAAATGCCTTTTCATAATCTATGAAAGCCATATAGAGCGGTTGATTGCACTCCGCAGATTTCTCGATTGCGTGATTGATGACATGGATATGATCCATCGTAGAATATCCCTTCCTGAAGCCAGCCTGTTCTCTTGGTTGGCTGAAGTCAAGCGTGTCCCTGATTCTATTGGAAATTATCTTGGTGAATATTTTATACAATACTGAAAGCAAGCTAATGGGTCTATAATTCTTCAATTCTTTAACGTCTCCCTTCTTATGGATTAGTATAATGTTGGCGTTCTTCCAGCTCTCTGGTACACTTGAAGTTGTGAGGCACTGCGTATAAAGGGCCGCAAGCTTTTCAAGCATGATATCTCCTCCAACTTTGATTAAATCTACTTTTATTCCATATTCTCCCGCAGATTTTCGTCCTTCCAACTTCATCGTTCTAACTTCAGCCTATGTATCCGGTTCATTACTATTTTGAAAGAAAGTAGCTAGGCTGTTTTGGGCACTGTAGAGGTCAGAATAGAATTCTTCCGCTGCTTTTACTATGTCATCAAAATTGCTGATGATATGACCATGCTTATCTTTCAGTGCATACATCTTGCCTTTTCCTATGCCAAGCTTCCTTCTTACTGATTTAATGCTGCGTCCATATTTTACGGCTTCCTCAATCTTTCCCACTTTATAATTACGAATATCCCTTACTTTCTTCTTGTTGGTCAGTTTTGACAGTTCAACGAAATCTATCTGATCTCTTGAGTTGGACATTTTCATGTTTTGTCGTTTCTTTATTAGGTCATTTGTTTCTTGGGAGAGCTTACCTACTGGTTGCCTTGGTGCCTTACCTCCCACTTCAATTGCTGCTACTGATTCAACCTAGTTACGGTTTGATTCATTACCTCTATGTTGTCTTTATCTTCCTTTTCTAAAGCTGCATATTTGTTTGCGAGCACCAGCCTCAATTGGTGTGCTTTTACCCTTACTGCTTCTAGGTTGTTTCCTCTTGACTTATTTCTCTCTTTCTCTCTTCAAATTGACAGAAATCCTAGACCTCACTAACAACCTATGGCCACTGCACTTTACCTTGCCTAACACTTCTACATCCTGCACTATGCTTGGATCGGCAGAGAGTATGAAATCTACTTCATTCCTTGTTTCTTCATTAGGGCTTTTCTAGGTCCACTTCCTGTCGCTGCGCTTCCTGAAGAAGGTATTCACTACTCGCAGCCTATTCCTTTCCCTCGAATTCCACTAACGTCTCTCATCTTGAATTCCTAGAATCGATGCCGTAGTTGCCAATTGCTTGCTCAGCAACCTGCCTTTTCCCCACTTTTGCATTGAAGTCGCCCATGACTACAGTATACTGAGTTTTCACCTTTCTCATTGCTAATTCAACAACTTCATAAAATTGTTCTATTTCTTCATCATCGTGACTAGAGGTTGGGGCGTAGGCTTTTACTACCTTCATTTTGTACCTCCTAGTCAGCTTTATTACGACAACTGCTACCATCTCACTAACGCTGCAGAATTCATCATTGTTGCCTGCTATGTTGTTATGGACTAGAGGTCCTACCCCGGATTCTCTCTTGTCTGGAAGACCTCTGTAGCAGAGGACGTGGCCGTTAGTCAGCACTGTGTAAGCCTCACCACTTCTTCTAACCTCACTAAGGCCAATAATATCCCAGGCAATGCCTGATAATTCTTCAAATAGTTCTGCTAAGTTAGCCCCACTCCAGAGGGTGCGCGTGTTGAACGTTGCCAAGTTCAGTTTACCATTGGCGGTCTGTCCGGACGCAGTGAATCTTAGCACCCTCTGCCGCGTAGCAGGTCTGACCGCCGCCTTGGTCAGGTGCTCCGCACTCACCGGGGACTGAGGGCCATGGGTTAATTGTCGGAGTCATGAGGGAGGTAGTGGCCGAATCCACCAGGGAGGCCATTTCCTGTTCTGGTGAGGGAGTGACTTTGATGAAGCTTAGTGGGCCTTCCTAGTTTGGTTGCACCTGAACTAGTATAGCCCCACTAGCTCTCGGCAATATATATTTTTCTTGCCAGTGTCAGGCACCACGCCATGCCTGGAAATGTAGTGGACTGGAGTAGGATTCGAACTTACGACCTTCAGATTTGAAGCCGGGTATTCAACCTCTGCTCCACGCCACCACCGTAATGCGTAATGAGGTCTAAAGGAAGTCCGTCCTCATTTTCTATAGGTAAAAATGTAATACCTAATGGATTTAAGGGCAATTCTTTCAGTAGTGTGTTTTGAAGAACGTCCCAATAATAAACCCCTTCCCAACAATGAAAAAAAAAACGCGGTCAATTGTTTCCAGTTGTTTACATATAAGGCAGTTTGCTCGCCATGGTAAATAAAAACCCCTCTCTAGTAAAAAGGCCCGTACCGGCCAAGTCCCGGTATGTAACTTAAAGAAAAAAAGATTTTGTACATCCTGGGAGTCCTTGCTACTCAACGAAGAAGAAGAAAATGCACAACGGCAAGTCATCGGTCTCGCCCTGACCGCCGCCGCGTCCCAAGGGATCCCGGTCGACGGTTAGGGAGGATGAGTGTGGGTTTAGGCTGAAGCCTCTACCCCGTCATCTAGTTGACGGGTGCAAATAAAGTCTCTTCTCTCTCTCTCTCTCTCTCTCTCTCTCTGTACGTGCCTGCACCTGACAGTTGACAAGAACTTTATTGAAAGATCCTGCGGGAAAAGATTGGGGGGAGCCGAAGGCACCCCAATCAAGTTGGTGGCTCCGCCCATGACGGAACCAGGAGCTGGTGGGTCTCGGTTGGCGCTGAGCCGTGCTCCCTCAAGGGCTGCAGAAGATAGCGTCAACCTTTCCCTTTCCTCACGAACCACTTACTACTACTGGTGGCTCTCGGCGACGTCGCGGGCCCTCTGGACGGCCTGTTGATGCGTAAAGTCAGCGCTTTGCTGTAGGGCGTCCCACTTCGACTTTTCGTGAAGACCAGTGCCCGCGTTTAACGGGCACAGCCAGACCTTATAATCGAAAGAGCAGTACTCGTACCCACATTTGGAGATCGATTGTGGGAAGTTGTCATCTATCTGATTGAGCACTCTGGGGGTGAGGTACGATCTCGTCTGTAAGAGCCTGAACGTGACAGACTGGGTCCTGTTTATTTTGGGTGAGGGGGAGGGAATTTCATCCTACTCCGTCTGTAGTGGGATGTGATCTCGTTAAAGGTGGTAAGAGGGTCTCTAGGGGAGCAATCCTGTGAGAGAACTGGACCATTAGCCCGGGTGGTTCGTGAATTCACGCGCTAGGCAGTGGGCATGCTTGTTGGGGTTGCAACCCGCTTGATTAACTACTCCTTTAACGTGGGCCGAGAACCAGGCGGTGTGGTGACCTCCTTTCTCGTTGTCCGCAGTATTTTGAAGAGATTTGTTTACTAGGCTAGCCGTGGGCTTAGACACTAGGGCTGACGAGAAGTCCCTGACGGCAGTGCGCGAGTCGGAGAAAACAGTCTTTGGGCCTTTGGCAGCGTTAAGGGCCAAGGCTATCGCGGTTTCCTCCGCCTCGTTTGCGTGCTTAGTGCAAACGGACGCAGCGGTAATCAGCGTTCCGCACGCGTCTATGATCGAGATTACAAACCTGTTTTCGCTGCTGTGTTTGGCCGCGTCAACGAAGAGTGCATCTGCCCCGTACGGATTAACTCTTTGAAGGATGCCTTGAGCCCGTGTGATTCATCGGCCCTCGTTATATACCGGATGAATGTTTCTCAGCACGGGATCGACCGTTATAGCTTCCTTGGCTTCTTTGGACAGGGGGTATCTGTCGAGCGGTGGTTGTATGAATGATATACCTGCTTAGTTAAGGATTTTGCTACCCGGCATAGTTAACGAAAGCCTGGAGATCTGTGCAGTGAGATGAGCCTCGATTAATTCGTCGATAGTATTGTGCACGCCAAGCTCCAATAGTTTCTCCGTGCTAGCACATTCTGGGATGCCGAGTAGTCTTTTGATACCGGACTAATGAGCGTGTCGAGTTTGTGCCTTTCTGCTTTGCTCCATTTGAGGAAAGGCGGCGTGTTGTAAACTTGACTGGTGAAGAAGGCCTGAAGGACCCTGAGTAGGCTGTCCTCCTTGAGTCCCCCCCTTTCTACTTGTAACTCTGGCAAGTAGCCTGAGTATATTGTGCGTCTGTGTGCCGAGCTTTTTTAGAGCTTGAGCATTACATCCTTTGGCGTTGATTAAAAGTCTCAAAATTTTGATGGAGTTCACCCTCAGAATGGGATGTCCTTCTCCAGTCGTAATTTTGACTGGCAGTGTTTCCAGAGGCTCAAGGTTCCTAACGCCTTGCCTAGCCTGCCTGTAGAGTAAGAGTTTAGATTTGCTCGGCGAGAGCTTTAGTCCTGTGTCTGTAACTAACTCCTCCGTAACCTCTATGCCCCCCTGTAAGGATTGCTCTAGTTCGGCCAGAGATCCCCCCCGCCCCCCCGGAGACCAGATTGTAATGTCGTCGACATAAATTGTAGTGCCCACTTTTGGGAGTCCGGCTAGCCTGTTAGAAAGTTTATGCATGGCGATGTTAAAAAGTAGCGGGGGATAGGACCGAGCCCTGGGGAGTTCCACAGTTGCCCAGTTCGTAAGCACCGCCCGAAATCGTACCCAGTCGAAGGAGCGCCTTTCTTTTCGACAGGAAAGAAAAAGTGAAGTTAAAGAATCTGGGCCCTAGATTGAGGGAGGAAATCTTTCAGGCTGTGCTCATGCGCTATCTTGTCGAACGCTTTGGCCAGGTTGAGTGCAAGGATGCCTTTAACGTCACGCAACGCGTTGTCGAATATAGATCTTATTAGAAGGAGCATTGTGTCCTGTATTGAAAGTCTTCTTCTAAATCCGATTAAATTGTGTCTAAAGAGTTCGTTGTTCTCTATGTGTTTTGTGATTCGATTATGTATAGCATGTTCGGCCACTTTGCAAACGCATGATGTTAGAGAGATGGGACGCAGGTTATCCGTATGCGGGGGTTTCCCTGGTTTGGGGATAACCACCACCTTGGCGGTGCGCCATTCTGGTCGGAACTGCCCCGAACTCCATTCTTCGTTTATCTCTGCAGTTATTATTTCTATGGCCTTGTCGCCTAGGTTTCGGAGGAGTTCGTTGGTAACTCCGTCTGGCCCTGGGGCGGGCCTTCCGTTTAGGTTGAAGAGAACATGTCTAATTTCTGATTAAGTGAACGGTTCGTCAAGCTCTGGCCTGTCTAGCCCCGTGTATCCTGCTCTCACCTTTCCGCCTTGCGAATCTCCCTCCTTAATGGGGAGATAGGTGCGAGCCAGGATGTTGATAGTTTCTGCTTCAGTGAGGCCCGTGGCTATCTGCTTATGAATGAGCCTATCGACGGAAAGATTGAGAGTGCTCTTGGACTGTTTGTTGTTGAGGAGGCTTTTAAGCAAGTTCCGCTTACTGCCTCTTTTCATGCGACCGTCCATTTCGTTGCACGTCTCGTCCCACTGCTGTAGGGCCAGCTGCCTGGAGTACGACTCTATTTCCTTATTGGCTGACGTCATCTTAACTCGCAGTCGGCGATTTAGCTTCTGCGTTTTGATGAAACACGCCCTCTCCGCGAGGGCGTGTTTAGCCTCCAGAAGGTGCGCTAACCACGAGTCCATTTTGGGGACTTCGAGCTGTGTTGTGATTTCCTTGGTTGCGCTCTTGACAGCCTGTTTAGGGTTTGCGATTAGTTCTTTGAAAGACTCACTTGAAGGGGCCGTTTGGCCTCGAAAATTTCTGAAAAGATTCCAGTCAACGTGTTCGTATCTGACTGGAGGTTTGGGTTTTACCTGCACGGCGATTTAGAGAATGTAGGGGTCGCTACCCAAGTTTTCCTGGAGATAATCCCACGTACCCTCGATAGCGCGGAGGAACGCGAGGTCGGGTGTAGTGTCGCGACTACCCGGGTTACCCCGTCTGGTGGGAAACCTAGGCTCCATGATGAGTGTGAGGCTAGAATCGGCTGCACAACCGGGTAATTTTTGCCTTTCTTACTGTTAAAATCGTATCCCCATTCTGTGTTTGGGGCGTTGAAGTTACCCGCATTCAGAAGGGGCGCGTTTCTGGCAATCCAGATTGCGGCGCTGAATAAGGTGTTAAAATTTCTTATCCTGTCCGTGGCAGAACTGTAGACGTTGAGAATGAAGGCATTTCCGTTGCTTGTTTTACTGGGAACGATCTCGACTAGCTGGGCTTCGAGTCCGACCTTACATTTCGGTACGTCGTGCTCCACGAAGCAGACGCTCTTCTTAACTAGCATGGCTATACCTCTTCCTTTTTCGCTTCTGTAGGCGATAGTGCGGTATCCCGACATAGAGATGTCTTTCTCCCCGAGTGTTTCTTGTAATAAAATGAGTTGTGGATTACCTGCCACCGATCTGATGAGTTGACCTAAGGGAGCCTTGCGCCTCTGGAAACTGGCGCAGTTCCACTGCAACACCGTAGAGGCTTGGGCTAGTCGGTACATACTCGATGGGGGAACAGCGCAAAAA
Source organism: Dermacentor silvarum (assembly GCF_013339745.2). Taxonomy (NCBI): domain Eukaryota; kingdom Metazoa; phylum Arthropoda; class Arachnida; order Ixodida; family Ixodidae; genus Dermacentor; species Dermacentor silvarum. The sequence goes on from NC_051163.1 coordinate 131,814,512, forward strand.
ACAAAACAAAAAAACACAAGAAGACAAGAAGGGAGACACACACCAGCGCTGACTGGCAACTGAATTCTTTATTCAGAAAGGAACACATATATACCAAAAGAAAAAGAAGAAAGAAGAAAGAAAAGAAGGGTAGATCACTGCGCATGGGCAAAAATAGACACCGCATAGATTTGGATTTCCCGCAAATTATGACGGTTCCTGAGATATGCTAGTTTTCCCTTAGACAAAGCCACAGACGGAGTGCTGATGCAACTTGGCCTTACATTGCAGTGTTTGAGATCTGTGCCGTAATCCGGGACTTTTCGCAGTGCACCATCCGCAAACGCTACCATGACGCATGTGCACAAGAAATCTTTGAGGCTGCTGCCATTGCAAGGAATGGTGCATCTTGCATCAGCTCTCCGTCTGTGGCTTTGTCGGAGACAGAACTAGCATATTTCAGGAACCGTCATAATTCGCGGGAAATTCAGATCTAATCGGTGGCTATCTTTGCCCATGCGCAGTGATCTGCCCTTCTTTCTTCTTTTTCTTTTGGTATATATGTGTTCCTTTCTGAATAAAGAATTCAGTCGTCAGTCAGTGCTGGTGTTTGTCTCCATTAATTCTTGTCTTCATGTCGTGTATTTGTTTGCGCTGTTCCCCCATCGAGCTCTTCCACTGCCAAATTTTCATGGTGCTGCTAATATTATTCGCCATCTTGCTTACTGTAGATTTTTTTAGAATTCATTGGCGCCTCCGTCGGGGTTTGGAGAAGCTAAAGACGCTTCTGTTTGCACTACTTGTCTACCTTCAGGCTGAGCCCTAGGTGTTTCTAGTAACGTTACCCTCGACTATATGGCGGAAAGCATTTCCATCGTTTTACTCAGGGACTTTTCCCATTTGCGCTCATTTTTGGCGGGAGGAGATAAGGCGGTAGATGGTGTCTCACAATCCTCCGTCATCTCGTCCTCCTCTTCTGTGTCACTTAACAGATCTGGGTTGGGCGCCTTACGTTCCGGCGGCCCGACTTAGAGCACTGCACGGGCTCGGGCTTACCCGAAAGCCCAGGCCCGGCCCGTGGGCCGGGCCGGGCCGGGTAGAACAGTTTTTTTCACGGGCTCGGGCCGGGCTCGGGCACGGCGTGTGCTTTTTGACCCGTGCCCGGGCCGGACTCGGGTTTTTTGACGCGGGCCCGGGCCGGGCTCGGGCTTTCTGGTGGTGTGCATGTGACGTGCAGCGAGTTATTCTCGGGCGTCTCAACACTGAAAAACATTATTTTTCGGTCTCGGGCCGGGTTCGGGCCGGTTTCGAGTCGGGCTCGGGCCGGGCGGGTAACGTAGATTATTTCCGGGCCGAGCCCGGGTCTCGCCATAAAAGTTTTGATCGGGCTCGGGTGGGCCGACCAACGTAAAAACGGGCCCGCGCCGGGCCCGTGCAGTGCTCTAGCCCGACTAACGGCCCAGGGTTGTTGGTGCTAGCCTCGTCGCGGTTTGTGACTTGTACTCTAATGCTATTTAAAGCTTCTTGAAGTTCTGCGAGCTTGCGTCTAAGCTGCCTCTTTTCTGCCCAGTGTTGCCAGGTCCGACGAGGCGGCGTAGCCAAAAGCTAGAGAAGTTGTAGCCCAAATGTAGCCAAACAGAAAAAAGTGCAAACTATTTCGTAGCCAAATATAGCTATTTTCATTTGCAGTTTTACTTGTGTATAGATTTTCATATGCGACTACGCCAATCCTTTTTTGCACAACCCGTCGTTACAAAATGTCCGTGCCACCGTGACGGTCGGCCCTTTACATCAACAACAGCGACATCATGCTTGCACAGAACACTTTTAGGTTGGCCCCGGAAGCTCTTAAGTTCCAGCGAATCGCTGCAGAGGGCAAATGAGTGCTTTTATTTTATGACGGATAGTACTAAGTTATTATTTTTAGTTATTTACAGTAATATGAACTACGAACTTTGCTTTTTAGCTGTCGTGAGAACAAAATAATGTTCAGCGTCATCGATCTCTCCGTTATCTCTGCCTACGGCGTAGAAGTTCAGCTGTCCAGCGATCTGCGACGGCGACGTGCTCACGGCTTCTTTTTTGATGCGCTAAAACAAGTCTTTCGCGCTATGATACCTCGCGTTATTTGTCGCATCGTTCTATCTTGTTTTCTCGTCGTTTTTTTGTCTGTTTTTCAATTAGCTTGGGCCGGATTAGCTGGGGCACACACTACCTATATAGTGTCAATTTACATCAACGTGGCCGCTATCTTAGGTCTCTAGCACGCCAAGAACGTGCGTTACGAAAAGGAACAGGTAACAGATGCCCCTCACTGTCTGAATCGGTGAAGCGGAGCTTTAACAGATTACTGCGCAAAACAGCACACTAGTGTAAGAAGCGCGCAGTCGTTTTCGGCGAAGAGCACGTCCCGAACTAACTCGCTCGAAATGGCAAAAGCCGCGATGGCGCACAAAGAGCAATGGTAAACAACAAATTGATAACAGTGGTGTGCTGTGAAAATCGGTTACTGTCAAAAAGCAAACCCTGTTGATGGCTAATAAAGTTTTAAAATAGGGTCTCCTAAAGTTTGGGGCCCCAAAGAGCTTTGCGGGTGTTAGCGTTAGGGCATGCAGTTGTGAAGAGTTTTTAGAATAGACGTTTTGCGTTTGCGAGTGCGTGTTGCGTTTGCAGCGTCACTACGACGTCAAAGGAAAGCTGTTATAAATATCAAAATAAGATATGCCATTTATGATAACAAAAGTAATTTACATATACGTGTTTTAGCCTTTAATTACAGTTTAGAACTTATTAGATTAGCAGCATGCAACTTGTTGCGCTTAGTTTTGAGGAACCAACTTTACGCACCTTCACCCAGCCAAGTCAATCCGTGATAGGCCTACGAGCCATGAAATCGACAATTGAATTCGGGATCAGTGGCACATAATGAATCCATCTTCATAACACATGTTAGTTGAGAGAAATCGATAACCGCAATCACTCCTAGTGTACGAACTTCACCCATTACCACGAATCGAGCCCAGTTGTGTGCTAGGTTACAGCCCTCGCTTCGATGGGCGCCGCCACGTTTGTTGACGAAAGCTTTTGGGGCAGCTTTTGGGGCTCCCACTAAATCGATGAAATAGCGTGCCCGACGCTAAACCCAAACACAGTTTCCGTCTTGCGCATGCGAAGTGGCTTCGACGCTATCTCTTTGGGGCCCCAATACGTCTGAGGGCCCCTATTCTAAAACTCTAATAATTGCTGGGGTTTTACGTGCCAAAGCCACGATATGATTGGGAGGCATGACGCAGTGGGGGACTCGGGATTAATTTTGGCCACCTCGGGTTCTTTGACGTACACCTAAGTACACGGGTGTTCCTGCATTTCGCCTTGATCAATATGTGGCCGCCGTGGCCGGGAATCAAACCCGCGTCCCCGAGCCAGCAGCACGACACCTCACAAGCTAAGCCAACACGGTGGGTGAAGTTCATGTGACGTGGTGTACTGATGTCTTCGTGGCAAACATGGTTCGATATTAGCAGAATTAATATCTGCATCCGTGACGTTACGGGCAAACCATCTAGAAGTAAAAGCACCAGAACCCACCTTTGGCTCGGGGTCTTGCTTCCTTCGTTTTTATACGTTCTCGAATACTTGGTCCACTTCCCCATGTCTAGTTTCTCCTCTCTGGGGAGGATTCGATCTTACGTCCAACCTATCGAAATGAATCTCCAATCTAAGCACGAAGAAATATTCATCTAGCAGGATAATGAAAATGGCAGTAAAGCTTCGCGCGAGATACGTAGAGGATCCTGGTCGAAAGCTGTGCCCGGTGCGATACTTCACCCAGAATTAAGACATGGTCATGAATACACTGGGGCGTGTCATCCACCCGTGCTTCCCTTCTTTCATGCTGGCGCCACGATCGCCCGACGGCCCCGACCCTATGTTATTGCTCTCCCTTCCTGAGCATAGCCATGTCAGTACAGTGTACTGTGAAAAACCCACTACTCCCAGATTCATCCCGATGCCCGCGGATCGGGAGCCTAACGTTCAAGCAGGGTGTAAGTTTATGTGCATAAAATCTCAAAGCCACCGGCTCAGACAACGGCGCAGAGTGGAAAGGAAAGGCGGGGGGGGGGGTCATTTCGGCCACGCACACACGCACTGCCACGCGGCCGGCTCAGCCAGCTAAAACACAGCCTTCGAGATTTGCTTCTACCCGATCAGAGCCAGCTCTGGAGCGTGGATTAGGGCGCCACTTATAGCCCAAACACAGCAAAGTCGCAGATTTTCAGTAGCCCAAATATAGCCACATAACCAACTCGTCCAAGTCGACGCCAAAAAAATTTTCCCGTAGCCCAATTTGGCTATATATAGCCAAACCTGGCAACACTGTTTCTGCCTCGAGCGATTGGATACGGGGATCGACCCTATGTTCTGGCTGTGCCTCACGTTTTGTTCCTTTGTTTGATGTGTTCTTTCCTTTCTGAGACAGCTGCGTCACGCCCTTAACCTTGTCGGCCCACATGCATGGTCCGCTTGGCGGACTGGGAGCGGGACCGGGATCTCGACCTGGAGGCGTCGGAACTCTCGCTTTTTCTTGGCTTGGGTTTTCTTCTCGAACGAGAACGCCCTCTGGATTCAGAACGGGTTCTGCACCTGCATTTTTTTATTTGTGCATAACTTACATACATCACTAGGTTATACACCCACGCTTGTAAAACATGCATTTATGGGAATCACATGATTGCGTTGTACCAACGATTCTAAAAGAACTTGCTATGGGCGAGAGAAACAGAAAATTAGAGCGTGCGAGAGAGAAAGAGATTTAAAGAAAGAGAGAGAGAGAAAGAAAGAGAAACACCGATAGAGAAAAAGAGAGAGACACAAATAAATCGAAAATGAAACGCTGCAAATGAAAAAATCAACGTGCTAGAAAGGGTGTCGAAGAGACGCTACGCGTTAAAAACAAGCTGACAGAAGCCGTGGCTCTGTAGCCGGCTTTAAGCCGACAGTAATAAAAGGTCTCAACAGATGGCGCGAGAGCCGGGCGAACGCGGGAAATTTGAATTGAATTCAGCAAAACCTCCATTGCATCCATCATGGGAGGAGTGAGAGGGGAGGGGAAGAGCGTGAGGGGTGGGATGAGAGAAGAAGAGGAGGTGTTACGTATCAGGCGCGGCAGAAGACTTTCAACGTCATTTGCAGCGAAGCAAACAGACATGCAGCCAATTTTCTTTGTGTTCATTTCAATTGACAACAACCGTAGGTATAATCATTCTTATCTTTGCTATGATCTCAATATGACCGACTAGAATTCAGCTGTCGACGGGTTTCTTGTTGCCATGGCTGGATTTGAAGCCAGTCGTGATATACTACGCAGATTCTTCCAAATGATCATTTCTTGTTTTATTGTTACAATGCTGTAGTTGTGTTCTTTTACACGTTCTCGCAAAACAGAGTCGGATCTAATGAGTTCGGCTTTCTTGCACTGAACGTACTTATTTTTATGCTTTGTCACGAATCCCAGGGGCTTCTTTTTACGCGGACCTGTCATCTTGCAAAGGCGCGAAAGTTTCGCAAGCGCTGAAAGCAGCAATTTTACTCGTGTTCAATACTCAACCTTCTTTAAATTACGTGACAGCCGATGAATCTATAGGCTAAACCAACCACCTTTTGTCTTCTGTTAAATGGTTGTTTTCAACTTCATCTCAAGCACGCAGGATTATGGTTGGTTTCAGCATCCGTTTGCATAGTGGCACAACCACATGCTTAGCAAAACGTGCTTACTTCAACCACGCTGTCTTATTCGACAAATAAACGTCAAGCGTATGGCCGTTCAAGACTTGTGCAGAGTGTTCGTGTAATATCAATACCGAGAGAAGCATTGTGAAAATTATTCAAAAGATGTCAACAAACTTAGAAGCCTTTAGAAGCCGAAAATCCTCTAGTTTACTCAAAGGGAACCTATTAAGCTGGCCCAGAAACTGCTCATAAATAATGGCACCATGCGTGGCCGAATGCAGATTTTCGCTTCTGCAAGAATACACGGTCCTCCCACTATTCATGATTGCAAGTGAATAAAATGAAAGCAATTTTAATAAACTACGAACAGATACACCGGCACCGTTCTGAAAGGCAACCGGTCCAATGTCATCGATGCTATCTTCTACACAAACTATAGTAGGTCCTTACGGGGGCAAGGCATAACACAGATTTTTTTCTTATCGATAAAAAATGATTTCCGCATGATTTCTAGTCGGAATCCAAGAATTCAACAGTTTTATTGAACATTTTACCAGGAGCCAATCATTGCATGCTTTCAAAGAAATTTAATTTCTCTTGAATAAACACACCTACGTTTTGCTGCCCCGCGTTCCGTTCTCTGAAGCAACGTCTCTCAGCGAGCAGTCAACTTTATGCGTCTTAGCGCTGAAAATGACACTTACGGCGTTTCCTTTACTGGCTTCTAAACTTCACTCTCATTCAGAGAGTGAAGTTTAGACAGGACAGGTTCTTGTCCGTGTCTTCTAGCGCTATGACCACCTCTGATGTATCTAACCAACTAGCCCAAAAAGCCACACTTGTAAACACCTTTCGATGCCGATAGCGCCTTAAACGTAGGACACTAGAGACTTAGTTGATTTTTGATGATGTCCTCTCTAGAAAGCTTTTTCTTGGCCTGCATCGTCATTTCGCTGATTTAGTCATTTCTGGCCTCAAATTGCACGCTGTCACCCACTGCCAGCGCGCAATCTCTGCTCATAGGGCTCGGTATTTTCTTGATTTTCCTCTCGCCGCGTATGTGCGCTGCGTTGTAAATTTTAGACGGGCTGGCGGAAACGTGAGCCCGGTAGGTGTCCCCTGGGGTCGTCGTCATCGCTGTCGCGAAACCTTCAGAATATCTGTATCGTCACGCGTGCCGCGTGTCGCACATCAGAGGCAGTAATCACTGGTTGGTTGATCGTGTCACCGGGCCCAGAAAAATAAGCGGGAGAGGGCGTTGCTTCCACTTCCTTTTGAAGTGACTTATTAGAGACACGTGTTGCCGGGTGCAATACAGCTGCGATACATCATGTGCAGCAGGATATACCGTGTATCGGATGTACACGTGTATCTTGATGTATCGGAGAGCGAAAAATGAACAAGCGGATCATACACTGCGAAAACTCGCAGAGAAAGCAAAAAGTGCATGAGGCCAGGCACGTAGGCAGTTTTCATCGTTTGCCAAACGTTGTGATTTGCGTAGTTTTGTCCTCCACATTCTTTGTGTGGCTGTAGGATTGCTGCTTTGTCTTCAGCCTATTAATCTTCAACCCCACTCTTACACTCTCTCGGTTAAGGTCCTCAATCATTTGATGCAATTCGCCCCCATTGTTGTTGAATCAGACAATCTCATCTGCAAACCGAAGGTTGCTGAGGTAGTCGACGTTGATCCTCCCTCCTAAGCCTTCCCGGTTTAAGCGCTTGAATACTTCTTCTAAGCATGCAGTGAATCGCATTGGAGAGATTGTGTCTCCTACCCTGACCCCTTTCTTGATAGGTAACTTTCTACTTTTTCTTGTGGAGAACCAAGGTAGCTGTGGAATCTTTGCAGATATTTGCCAAGATATTCACGTTTGCCTCCTGTACTCCTTGATTACGCAATGCTCCTATGACTGCTGGTATCTCTACTGATAGAAATGAATTTTCATGGTCTATGAAAACCTTATAGAGAGGTTGATTGTACTGCGCGAATTTCTCGATTACCTGATTGGTGACATGGATATGATCCATCGTAGAATATATCTCCCTGAAGCCAGCTTGTTCTCTTGGTTGACTCTTGGTTGATGGAAAAAATAGTGATTCGCGTATTAAGGAATGGAATCAACCTGTGTCGCCACTGTTACATAAGGACCTGCCTGTGTTGTCGGCCCTTCGCGATGCACGGCTTTCCTCGAGGATAAAAAAAGTCACAGGCGTGCGCGACGCACGCAGAACATTCACAGCGTAAGGTGGCGGAGCGGCTCAAGAGTAGCTCCAATTTGGGCACCACGCACAACAGGGTCTTCGCGGCAGTCTGTTTGCCTGGTTTTGACGAGAACGATCTGAATTGTCCGCGCGGCGTCGACAGCGACCTGCGGCTTGTAATTATCTCTGCACAGCAGTCTGCTGAGCCCGATCACGCCTTACAACTGCAACTTACATACCGGGCACGCTGCGTTTGCAGGCACCTTAACTAGATGACGCCACCATACTGACGGAGGCTCGGCAGCTCGGGCAGCTCGGGCAGCTCGGGATCGCGTTGATTGCGCGCCTCGTCTGAATCACATCTCGTCGTCTGCGCCTGCGCACACTGCGTTTGCAGGCGCCTTACCTAGATGGCACCACTATATTGGCAGGGGCTCGGGTCGTCTGCCCCTGCACGCTTGCTTTATAGGGCATTTTTCCGCTGCCCGATAGCAAGCGCTTGCGTGGCTCAGTGGTAGAGTATCTGGCTTCCACGCAGCAGGCGCGGGCCCGATCCCGGTGGGTATCGGGTACCTTTTTCGCATTTCCGGCGATAATGGTTACTGTGGCGTAAACCATCGGCCTCGGCACCATCGCGAATCGAAACGACTATTGGAATGAGCCCATAAGAGCTAACGCTGTAAAACATAATTCATCTGCCAGCGCTTTATAGCTAACCTCCAAAGAAAGGACTTCCACTCCGGAACGTCGGTACTTAAGAGTGAGTACCACTTGTTACAAAAGGAAGTAGCGCCACTTACTAGAATACCAAGTTTCTGTCATGTTATCTACACAGATGCACCCCTACTCGCACGGATACTTACGCCTACCCTATCCCCAACGTATAAATAATAAGTGAACGGGCGCACACTTGACTCAATGTGCCGAAGCATGAGTGACGGCGACTACGCCGACGAGACACGAATGTTTGAAGCTGGACATTTCCTGATGGTCCACAGAGTAAGCGAGGGAACAGCGTTAACACGTCCTTGCTACAAGCTACTACAAAGTACAGAACATTTACATTTCAAGCTTTGTGCACAGCAAGAACAAATCTATCGCAGCAGAGCACGCGCGCGAGCGATTAGACTGAAACTAAAGAATAAGATAGTGGCCGCACCGAGGAACCGAGTAGGGATGGTAATATCGATGAACGATTAATCGATTAATCGACTAAAAGTACGCCGCAAAACGATTAATCGTCATCGATGTGTACCTTTAATTTAATCGGTTTAATCGATTAAAGCAGTTCGATTAATCGTTTTCCAGACAGTGACTAAAATGGCGTGAAAATTTTGAAATCGTACTGTAGAATGCGGAGTACGAGCAACGACCGCGCGGCTGCGAAGACCGAGAGCGACTGTCGACTGTTTTCCCGAGTCATGTCGAGCTGGCCAAGCGCTTCCCCACTTTACGCGCACGTCACACAGGCTGCCTGGGGCCCGGAGAGAGGCCGCCCCCGTGGAGGAAGAAATAAACTAGGCGAGAGCATTACGTGAGGCAGCTAGTCTTTGCAAGCGAACTCACCGTCAAGCGATTTCCTTCGCTTTTTACTTCGCAGTAGGGTCAACACGTGACCCTGAGTGACAACGTATTGGCCGATAATGTTTGGTTCGCAGCAGTTTCAAATCAGTGCGCACCCGTTCAGCTGCGCTGCTGCCCTGCACCCGGCAGCATTAAACCTATCGCGCGCTCTGATGTGGCGATCACGTGTTGCGCCATTACTTCTTGATGTCAGTCGTGCTGCGATATTGTCTTCTAATTATTCCTTCCTCCATGCCCACCCTCCTCAGTAAGCGCCATTTTTAACATACAGGGTGTTCATTTTTAAGTTTTACAGAATTTTTAGAAATCGCCTGTGGCAGGTAGCATAATTTTATCATTGAGCTGGGTTATTCGATGAGGCGCAAATTCGCACGAGAAATCGAAACACATATTCAACTAATTAGCAAAAAATCACTGATTAACTTCCTAGTTAATTACTTTACGACACATATAACAATTTACGAATTGTAGCCGGTGATCTTGTCAGACGTATCCACTTGCAATGAATTTCCAGAATGACACCAGTTTGGAGATATGCGCCATCATACTCGCCGTAAAAATGCACTGTTGTTCCACTTAATTTTTTTACCAAAATGCATTGAAGCACAAAAGTAACTGTAACGTCCATGTATTTCGTCCCACACTTTGAGAAATGGTATCTCGAAACTGCTGTCATCCTGGAAATTCATTTCAAGTAGATGCGTCTTGCAAACTCACCGGCTACACTTCGTAAATTGCGATATGTGTCATAAAGTAATTAACCAAGAAGTTCATTAGTCAATTTTGGTTAATTGGTTGAATATGTCTTTTGATTGCTCGTGCTACTAATGTCCACCGCTCAACGATAAGAATTATGCTACCTGCCACAGGCGATTTTAAAAAATTCCGTAGTAGTTGTCACGTAGTAGTTGCGATGAAGAAAACAGTCGCAAAACTGTGAATGACGAAACGGATTTTTTATTGGGCGAGCCTGTGCCCACAAAAGCAAGTTTCACTCGAAGCACAACGATAGCGGCGAACACAATCAGCGATCGTCGAAATCTGATCAGCGGCAAAGCGCGTCGGCTTTTATACATGAGTCATCGAAGGTTCCAGAGTAATCTCTGGTACCCGCGTGTCTTCCAGAAGGTACTAGACAATTGGCGTCGCTCATACAATCAGATTACATAAGCGTCGGTGACAACTGACAACGGATAGAAGCATCGATAACGTTCGAGAAAATTTCTATACATGCAGGCGCTTCCTGCGCCGAGCGATAACGTTTAAGGTGGCGGTCCGGCAGCACCAGCCCCCCGTTTTGAGTACCTTTGGAGCAACAGCGGTGGCTCTTCTACTTAGGATATAAAGTTGTGGTATATACCATAAAAAAGCTTAATTCTTGTATATTCTAACTATAGATAATATTAAGAAATTGATTAATGTGATTTAGAAATAAATGTTCAAGAACAAGCATGAGATGCATGGTTTTTGCGAACTGTGTCTCAGTTGTGACCATATTTAGAAGAAATTACCGCATTTACTGCATTGCGGCTTGCTCTGTAGCTTTAGGACATATTTATTTCCTAGACGCAGCAAAACAATGTTAAATTTTTACTTTTTGGATAATTTGCTTTTGAAGTTTGCCAAAATATCGCAACTTCTGTTGTAAACAGCCCGGCAACTACACGCTCAAGGAAGCTAAATTTTGGACAAATTAGAGATCGAGCAATTTCCAATTGGGATGCAAGATTTCATTTATGTACCTTTCTTGGATTTCCTAACAATGCGACCGAAATTAAGCAATATTTAGAATTCTGGTCCTACTTTTGCCCATTATTGCGGGAAGGTACTAAAGCTACGGAGGTGCGGTGTAAAACTAATAAAGGTACATTAATGAAATTTAGCGTCCTACATGGAAATTCCTTGAACTCTAATTGTCCGAAATTTAGCTTTCTAGAGCACGTAGTGGCCGGGCTGTTTACAACAGAAGTTGCGATATTTGGCAATCTTCAAAAGCAAATTATCCAAAAAGTAAAAATTCATCATTATTTTTCTGCGTCTAGGAAATAGATAATTATGTCCTAAAGCTACAGAGCAAGCCGCAATGCAGTAAATGCGGTAGTTTCTTCTAAATATGGTCACAACTGAGACACAGTTCGCAAAAACCATACATCTCATGCTTGTTCTTGAACATTCATTTCTAAATCACATTAATCAATTTCCTTATATTATATATAGTTGAAATCTACAAGAGTTAAGCTTTTTATGGTATATACCACAACTTTATATCCTAAGTAGAAGAGCCACCGCGGTTGCTCCAAAGGTACTCAAAACGGAAGCTGGTGCTGCCGGACCGCCACCTTAACATTTGTTAGCCGGTGAAAAGCGGTCACCGGGGAAAGATAAACAAGTACACGTGTCAATATGAACACTCTGTATATTGCTTATTCTTTCACTAGTCACTAGTGGCAATTATAGTTGACCTCTAACAAATTAAACATTACTCTTTATCAAAATTTATACGCTTGTATGTCTTATCCTGGTTCCACCTTTCAAGCGTTAAAATAGGTACTTACGTGAATAGATAACTGTGTTTCAGCCTTTTTAAAGCGCCCGAAAGAAAAAGTCGATTAATCGATTAATCGACGAAAAACTCCGCATCGAAATCGATTAATCGATGATACGTTAAAGCGACGAACGATTAATCGTTAATCGATTAAAACATTTAATCGACCATCCCTAGAACCGAGGAACTTAACTGAGTCAGAAACATGAAAAGCCGCTGCTTCAAAATGTTTGCCAAATAAAGAACGAAGGGGGCACAATGATCCTGATTTAATTAATAAGCAGAAAGTTTGGACAGCTTGGAATACATTTCTAGCCCCGCTTTTAGTACAATCACCGTACACGCTGCTCGCGCTGTTAGAACAAGGCGTAATGAGCTCTGAAAGCACTTACATGTCATCTAATACCCTTGTCACACGAGCAGATTTAACCACGATAGTTGTGCTCAACTGTGGTTTGCAGGGCTAACTGCGGTTAACGCGAACGCCGTTTGTCATAGCTACACGGGCTCAGTTAATCAAACCATCGCGATCATGTGGTCATGATGCGAGCTAACTTTATTTTGTAATGTTATCGACTTATAGTAAAAAATAATTACCAGTATGCCAATATATAACGTAATAAAATTTACGTTCACTGTTTTAAAACAGAAAGCTTTTTATAACTTCGTAATATTCAGCAACTTGGCGATTTTCAGAACAAGTCTCTCGACACTGGTTGCCGTAGCCAGTAGGCATAGAGTCCATATACTGCCTCTAGAGGACAAGCTGCCCATAGGGCCCATGCATTGAAATCGGTCACCGCAAGAGCGCCGCCATTATGATACGCTGATGTTTCCAGCTCCTGAAACGCTTGCTAGACTTGGCGATAGTAATCAGTTTTAATCTGGCAACCTATAGCTTGTAGCATATGTGCAGCCGTGTGCGCGTGGGAGTGGGAGGTGTTGGCCGTGCATCCGTGCAGCTGGCATTTACGCAACCCAAGGATAACCCTGTTAAAATTTCCGCCGGTATGTGGTTATCAACGGTCACACACTAGATAAAATACCGTACAGCTGTTAAGGCTTCCCTGTTTGCTGTCGCAAGTGTCACTTGAGGAGCAATACGTAAAAAAATTTAATGCTGTACTGTAATGCTTCTCGAACGATTGCGATGAATCCCGAAAGCTGTCTACTCGCGTGATGTTCTGAACAAGTCAGGCACGTTTATTTACGTGTGAAGGGAAATGCCAGAGCCCTTTGGAGCTTTAGTCTTCCACAGAAGGCATGAAGGTGCCATCGCGTCAACCGATGTCGTGGCGCGATCACATGACAGAGAGAGCTAAACTATACCAAACGAAACTACCACGCATCCGAAAACACAAATAAAAATATCTGAAACCGAAACTTTCGTTATGCGTTATTGAATGAATGAGTACATCGTGGATTGCATATATTACGTTAGCAAGCGCTTCCTGTAAACTTAATATTCACACATCACCATCATAAAGCCATCAGGTATTCGTTTTTTATGATACAGCATAAGGCGACCTATACTTGTTTTCATCTCTCAAAAATAACTGCGCTGGCCGTATCGACAAGTTACAAGATGGCGCCGACAAGATGGCGGCGCCTTAGCGGTCCCCCCTTTTTTGGCCCAGCTTTGCCTCTAGAGTTAGTTTATTAACTCTATGCCAGTAGGAGAGCCAAAAGTATCCACTCTGTAGACTGTCGTCAGTGAGTGTCGTGTGGTGTCGTTAGGGTAGCGTCGTTACAGCGTGTTAGCTGCCGGTGCGCATTGTTTCTTCTGCTTCATGTTACCCGCAAGCGTTGTGCCTTAGTTTCTGCTGTGAATTCTTCACGTTCTTTTTTTTTCTTTGTTCAGGTAGCTTGTGTGTACGTGCGCGTGATTGCGTCTCACAGTGTGTGATTTGAGAGATTACCCGTGCGGCGTGGTGCGATGGTGCTGGTTGAGGCTGAGGCCAACATAGACAATTAAGACGCCGACCGCGAATTTTGGGTAGCATTTGCTACTTTTCAAGCATCAGCTCAGCAGCGGCGATTGCAGCAACTGTGCATCATTGCGAAACTTGAAGAACTGGATGCTGACCATAACCGCGCTCGGCGCAGGAGCTTTTATTGGCAGCTGCAGCACTTTCTTCGACCGAAAGTTCGGTTTGAGCCTACCCGCGGGAAGTTTCGTGGTACGAGGCAACGCTTCCGCACCTTCCTGACAGCGGATTCAGAGAGAACATTCGAATGAACCGCTGCACTTTTTAATATATTGTGAGTGTATGTGAGTCAATGAGACGGGTAGACACGAATATACGAAAGGCTATCCCCCTAGATAAACGTGTATCCATAGGCCTCTACCGTCTAGCTACCTCTGCTGAGGACAGAAGCGTAGCCAACATCTTTGGCGTTGGCCGTTCGACGATAAACCTTGCGTTTCGTGAGTTCTGCACAATTATTGTGCGCAGACTAGAGCCACGTTACGTAAGGTTTTCCAAAGCACACGAATTTGCTGAACATTTGCGCTGGTTCGCGGCTATTTCTGGGTCCCCTCAGGGAATGGGCGCACTGGATTGATGCCACATTTAAGTACGCCCCCCAAAGGACCATGCCACTGATTACATTAATTACAAAGGGTGGTACAGTGTGATAGTGTTAGCTATCGTTGACCACACCTACAAGTTTACCTACACGAATGTAGGATCACCTGGAAGGAACCACGATGCAAGCGTGTATCACCGGTCACGCCTTCCAAATGTGTTCACTGGGAGCCTCTTCACGAGTGAAACAAAAGTTTTTCAAGGTGTTGACATTGGTCCTGTGTTGCTTGCCGACCAGGCCTTCCCTTGCAGCCAACCATAGTGAAGCCATTTGCGCACCCTGGCCCGATCGGGTCACCTACGCAGATTTTCAACTACCGCTTGTCGAGCGCGAGCCGCGTGGTTGAAAATGCATTTGGCCGGCTGAAGGCACGTTTTCGCATACTGCATAATCTGGAGTGTGATATCGATGTGAACTGCGTAATCCGTGCGTGTTGTGTGCTGCACATTTGTGTGCAGCTGAATGACCACTGCGATGCCACATGGGTTGATGCAATCCAAAATGTAGACAGAAGGCGACCTCAGCCAAGTTGCACAACCAAACGCGTCGAACCGTCGGGTGTTGCAATAAGGAATGCCCTTGCCGAACACCTACATTGCAACGTATGAACTAATGGTGCTGATGTTATGAAATGGGGGAAATTCTGGTTCATTTGGAAAAAGTTGTAATGTTTAGGTAGCTCAGCTTACGAACTGACCAGTAACCTTTTGTCAATGTGGTGCAGGCTTCCAGCATTTATTAGGTGCTCCTTCTACTGCAATGAGTACAAGGCACTCATCGTGATGCTGCAGCTATGTGTGCACATGTGCCATTATGTTAAAGTGCATTTGCACAATGCTTGAATAATGCCAAGATTTCAGTACCTACAGGGTACGAATGCACCCTCTAACAAACACAAGCAAGCTTTTCAGATGTTCATTTGCCTGCAGCTCAAGTTTGCATCTATAATTTATAATTTACTGAAACCTGCAGAAACGCGATACAGCACGTTCGACATTTCCGACACCTGCTGGAAGGCTAAGAGAAAGAGAGAGAAGTTTAATTATTCGAAATGCAGAGAGATTGGCCTGAGGTATATTCCTCTAGTCAGCTACTCGTCGTTGGGGGAAGGGGAAGAGGGAAAGAAAGAGGGAAGAAAGAGGCACATGATGGGTGACGATGACAAGAGGAGGAGGATGTAAAACATATGGCAAGCACATTTGGCATGCTCAAAGCCTACAGTCCAGGTCCGTACTTTTTAAAACGCTCAGTAACGAACGCCTGGATGGCCTTGAAACTCGATTGAGCGCCTCGCCAAGGGCCTAAAATAACGTCCTCCGACAACGGTGGGCTGTCGAGACGCGTAAGGTCATTGTTCAACTTTTGAAGCTCTTCCACGTACTTATAGCTTTCACGTCCTCACGGACCACAAGCCTTTGACATTTGCTTTTCGCGGTAGCCACAACATTTATACCGCACAAGAAATACGGCACCTCAACTTTATCTCCGAATTCACCGTGGACATTCGGTACATTGAAGGCCCAGTGAACGCGGCCGCAGATGCCCTCTGCCGTATCGACGCCATATCAACGCCCACACTTGACTTCGAAGAAATCGCCGCGGTGCAACTTACAGACGTGGAACTTCCGGACATCCGCTTATCCACCACGTCATTGGCGTTGTCCGACGTTTTCCTTCTTTTTTCTTCGGGCACCGTCGCTTGCGACGTCTCACGGGGTCGAACACGTCCGTCTGTCCCACTCCGGGTCCACCCTCAAATATTCGACAAGCTTCACGGCGCAAGTCATCCCGGAGTTCGTGTTACGCAGCGTCTCATTACGACCCGCTTTGTGTGGCCGAGTGTGAACTCTGACGTGCGCCGCTGGGCGCGTGAATGCCTTCCCTGTCAATGCTGCAAGACGACGCGACACGCGAAATTGCCAATTCACTGATTTCGCCCACCCGACGCTGGGTTTAATTTCCGTTAATGTATAATTCCCTTTGATTCAATTAGTAAGTACAAATTATTTTCCCTTTGCTGTTCTTGGTAGAGCACTGCACGGGCCTATTTTTTCGGGCCTGTTTTTACGTTGCGCTGCCCGCCCGAGCCCAACCAAAAGCTTTATGGCGAGACCCGGGCCCGGCCCGGGCCCGGAAATAATCTAACGTTTCCCGCCCGGCCCGGCCCGCCACCCCTTTACCTTAGGCCCGAGCCCGACCCGAGCCCGGCTCGAATCAAGCCCGAACCTGGCTCGAGACCGAAAAAGGCCACCGAGTGGCATTAAAAAAATAAAATAAAGCAGAGAATGAAAGGAATTTATTCTTAAGGCACAACTACATTTCATATGCAATTATAAACACCATATAAGCTATCTGAACGCAAATACCAGCGCGCTAAGTAGTACGAATGACCCTGCCGAGCAGTATCGCCACTGTTTATAACGGCCCGATATTGATGCGGCCCAATCCACTTCTATCGCCACGCCGCCACAGTATTTTTCCACGTCGGGCGCCTCACTGCAAAGCATGCGCCGCCCCAGCCGCTCGTCCTACTCAACCGTATTTTAGAACATTATAGCCGAAGCGCAGCCACGACCGGTCATGAGCGCAGCGCATAGATGGAGTAAATGCAGAAAGAAAGCTTCTCGTTCCTCCATGGTGCAGCGCTGCTAGGCGACCGGTTGAGAACATGCGTGCAATCATGGATGGACGCAGTGCCATATTTCAGCCGCGTGACAAATTATCTTGTCTTACCAGTCATCGTTTTACCAATTCGCCTTTGAAGAATGAGCAAGTCGCGAACGCGCTTACACCGCGCTGAAAGCATTAATTACACTGATTAAGGTAAGGAATACAATGGCATCCTTTGGTTTGAGGCGACTTCGGTCTTTACATTCAGTTCAAGCAGCGCAAAATACGACGGAAGAAGAAAAGGGAAGTACACAGGAGTACCACTGCTAGCTTCCAGCTGCGCCGGGGTAACAGGTTTTTCAAAGCCGAGACGCGCGAGGATAACTCGCTGCACGTTGCATGCACACCACCAGAAAGTCCGAGCCCGGCCCGGGCCCACGTCAAAATACCCGAGCCCGGCCCGGGCCCGGGTCAAAAATTGTATGTCATGCCCGAGCTCGGCCCGAGCCCGTGAAAAAACTGCCCTACCCGGCCCGACCCGGCCCACGGGCCGGGCCGGACTCGGGCTTGAAGCCACGGGCCCGGGCCAGACTCGGGCCCGCTCATTGAAGGGCCTAAGTAAGCCTTCGAGCACACACGACCGTTATGCATTGCGTGGTTCAATGCATTCTGTGCCATGCTGAAGTGATACGTGCAAGATGATTGTACATCTTATCAAAGGAAATAGCAAAACAGATGAAGTGCTCATATTTAACAGCGGAGCTGTTTCAGCCGGGCGTAATGTGTCTGCTGAATCCAAAAATGTGGGCCGATCCTGACAGCAGTGCAGAAATGGTCCAAGCGCAATGGCACATACACCTGTGAACTAGCGAAGCTGAGCCTGGATAAGTCTAGCTAAGAATGGTGGGGACTACTTAAGCTTAGTCTGTTACTGATAGGCAATTGATAGCCAATGAATAGCTAGTCGATAATCAATCAATAATCAATAAATTCCAGAATTGGGGATGACTTGGTAGTGCTTGCCTAGCCCAAATACGTGGTGAATACCTTACGATAGCCAATCAATAGCTAATCAATATTCGGTCAATAATCGGGTAATAATCAGGCAGGCCATGTAATGCGTAGGATGGATAACCAGCGGACCATTAGGGTTACAGAATGGATACCAAGAGAAGGGAAGCGCAGTCGAGGTCGGCAGAAAACCAGAAGGGATGATGAAGTTGGGAAATTTGCAGGCGCAAGTTGGAATACGCTAGCGCAAGACAGGGGAGGGGTAATTGGATATCGCAGGGAGAGGCCTTCGTCCTGCAGTGGACATAAAATGTAGGCTGATGATGAATCAATAAATTCCGGAAAAAGCTGGGGATGACTTGGTAGTGCTTAGCCTAGCCCTAATACGTGGCCAATATCTTGCGATAGACAATCGATAGCCAATCAATAGCTAATCGATAATCAATCAATAATAAATAAATTCCGGGAAATGCTGGGGATGACTTGGTAGTGCTTAGTCTAGCCCAAAAGCCAGGACTAGCTTGGTGCCCATCATCTCCGCTGTCTCTTTAGCATTGCGCATCCAGTGCAAGCTACGCTAATTTTTTTTTTCTTTTCCGCAAAAATCAACATTGTTTCCGCGTAAGTAAAAATAAATTATACAAAGAACCACTCCTCAAACCATTTCCATGTTGCCGCTTTTGCGATTGCACTGTTACCAGTGTCGATACTATTGCATTATTTTAGCGCTAAGGCCAGTTACTTTTGTGCTTCAATGCATAAAACAGCGTTTTCCTAAAAAAGTTAACTGGAACGGCCGTGCATTTCGTCGGACACTTTGAAAATTAATATCTCGAAAGTGGTTTGGTCCTGAGAATTCGTTCCAAGCGGATATGCCTTGCGAACTTAGCGGCTACAATTGGTTAATTAAAAGATGTGCCATAAAATTATAATGAAAATGTGAATTAGTGTAATTACGTTAATTATCCAATTCGGCGTTATGACCATTCATTCGGCCATCCATGTAAGAATTAGCTTGGAACTACATAAAACAATTAGACTCCTTAGAGCGTCGTCGCATTAATGCGAACACAAGAAATCCTGAGATATGGTCAATTCCATACTTCAGAACACTCTATCCGCATCAGTCGTTAATACATAACCTACCATTCACTTTGAAGAAATACAAGAATGTCGATAATTTCAGTAAGAAAGAACTCAGCTCATACTTTGTTCGCTTGTAATGTATCTGATGTGATTATTAATGTGCCTTTGAGTATGGTTCTGAGCATATAAAGTGCAACCTGTTTCGTTTTCTTGACAAATGTTAATGTTGTAAAATTCAATCTCATGCTATGTTGTATAGCTGGTGTTGCGTTGTTTTTATAGCTAGTATGCTATTGTAGTGTTGTTTAAAATGAATTCTGTTAAACTTATTCCAATCTGTGAACTCTCCGTGACGGAAATATTCTTTGTCTTTCCGTTCATAGCTATTCCGTCCATGAGGAATTCCAGCGAAAGCTGGAAAAATATCTGAATTATTGTACATGTGCGCACATTGTTTGCTGTACTATTGCCTTGCCTGGTCTTTTGGGTCACGTCAAACTACGTATGTAGCTTTTAGTCCAAAATGGCCGTCCAGCATGTAAACTAAAGAATAAATTTATTTGATTTGATTGATTTCGTCGGACACTTTGAAAATTAATATGTCGAAACTGGTTTAGTCCTGAGAATTCGTTCCAAGTGGATACGCCTTGCGACCTCAGCGGCTATAATTCGTAGATTCGTGCCGTAAAATAAATAATTAAAAATAATTAGCGTAATTATGTTAATTCTTCAATTAGGCGTTTTGATTTCTCGTGCAAGCAATGGCCGCCTCATCGAGTAGTTTAGATCAAGGATTATAATTGTGCATTCTGCCACAGGCAATTTTTAAAATTTCGTTTAGCTAAAATGAAACAAAAGTACTGAAAGTTGGGCGAGTTGGTATCTATTCATCTTGTAACTGCAGCGCGCACACGAGAAACGAGGACAAAAAGCGCCTCTCTGTCACTTTCACCTTTTTGTCCTCGTTTCTCGTGTGCGAGAAACGAGGACAAATCAAGGTTTCAAATCAAGGTTAGTGCATGCGCACCAGCATAAAAATAGCAGCAGATGCAACGGACCGGATTGCTGATGTTCCCGTGGGACAAACAAATATTTCGGTCTTTTATTGCTTATATACTGCAGCTGATTAAACCTCGAGAAGGTGAGGCTGACAGATACGGTACAATCTGTAAGTAAACAAAGAATTTTTTTTCTTACAGGTCGGGCCTGGCCATGCACACGCGGGTCCTAGCTAAGCTTAGTAATGAACGCCCGGGCCCTGGCCGGGCCCGGGCTCAGTAACATGGGCCCGGTTCAGGCCCGGGCTTGGAACCACGGGCCCGGGCTGGTCTCAGTCATGTACGCCCGGGCCCGGGCCATGCTCGGGCTTTGTATTACGGGCACGGGCTGGGCTCGGGCCTCGTAAAGCGGGCCCGGGCCGGGCCCGGGCTGAAAAATCAGGCCCGTGCAGTGCTCTACGTCTGAGGCCGAACTAGAGCGTAGAGGAGCGGTCTCTGCGTAACGTGTGAAATGGTCAACAGCTGTTACGATCCAGCGATGACCTGCTGGCGTTATGTGCAGAGGGCCGACTATCGCAACGATGGCAAAAGGTGTCTCGGGACATGGGATGGGCTGTAAAAGGCCAGCAGGAGGTGAAGTCGGTCGTTTCCGCCGTTGACACTGGGCGCAAGAAGCGACGTACTCGGCCACAAAGGTAGACATGCCTGGCCAAAAGAAACGGCTCCGAACGTGGTGGTATGTTTTGTGGGAACCCAAATGGCCAGCAGATGGGTCGTCATGAAAGGCTTCAAGGACTTGTGTGCGCAGCGAACGTGGAAGAACAGGTACCCAGCGGTGGCCGTCGGAGTTGTAAATGTAGCGGTGCAGCACATCGTTGTCGAGCTTGAATAGTCGCAGTTGTAGACGCAATCTGGCATTTGGTGCAGAAGTAGTTCCACACGAGCGATGGATAATGCTGCTGCAGTAGGGATCAGAATGTTGACACGAGGCGAACTGAGAAACGCCATAGGAAGATAACTTGGCAGTAACCACTAGAGGTGATAACGTAAGTGGAGACTTAGTCTCATCGTCAAGTGGCGAGCAATGGAAAGACGTGCTCGGAGACAGTAGTGGCAGGGGGCAGCGAGACAGAGCGTCGGCATCTTGATGCTTTTTCCCAGACTTGTAGACAACGTCAAAATCGTACTCTTGTAACCGGACAACCCAGCGACCAAGGCGTCCCGACAAGTTTTTCATTGACGACAACTAGCATAAAGCGGGGTGGTCGGTTATGACCGTGAAGTGGCGTCCATAGAGATATGGTCGAAACTTTTGTATGGTCCAACTACTGCAAGGCGTTCCTGCTCTGTTATCAAGTAGTTCTTCACGGCAGCCGTTAATGCGCGACCCGCATAAGCAACAACTCTCTCTGTCTCGTGCAGTGGTATCACGCTGTAGAAGGACAGCACCAATCCCATAGCCACTAGCAAACAAGTTGGTGCGTTCTCATCGAAGTGTTGTTATGAGGTGGAAATGGGATCGGTTGTTAAGGCTTTCTTGAGGGCTTAGAAGGAAAGTTCGCAGTCGTCTGTCCAACGGAAAGCAGTGCGCGACGTCAGCAACTTGTCCAGCGGCGATGCCATTGCAGCAAAATTACATGAAGCGACGGAAGTAGGATGCCAGGCCCAAGAAACTTCTTGTCGGGATCTAGTCGAACGCCACCTTTACTGATAAGGTGGCCCAACACTTTGATGTTCTTTCGGGCAAAATGGCACTTCTTTGTGTTGAGTTGGAGTCCAGCGTAGGAAATGCATGTGAAAACTTCGTCCAAACGCTCAAGGTGTTGACGAAAAGTTCTGAAAAAATAACGATGCCATCTAAATAACACAGACAGGTCTTCCACTTAAGGCGGCGGAAAACTGTGTCCATCATGTGTTCAAATGTTGCAGGAGCATTACATAAACCAAAGAGCATGACGTTAAACTCGTACAGTCCGTCCGGTGTTGCAAAGGCTGTCTTGTCCTTGTCCGCTTCGTCCATGGGTATTTGCCAGTACCCGGATCGGAGGTCTAGACTTGAGAAATATTCAGCGCCCTAGAGGGAGTCAATGGCATCGTCGATTCTTGGCATCGGATATACGTCTTTGCGCGTGATCTTATTAAGTGCTCGATAATCGACGCAAGATCGTACAGAGCCGTCTTTCTTGCGGACCAGCACAACAGAAAACAACCAAGAACTGGACGATGGCCGAATGATGTCCCTTTTAAGCATGTCGTCAGCGTTGTCCGCAATGATTTTCCGTTATACGGAAGAGACGCGATACGGGCGGCGACGTACAATAGAACTGCCTTCGGCTTCAATGCGATGGAGTGCGACGGAAGTGCGTCCCACAAGTTTGGAGTTAACGTCAAATAAGGCGCTGTGTTTCTGCAGTAGAGCCAAAAGATATTCTTTCTACGCAACAGACAGATCGGGATTTATCGCGGCCGTTAAACCAGCGACAGCAGCATGAGCATCAGTTCTGGTCGTCAAAGGTGGTGATTCGGTGTGAAGGGGTACCAGCGCAAGAGGTTCGCTGTCAGTAAAGCAAGTCACAGTGGTGCCCTGGGAGAGCACAACTGGCGAAGAACTAGGGTTATGAACAGCGACGAACGCACTACCGTCCTGAAAACGCACCAAGTTAGAAGGAATGCTAAGCCCACCAGAAATGCGGCGACCGTTCGGTGCAAGGAACACATCACCATTAACAATGGTGTTGGAAGTCAGTGTTATATTCTCATTGTCCGCGGGAATGAAACAGTCAGTAGACGTGACGAAACGCAGTGTGTGAGCATCGACCGAGGACGAAGGTTCAATGTCCGTCATATGTATAGTGCGCTGACGGCAAGAGATGAAAGCTGAAGCAGAGGACAGGAAGTCCCATCCCAAAATCATCGAGCATGTACACGATGATAGCCCGACAAACTGGATGTCGTGAAGGATGCCATACTTGGATGACATACTTTGCCCCCCCCCCCCCCCCCGGTAGATACGCCTATGGACGCAGTCTTAAAACAACTGCCTGAGTACGTCATTGCTCTTAAGAAGGAAGAATATAAATTCTGTGAAAGCCCTGTTCGGCTACCTTGGCCATCAGCGAAGCTCGAAGGTGTCGATACCACTGAAGAGAATGTAAAAGCCATAATAAATGCACCAGAGCCTTAAAATGCGACAGATCTGAAAGCAAATTTCGGCTTGCTGAATATTTACGGAAAACTCTTGCAAGACGCAGCACCTGTAGCGGAACCGTTACACAGGTAACTAAAATAAAAAATGTCACAGTTTCGCCCTAAGGGCGAAGCAATGAATGCGATAGCAACACAGCAATGTCATACGATGTAAGGTGAGCGGCTTTGGTAGCAATATAAATTGTAGTAAACATGAGCTGATTAAGTAAGCAGGTGTGCTGCGGCGTAAGTAGACCGACATGAAGAGAGACTCGATGACCACGAGAAGGCGCGTGTAAAATGGTGGTGTTGATGAGAAGCGCTTCCCGTGGGCTGCGCGTGCGAAGGGACACACCTGTAGCGCTGCACTGCCGATCCGGGCAGCATTACATGTGTAGCGTGCGTTGGAAAATGTGGCCCGACTATTACTAACTGAATGAACAAGCGTGGTGTGAGCGCGCACAAACAAACATGAATAGATCACACTGAATGACTGCAGACAACGACTGTCAAAACGCTGGCAGCAAGCCCATACGCTGCAGCGGGCGAAGGTACGTGCGGTCTATCGCTTCAACAGAAACGGAGCGGCGAATGCACGGCGCATAAAGGTCAGAGCCGTGTGGAGATAAGAGACGGTGCGGTCGAGCGACGAGCGCGGTTGTTGGCAGAGTAGAAGTGCGCCCCCCCCCCCCCGCTCCCTCCGGCGCTGGCTTCCCGCTTCCTTGCTTGCCCGTGGGAGAGATAAGAGACTGTGCGGACGAGCGACGAGCGCGGTTGTTGGCAGAGAAGTGCCCCCCCCCCTGCTCCCTCCGGCGCTGGCTTTCCGCTTCCTTGCTTGCGCGTGGGAGAGATAAGAGACTGTGCGGACGAGCGACGAGCGCGGTTGTTGGCAGAGAAGTGCCGCCCCCCCCCCCCCTGCTCCCTCCGGCGCTGGCTTTCCGCTTCCTTGCTTGCGCGTGGGAGAGATAAGAGACTGTGCGGATGAGCGACGAGCGCGGTTGTTGGCAGAGAAGTGCCCCCCCCCCCCCCCTGCTCCCTCCGGCGCTGGCTTCCCGCTTCCTTGCTTGCGCGTGGGAGAGATAAGAGACTGTGCGGACGAGCGACGAGTGCGGTTGTTGGCAGAGAAGTGCCCCCCCCCCCCCTGCTACCTCCGGCGCTGGCTTTCCGCTTCCTTGCTTGCGCGTAGAAGATTGAGTGCGTTCGCTCTCCGTGATAGCGCGCGTCCCCGCACGCTTCCGCTGGGGCATACGGCGCGCGGCGAAGATATTATCTATACGGAACCTCACGGCGACGGCGACGACGACGGCGACGCCGACGGCAGAAATCCGGTTGAAGTGTCCATATAATTGCTATCGCAATAAATGTAGCAGACGTGGATCTGGTCGCAAAAGTGCAGCAACGCTTCTTAAGCCACGAGTTGTGGCTTATAAGCAACAAGTTGTGGACTGCGTTTTCTTAGATTTCCGTAAAGCATTTGATGTAGTCGCACACAGTCCCCTAATCTAAAAATTAAAAGCTTATAACTTGGATGGTCAAGTAATAGCGTGGATTGCTGAATATTTGTCATTGCGGAAACAGGCTGTTGTTCTGAACGGTATATCTTCACAATATGCATCAGTTACGTCGGGAGTTCCCCAACGCTCAGTGTTGGGGGCACTATTGTTTTTGTTGTACATTAATGATATTTCAATTGGTATACAGTCTTCATTCAGGATGTTTGCCGATGATTGTGTTGTTTACAGAGTCGTAGATTCTATTTCCGATTCACAAATCCTACAAGTTGACTTAAATACTATAGCAGACTGGTGTGTGCGTTGGGATATGTCATTAAATATAAATAAGACTGTTCACGTCACCTTTACAAGAAAACGAGCTAATCATCCGTATAGGTATAGAATTAATGATTTTACTCTAAACATAACAAGGAACTTAAATATCTAGGCGTCTTTTTTACTTCTGACTTACGATGGAACAAGCATGTTAACTATATTGTAAATAAGGCAGCATCAGTTTTGGGATTCTTGCGGCGCAATTTTAGTCATTTACCGAGTAACTTAAGAACGCAGCTGTATTTCAGTCATATACGTTCAATACTTGAATATGGATGTGTTTGTTGGGAGCCACACACATCTGAGCTTATAAATAAATTAGAAAAAATCCAGAATAGGGCAGTTAGATTTGTTCTTGGTAACTATATCCGGCAGCTTAGCATGACAGAAAGCAAACATAAACTTAAATGGCAAGAGCTGAAAGATCGTAGAAGGCATATCAGATTAAAATTTTTCCACGATATTTGTTATTATAAAACAGGCATAAACCGCGAACAATATATCCAGGCTACACTACATATCTAAGCGACTGGACCACTGTTTGAAGGTCAGGGAATTTTCTTGTAGGGGTGACATTTTCCGTTATTCTTTCTTTTTTTGTTAGAACTGTTCGAGATTGGAACAGTTTGCCATCGCGCATTGTATACTAGAGCACTGCACGGGCCGATTTTTGCGGCCCGGGCCCGGCCCGGGCCCGTTTTTACATTGGGCGGCCCGCCCGAGCCTGATCAAAACTTTTATGGCGAGACCCGGGCCCGGCACGGGCCCGGAAATAATCTACGTTACCCGCCCGGCCCAGCCCGCCACCCCTTTACCTTAAGCCCGAGCCCGGCCCGAGCCAGGCCCGAGACCGAAAAATACATGTTTTTCAGAGTTGAGACGCCCGAGAATAACTCGCAGAAAGCCCGAGCCCGGCCCGGGCCCGCGTCAGAAAACCCGAGCCCGGCCCGGGCCCGGGTCAAAAAGCTCACGCCGTGCCCGAGCCCGGCCCGCCCTTGAAAAAACTGCTCTACCCGGCCCGGCCCGGCCCACGGGCCGGGCCGGACCCGGGCTTTCGGGTAAGCCCGAGCCCGTGCAGTGCTCTATTGTATACATCACAGGAAATGATGCTTTCTTCCACGCATTGTAATTATTTGTTCATGTATTTAGTTAAGTCTGTAACCTCCCTGCTGTAATGCCCTACGGGGCGATGCAGGTAACTAATAAATAAAAATAAATAAGACAGCTGCTTTATCAACAGTCGAGTGCCTACATACTATGACGTTCGCAAACCACTGGCGTTACAGTGTGATGCCTTAGTGAACGGTGTCGGAGCCGTTTTTTTTTTTTTTTTTCATGTGGTGCCAGATGGCCAAAAGCGGCCTATAGCTTTTGCTTCTCGGACTCTGACACCAGCGGAAAGCTGTCACGCACAGTGTGAAAGGGAAACACTCGCGCTCATTTTTCACCTCAAGAGATTTGATACGTTTCTTTTTGGTCTCAACTTTGTACGGCCAGCCACTTCTGGGCATTCTCGAGCAAAACAAACCAACTCCCTTTCTAGTGGCCGCTAGATTACAAAAATTGTCTTTAATTCTGTAAAAGCCCACCTAGTGGACTGACTGTTCATTTCGGCTGTTGTCGATTGGCTCCAGCTGCACGAGCGAGAAGGAGCCAGTCAGTCTCCTTCTCGCTTGTGCAGCTGGGGCCAATTGACGACAGCCGAAATGGATAGTCCACTAGGTGGACTCATACAGAATATCCCCCCCCCTCCCCGCATAGTGAAAATGTTGGCACGCAGTATCGTCTGGTGGCTTGGGCTGGACAGCGCTATTAAAGAGTACGTGAGACAGTGCAGGGTGTGTCTGCTCGCACACACGGAAGTTCAACCGGCGCCCTTACATCCTTGGTCATATCCTGCAAGTGTTGGCAGATACTTCATACTGAGCTTGCGACGAAGGCCCAACACAATTTCCTTGTATTGGTTAACGCGCATTCTAAATAGGTAGTAGTTTGGATAATGCCGCCAACTACTGCATAGAAAACAATACGAAAGATTAGCATCGTTTTTTCGGCGTATGGTTTTCCAGAAGAAATTGTTAGTGTAATGGGCCGCCGTTCACTTCACAAGCACTTGCTGACTTTATGGGAAAGAACAACCTAAAGCACACGAAGACCCTTGCCCTATGACGCAAGTTCTAACGGGTCTGCCGAGCGCCTAGTGCAAGCCACGAAACAAGTCTTATTGAAACAACCTGAAACTGGAGAAAGGAAATCGGTGCAAGAGGTAATAGATAGTTTCCTTATGTCCTATCGAAGTACACAACATTCAGTTACTGGCAGGACGCCAGCCAAGGCTTTCTTAAAGCGGCAGCCTCGAGTGAAATTGCCCTTCCTAAAACCGGTCTTTGTGATGGATATGGGGAACAAACAAGTGCATGCTAAGGAAAAGGCTGACACCCAAGAGACCGTGAACGTGCGTTTGTGGTGGGAGAAAGAGGGTGGGTGAAGTGCGAGCGTGGTGAGACCACTTCCTAGGAAGATGGCATAGGGAGGCAAGTCGCTAGCCCGGTGACCTTTCTTGTGCGTGTGGCAGAGCAAGTCAGATAAATCCACGCCGACCACCTACGCCCATCCTTCGCTCGCCCGGGAGCAGGTATGCCGGCGCCTACACCGGCTGTTGATCAACCGCCGAGTGCTCTTGAGTGTGGACCACCCTTGGTGCCAACGGCGACTCCGCGGCCACACGACAAGGATACAACTACCACCTTCAAATGTCACTGCAACAGCATCAGGGATACCCGTCCCTACACAAGAGCCGCCATCGTCGCACAACTCGCCATTGGGATGTCCTCAAGTAGACACAACTGCTGCAGATTTATCGACCGTGGCACTGAGGCGAATTGCGCGTGAGCGTCGTCAGCAAGACTGGTTTAAGCACTCTGACTATATGCTAATTGGCGTATATTACCCGGTTATGTTTTGGACTAAGTGGGGAGGATCGTTGTAGCGTAATCATAAAGAGCAGAACGCGGGATGAAGTGATAAACTGACACGGCTCTCCATTACGTCGCTGTAGCTGGCGGCTGTGAGGGCGCGCTTACTGACGCCGGGGAATAAACGCTTTTGGTACTAACCCAGCGTGCTTCGTAAACGCTACTTCATTTCTAACCTGTCATGGTCCTCCCATAATAAACAGATAACCGTGAAAGCTACGAGAACTCTAGGATTTCTGCGCCGCAACTTTCGCAGCTGCCCATCTGACGTTGGAAAACTTGCTTACTTTTCTTTCGTTGGCCCTCAGCTCGATTATTCCTCGCCCAGGAATATCTAAGCTCTGTTACAGAAGCCATGCAATACCGTGTAGCTCGCTTCATAACGCGCAACTTTTATCGACACTCCAGCATCACTAGAAAACCCATTTCCCTTGAGCCTTCAGAAGTGCGCCGTTCTCTTGGCATGTTGTGTCTTTTTCACAAGTATATCTTTAACTCATGGTCATTTAGGATACCGCTACAAACCCCATCGCACATGTATAGCCAGAATCTTCACAATCACTTAAGTTGCAGTCGCACATAGGGACGCAAGCTCTCTTTCAATTCATCAGAGCTTCCTCGTGCTTTCCGCCTTTAGAATAGCCTTCCCGGTGAAATCTTTTCACTATCTTATCCAGTGGCATTTCGGCAAACGCTGCAGTAGCATATGTTTCCTAAAAATGTGTAATTTCCGCTGATTTCTACTTTTGTTGTACTCGTCAGTTGCCCTGGAACTTTTTGACTGTCTAATGTAATCATGAATACGTATTTCTTGTCTTTCTGTGTGTTGATCAACGATCTGTCTGCTACAATTACCACTCGTATAATTTAATATGTTCATACGTTGATGTATTATGTTCCTGCTTTAAAAACTGTTTCTGTAACCCTTCCCCCTTACTCGATGCTCCCTCCACAGGGCCTTTGAGGTACTTATTTAATATAAATATAAACCACTAATAACGCTGAACAATCTGAAAAATAGTACAAGCAAGCACATCAGAATTCACCAACCACTTCAAAATCGTAAGATAGCATGTTCTGCACTGCACATTTAAACCCACGAGTTTTTACAATTTCTGGCCTGGTCCACAATGTTTCACTACGGTGAAGTGCGATAGGTGAGACAAAGGCAGGCGAGACGTACAGCCGCCCTCAGAATATTTCGGAGCACAGAAAATGAGAATAAGTGGAATTTTCTCACGACTTCACCAAGGATTGTGAAATGTACGTCACGAATGCGATGAGTGTACGGAGAAGTATCAACTCTACCATTCGGTTGAACGACCTCTGCCTTGGCTGCGATGAAATTTAGATTCTATTCGGATCCCGTGTTCCAAAAACTTTTGAGGTAGGGGGTACGGGACAAGTGCTTATGCTGCCTTTGTTCGCCCAATGTTGATAGCTTCAAGGCTCGAAGTTTCTGTGAACCCTTCATCTGCTTTGGACTGACCAAAGGGTCACAATAGCACTCGTTCCGTCTGTCTCACCTTCCTTTGTGTCATCTATCGCATTTCACCGTAGTCGAGTATGAATTACCAACTGGCCCAAAATTCTACTCTTCTAAAGTGAACAATGTCAGAATTCATGTTGCATAAACACAGAGTCCCATGTTCAATAGTCTGCGCGTCATCGTTTATTCTAGGTTTCTCCACTACTACGGAAGCGCCGTGAAGGCTGTGTGCTGGGTTTCTGTTCAGGTAGCGACTTGAGAATTTTCCGAAATTACTAGAGTTCTCATTAAAAAATGTACGTAGATATCTTTGTTTTGTAAGTGTTTCTAATATTGTGAATGTTGCAGTGCATCATTATTATTTAGAAACTATGCATTGTTTCGAAGAATCAAGCAACTGAGCAGATCGGCGTTGCAAATGCAGCTAGCCTTTCTACATCTGCTTTATTGAATTTCCCCATACTATCAAACAGTAGCTGAGATCTTAATGTACCAGCGAAAAATAAGGTTGTTTCAAAAGCCTGAGAAGCACAAGCTATCGGAGCCGCTTTACAAAACCGACAGATCTTACAACGTCTGTGCGTACATTATTTATGCGCGCTCTACCACTTTGCTTCTTCCTTGAACATGTTCAAGCTGTGAGGCACAATAGGAAAATTTTAGTCATAACCTAATTACTTATTTCTGGAGAAAAAAACTGAAAGCTTTCTTCTGATTGAGATAAAGCAACTTGCTATGTTCTTTTAGCCAATCATTCACTATAACGTCTAGTTCCTCAGTCTGCTAAAGACGAAAAATGCGTTAGTGTCATCACAATGAAGTAAGACTAAAGCCCTACTACGAGCCACGTATCCTGTCTTGCCCATAGGTCGCCGACGCGGTTCCTTCTATGATAAAGTGAAGGTAGAGCGAAACACATGGTGACGCGGCCCGACACCGGCTGTGACGCGATGACAAAGAAGCTCACTTAAAAGCGACCGCAACCACCACCATTCGTGGAAGCGGGAACCCGCACGAAATTCACTCTCCCGACCCTGGCAAGATGACCGTCACGGAGAGCAAGAAACCAAGTCGACGACTTTCGTGGAAGGAGTGTGAACCCCCCTGATCCCAGACTGCCTCGTCCTTGCTTCGAAGGTTGGATATGAGCGGCGGAGTTCTGTGGACAATACTCTCCATCTGATTGGCCGCACCAAGGCCATCGAATTCCCTTGTGTAGGGAACTAGGGAAGACGACTTGTTTATAAGCGGACACATTTGGTTCAGTGGGGGTGTCCTGACGTTCTGATGTCTACTGATATACCTGTATGTAGTGAGTCAAACAGACAAAGTGCTCCTACATGGCGTGGGTTTCCATATCTGGAGCCACTGTAAATCTTTATTATTATAAACCCTTTTTCTCTCGCTCCTAATCTCGGACGTACTCACCCCTGTGGCTGGAAGGATCACCGGCCCAAACGCTACCCTAAGTCCCAACACTTATCACCATCCTGCTTTGTTGCCTGCATAAAGGCCACACACAACTTTCAGTCGTATAATTGCTACCAATTGTACCTCCTTGCCATCGAACTACATTGCCTGCAGCAACACCATCCTTACCTTTATGGAGCCTGCACAAACCTGAAAGCCACCGCACCATCCCAGGAATCGCGAAGAAAGCTAACATGCCGTCGTTTGCCCTGAAAGAGGCCACGTTAGGGATTTGACAGAAAGGGCAGAGTGGCCGCGTACATATTTACATCGATGGCTCAGTCACACCTACAAGTACAGCTGCCGCAGTGGTGACTCCAGCAAGATCCATCAAAATACGGTGAAAAACGTCACATCTATCATCAACGACAGCTGCTGAACAGGTAGCCCTCCATGCGGCTCTTCATTTCATTCAGGAGGAACCATGGTCAATCTTCTGTGATTCCAAAACAGCCCTCCAGAATGTACTCTCAGCACTGCGCCATGGACACGCGCAGCTCGTCGCAGAGATCAGACAAGTACATCGTCGCATAGTTGACGAAGGACGCGATATAATATATCATTGGTTGCCTAGTCACTGTGGTATACATGGCAATGATCAAGCGGACGCAGCTGCCCGATCTACCCATGACGGCGTCAAGTCCGTTGCAATTCCTCTTTCGAGAGCCGACGCAGCGCAAAACCTGTCCAAGCTTGCGCGTGACCTAACATTGCTTCAGTGCAATTTATTTGACTTCACAAGTGCAGGCCTTCATACCCTGGATCCTAATTTGCGGCTGCGTATTGCGTCCGACCTTTCACGACCAGACTGCACCCTTCCGGTCCGTCTATGGCTTGGAGTAGCATTTTCAAATGCGTACTCCTTTCTTATCGGAATGGCTAATAGCCCACTTCGTGACTTCTGCAGGTGCAACGAAACAAGAACGCACCTTCATTGTGAGTGCCCTCGTTTTAACCCGCAAAGATCAGACCTCTCAGCCAAGCTAGACCAACTGGACAAGCGCTCAATAACGGAAAATAACATCCTTGGCAACTGGCCTACACGAACATCAGCGCGAGCCGCTATGAAGGCACTGCTGCATTTTTAAAGAACAGCGGACTTTGTGACAAATTGTGACTGTACACTATGTAACGTAGGATAGGACGCTGACACTGTAACACTAGAAATGCGGTCGCAGGCTGCGTGACAGTGCCCAGAGAAACAGTTCTGGTTTGAGCGAGCGAGCGTGTGTGTGTGTGTGTGTGTGTGTGTGTGTGTGTGTGTGTGTGTGTGTGTGTGCGTGCGTGCGTGCGTGTGTGTGTGTGTGTGTGTGTGTGTGTGTGTGTGTGTGTGTGTGTGTGTGTGTGTGTGTGTGTGTGTGTGTGTGTGTGTGTGTGTGTGTGTGTGTGTGTGTGTGTGTGTGTGTGTGTGTGTGTGTGTGTGTGTGCGTGTGTGTGCGTGTGTGTGTGTGTGTGTGTGTGTGCGTGTGTGTGCGTGTGTGTGTGTGTGTGTGCGTGTGTGTGTGTGTGTGTGTGTGTGTGCGTGTGTGTGCGTGTGTGTGTGTGTGTGCGTGTGTGTGCGTGTGTGTGTGTGTGTGTGGTGTGTGTGTGTGTGTGTGTGTGTGTGTGCGTGTGTGTGCGTGTGTGTGTGTGTGTGTGCGTGTGTGTGTGTGTGTGCGTGTGTGTGTGTGTGCGTGTGTGTGTGTGGTGTGTGTGTGTGTGTGCGTGTGTGTGTGTGTGCGTGTGTGTGTGTGTGTGTGTGTGTGTGTGTGTGTGTGTGTGTGTGTGTGTGTGTGTGCGTGTGTGTGCGTGTGTGTGTGTGTGCGTGTGTGTGCGTGTGTGTGTGTGTGTGCGTGTGTGTGTGTGTGTGTGTGTGTGTGTGCGTGTGTGTGCGTGTGTGGTGTGTGTGTGTGTGTGTGTGTGTGTGTGTGCGTGTGTGTGCGTGTGTGTGTGTGTGTGTGCGTGTGTGTGCGTGTGTGTGGTGTGTGTGTGTGTGTGTGTGTGTGTGTGCGTGTGTGTGTGTGTGTGTGTGTGTGCGTGTGTGTGTGTGTGTGTGTGTGTGCGTGTGTGTGTGTGTGTGTGCGTGTGTGTGTGCGTGTGTGTGTGTGTGTGTGTGTGCGTGTGTGTGTGTGTGTGTGTGTGTGTGTGTGTGCGTGTGTGCGTGTGTGTGTGTGTGTGTGTGTGTGTGTGTGTGTGTGTGCGCGTGTGTGCGTGTGTGTGTGTGTGTGCGTGTGTGTGCGTGTAGTGTGTGTGTGTGTGTGTGTGCGTGTGTGTGCGTGTGTGTGTGTGTGTGTGTGTGTGCGTGTGTGTGTGTGTGTGTGTGTGTGTGTGTGTGTGTGTGTGTGTGTGTGTGTGTGTGTGTGTGTGTGTGTGTGTGTGTGTGTGTGTGTGTGTGTGTGTGTGCGTGTGTGTGTGTGTGTGTGTGTGTGTGCGTGTGTGTGCGTGTGTGTGTGTGTGTGTGTGTGTGCGTGTGTGTGTGTGTGTGTTTCTCTCTCCCACCTATCGCATCCCTTCACCCATCCCCGGCACAGGGTTGCCAACTGGAGATACTTTCTGGTTAACCTCCCTATCTTTCATTGGACTTTCTTGTTCTCTTTATTCAAGGAGATAAGCATTTAAAAACACACAAAACCAACTGCGCAGTATGGAATCCCCATCATAAAAAAAAGACGTCAAGGCTTTAGATTCAGTACAGAAAAAAGCTATTAGGTTCATCTGTCGTCGTTATGACATATTTTTCACCCTCATCCAACCTTTCTGACCTGAATCTAATCACACTCCAGAAACGTCGCCACTTTGATTGTTTAAAGTTTTTCCGCATTGATGTAAATTCACCACTTTGTTCTTCTCAAGACTACATTTCATTTTCAGCCCCTTTGAATACTCGACAATATCATGCTCTAAACATTGTTCCGTACAGTGCTCGTTCAGACTTGTTATTGTACAGTTTTTTTCCCTCATACGATTCGATGCTGGAATGCTTTGCCCGGAAATGTACGTGAATGCCCTTTAAATGAATTTCTCACAGCTATTTTACAGTTGCAATGTATATGTATATTTCATTGTTCTTTTCCTACTCCTGCTATAGCCAAAGTTTGCCTGCAGTATGTATAAATAAATAAATAAATAAATAAGTCTCAACCCACAACTGAAAAGCCCCACTTATTCCAGGTAACAATCAGGAAAAAAGACCAAGAACACAAACGAAACAGGAATTCAAAACTTTACAGGAGGCAAAATGTAAAAAGAATGGGGGCCACATTATTCATCCCTAGAACCGCAGCTTGGCCTTGTTGGTTTTCCATCCTAATCCTCTTTTCCATCCTCTTTGCATCGTGTAAGGTATTGCGCTGTTAACACCAGGATCATTCATCCCGCCTCCAGAAAATATATCTCCCTTCGCGATGAAGTAAATGAAGTGCTACAACGTGCCGGGGACGGAGCGTAGCATCCGAGGCACGCACCAGACGAAGGCTGCCAGAACAAGAACCCTTTATTTCGTAGCGGCTATCTTTTTACAGCCGCCCGTCAAACCAAACAAGTAAATCCAGGTACAAATGAGTGCAGAAGTAAACAAGCGCAACCACAGCACCACGCGAAGCCACACTCGCAGCGCAATCTACTTTCCTTATGGTGGATACTGGTTTTCTAACTCGAGTCGAACGGCGAAGCACGGGCGCAGCCTCGGTGGCTTCATTAGGCTGAGCTGCAGTTTCAGCTGACGACCCAGCCATTATTTCGCCACCCGCAGAGCTGTCTCTCACACGGTCCAGGTGCCGTTCAATTAGCCCGGCTGATGTCTCGACGGTAATCATACGGGTGCCGCTCGTTCGTTTGATTGTACCAGGCAGCCACTTTTCCCCCTCCCCGAAGTTTCGGTCCCAAACTGCGTCGCCAGGACCGAATTTGCTTGGCGTGTCTTCCTGCGAAAATAAAGGAAACGGCACAGGTGGAGGAAGACATGTGTCTAGGCGAGAGCGAATTTGGTAGTTCAGAAGCCTCTGTGACGGTGATTTGTC
Source organism: Dermacentor silvarum (assembly GCF_013339745.2). Classification (NCBI taxonomy): domain Eukaryota; kingdom Metazoa; phylum Arthropoda; class Arachnida; order Ixodida; family Ixodidae; genus Dermacentor; species Dermacentor silvarum. The sequence goes on from NC_051163.1 coordinate 131,849,796, forward strand.
TCCTTGCGGTGTTCTTCGGTAGTTGAAAAGAAGCCTGGACAGTCCTGTAGATAGGCTACCTCGCGGAAGCTTCTTTAGGCCGTCTTTGATTGTACGTACGGCTCTTTCTGCAAGCCCGTTCGACTGCGGGTGGTACGGTGCAGTGCGCAGATGCTTCACGTTATTTCCGGACAGAAATTTCGCAAATGTCTCCGAAGTAAATTTATTTATTTATTTATTTATTTGACAATACTGCCAGCTGCTTTTTGGCAGCCAAAGCAGGAGTGGTATAGAAAAAAGAAAAGGGACACCGTACAAGCAAAGAAAATGTCGAAATAAAATTCGAACACAGCAAGGTCAAACACAGTGCAACACAGATCATACTAGTACGCTACTGCGCACAACAATCTCTGCGAAACTAAAGACACGAGTTAAATAAAAATTCGGTACGAAAGGAATTGCGTGCTTCGCTCACATCTGAGAAATAGCTGATAAGAAAGAATCGATGGTACGCTTGTTCGTTACCTCTTGTGGAAGCCTGTTCCAGTCTCTTATCGTTCTAGGAAAAAACGAAAATTGATAAGCGACAGTTCTAGCCTGTGGTACAATAAGGGTAAGTTCGTGCTTTCCGCGGGTACTTCTACACGTGTTAAACTGTAAGTAATTGTCAAAATTCATTTTAGTTTGGCCGTTGACTATCGTGTAAAGCATCTTGAGACGGTGTAACTTACGGCGTTCCTCCAGTGTTGGAAGACCAGACCTTGAACGGAGATAGGATAGTGACACCTGTCTTCCGTAGGCATTAAAAATGAACCTGAGTGCTCTTTTTTGGACTTTTTCCAGCTTATCTGTATCAGTCTTAGTGTGCGGGTCCCAAACGATATCACCATATTCAAGCAGTGGACGCACCAGTGAAGTATAACCAACTAGTTTTGTTTTGCTCGTACAGTGCTTCAGACGTTGCCGAAGTAACCATAGTCTTTTTGAGGCTGACGAAACTATGTCTTGAATGTGCGCACTCCATCTTAAATCGCGAGATATTTCAATCCCCAGATATTTAAACGTATCGACAAGCGTAATCCCAACGTCGTTAATTTTGTATGCATGCGATAGTGGACTCTTCTTTTTTGTTACGGTCATTTGGGAGCACTTAGGGATATTTAGGCTCATTTTCCAGGTCTGGCACCACTTAGAAATTGATGTTAGGGAATTGCTTAATAGTAATTGGTCATCTTTAGTTTGAATGGCATGATAAACAACGCAGTCATCCGCGAAAAATCGACATTGTACGGCAGTGTCAAGCGAGAGATCATTCAGATATACAAGAAAAAGTAATGGTCCAAGGACGGACCCTTGAGGAACGCCTGAAAGGACTGGAGCCATTGATGATTTAGAGTCACCTATTTGAACATATTGTTGGCGTTGCGTTAGGTAAGAGTCAAGCCATCGCAGAATACGCTCATTTCTAAAGAGACGCGTTAGTTTTAATATCATTTTGGAATGCGACACGCGGTCAAAGGCTTTTTCAAAGTCTAGAAAGATTATGTCGACCTGGCCACTATTATCAAGAACTGCAAACAAATCATTAGTAATGTGAAGTAACTGTGTCACTGTTGAAAGGCCGCACCTAAATCCGTGCTGACTGTTCAAGAAAAAATTGTTGCCTTCTAGGAAGCTGCTTAAATGTTTGAAAAGAAAATGTTCTAATACCTTGCTAGCTGTGCACAACAGCGACACCGGGCGATAATTAGTCACTGTGAGCTTATCGCCTGTTTTGTGTATCGGTATAATTTTACCTATTTTCCAGTCAGAAGGAACTTCTCCTTTCTGCAAACTTTCGGTAAAAATAATATAAAGATACTTGGCACACCACTCCGCGTATCTAAACAAAAATGCATTTGGGATTTCGTCTGGTCCCGAAGATTTCCTAATGTCTAAGCTAAGCAATGCTGAAAAAATACCTTCTTCTGTGATTAGTAGCTCTGGAAGTTCATACATAGATGCGTTGCTGAAATCTACATTGTTATCGGCACTGCGCAGAAAAACGGACGAAAAGTAGTCGTTGTATGCCGTTGCTATACAGGTTGGGTCAGTGACGTCCTTATCGTGTATTTTCAATTTACTAACTGGTTCCTTCTTTTCTGTCAAATGAAGCCAAAACTTTCTCGGGTCGCTGGAAAGGAAGTTGTGCATTTTGACGTTGAAAAAAGTGAATCTGGACGATTTTATTTTCGAACGCAAATCCGATCGCAGCATAGCCAAGGTGCCGCTATCTCTGTGCTTTTTCGACGATAGTCGTTTTACGCGCCGCTTTAGATGAAGGATTTCGCGCGTTATCCAGGGGCTTCGTCGTTTGCTCTTGTGTTTTTTCGGGATGTATTTATTCATGCAATGACGCACCGCACATTTGAAGTGCAACCACAAACTGTTAACAGTTGTAAAGTTCCTGTGACACTGCAAAAAGAAATCATAGTCTTGTTCCAGGAAGTCTAATATGCTAACATCGTCCGCATTATTGAAATCATAGTACGGCCTTGGCTTGCTGCGCTCAGCTTTACGCCACAGTTGGCTTTTAAGAAGGACAGAGAAATGGTCCGATATGCCGGGCACGACATCGACAGTATAACCTAGCTGACTAACGTTTTCGGATATGAAGACGAGGTCAAGAATAGAACTCGATACCGCAGTTTGGCGAGTTGGGGTATGCACTACCTGGTGTAGATCGAATGCATATGCGATATCTAGCAACATATCCGCGTGTTGGCATGTTGAAGTAGCACACATCAAGTCCCAATCTATATTAGGCATGTTGAAGTCGCCACTCATTATAACGCAACTGTAGCGCTTTTTGTTGTCGAACAGAAAGTCGTGTAGTGCCTCCAACATAGAGATGTCAGCATTGGGTGGTCGATAGACAGCTCCGATAAGTACGTTTTGGCAGGAAAGTTTGGTAGCTATCCACACCATTTCAATCTGCTTATTGTGTGGGACCAGCGTATACTGAATGCCTTTCTTCATCAGAAGTGCCACTCCTCCCCCTCTTGAACAGCGATCATGCCGGATAATTTCATGCGTTACAGGCACAACATCTGCATCATCTATGCTATCGTGAAGCCAAGTCTCTGTTACCACGGTGATGTCGGGATCATAGGCAATGAGTAAACCTTCCAGATCGTCGGTTTTATTTACAATGCTTCTAGCGTTGACATTCATTAAGGATAAAGCTATTCGGTTTTGAGAAACTATTGGCTGTGGTTGGGGGTTGTTTGGATTGCACTGTTGGGTGCAGTCATCCCAAGAGCGTGGTCATTGACTAGGAGACTGGACAAGTTCGTTCCGCGCCTCATTCCAAAAGTAAAGGGTTCCATTGATTCTAACCTTGTCGAAAACAAGGGTGACCTTATCCCCATTCGACCTGTTTAATTGCGTTCCATTGTCCGTTACAATCGTCCTCGGAATGCCAAAAGGACTGAACATCTCGCGCAACGCCGTGATGGTCGATTCAGCTGTGGCATGTTGCACCGGAACCGCCTCAATCCATTTGGAATGTGAATCCACTGCGACTAAGATCATTGCTCCGTTCATAGGACCGGCAATATCGAGGTGAACGCAGGACCAGTTTTCTTTAGTCGGCGGCCAGTCGATCGGCGTTTCTGCCGGAGGCAACGGCCTAGCTTGCGCACAAATGTCACACTTGCGGCTCAAGTGTTCAATTTCCTGGTCTAGTCCAGGCCACCACATACTTGTTCGCGCGACCGCTTTCATAGCCGAGACTCCCTGGTGCGTCTCGTGCAGCGTCTGCAGCATTCTGTCATGCGCCGCTTCCGGAATGACCACTCTATGGCCCCAAAAGATGATCCCGTGTGCTGCAGTCAACTCAAAAGTTGACTTGCCACGTACGCTCGCAAGCACAGTTCCACGCGTCTTTTTTTTTTTTTTTTCTTGCGGCCAACCCTTCAGTATGGACGACTTCACGATTCGCAATACCTGGTCGGCTTCCGTCAGTCGGCGGAGCTCGTGTGACGTCACAGGTGTCTCGTCAAGTTGACGCAAAAAGTGCACGTATTCTGAAATTTCTTCGGGGGCATCGTCAGGAGTCGGGAGTGGAAGCCTACTGAGGACGTCGGCATTTTGGTTGTCTCCTCCGGGCTTGTGCTCGATCTTGCATTGGTACGCTCCCAAAGGATGTGAGCCGCTGCCATGAAAGGTGTAGGTCGGTCTTCGCGGAATAAACCAACCAACGGCTTATGATCCGTCACAAGTACAAATGACCGCCCCAGAAGGTAATCCCTGAACTTGCTTACGCCGAAAACCAATGCTAAGGCCTCCCGCTCGAGCTGCGAATCATTTCGTTCGGCCTGGGTCAGTGTTCGCGACCGAAACCTTATAGGCTTGTCGACGCTGGCAACTCGATGGGAAAGGACCGGTCCTACGCCATGCGGGGATGCGTCGCAATCGAGGCGCAGCGACTTGCTTGGATCAAAATGAGTGAGCATTTTGGCATGTCGGAGTGCTTCTTTAGATCGGTCAAATGACTGTTGCTGCTCCGATGACCCTTCCAACGGCAATCCTTCTTCAGAAGGTCATACAACGGAGCAAGCATCGTTACCATGCTCGGAAGGAACTTGCTATATTAAGTGAGCAGACCGATGTAAGAACGCAGCACGCTTACGTTCTTCGGGCTTGGTGCCTTCATCACCGCTTCCACGTTCTTTTCCAGCGGATGAAGTCCGTCGCTGGTGATCTTGTCTCCCAGGTACGATACTTCCGACTTCCTGAAGGAACACTTATCCTTCCGCATTTTGACGCCACATTCCCTGAACCGTTGGAGCACTGCCTTAAGATTGCTTCCACTGTCGCCTTTCCTTTCTGACACCAAGACGTCCTTCAAATATGCTTGCACGCCAGTTAGACCGCGCAGCGTATTTTCCATGGTGCGCTGGAAGATGGCTGGTGCGGACGACACTCCAAAGGGTAGGCGGTTGAAGCAGAACAACCTCTTGTGGGTACTGATGGTAGTCAACTTCTTTGACTCCTCATCCAAAGGAATCTAGTTATAGGCGTCTCGTAAGTCTAGGGTGCTGTAGACGTCTCCGATGTGCAGTGCTACGAAAATATTATCGATGACTGGAAGTGGATACTGTTCAGTGACGCATGCTGCGTTCACGGTTAGCTTATAGTCGCCACAGATCCTGACAGATCCTTCTTTCTTCAGCACTGGCACAATCGGCGTAGCCCATTCTGAGTGAGCGGCAGGAGACAGCATGCCTGACTTCACTATCCTTTCTAGCTCTTCAGTCACCTTGTCTCGCATTGCGTAATACAGTGGTCTCGCCTTGAAAAACTTCGGAATCGCTCCTTCTTTCACGTAGAGGTGAACGGGAGAAGCCTTGAACAGGCCCAGTTCTGACTCCGACTAGTTCTGAGTCCGCCTAGTACGGTACTGCGACAAAATTTCTTCGAGCGTCTTGTCATCTCCTCTGCTGCTACTGCTGAGGCTCAAGACTGTAGCACCCAGGTTGTTCAGGGCACGGATAAGGTCGCAACCACATAAACACGGCCCTAAATGACGAAATACAGTCATAGAGGTAGTCAAGGTCTTGCCCTCGTAGAAAACTGGAACGGTAAGCTTACCAGCGATAGGCAGCGGTCCCAGAGAGCAGGACAACCTCGGGTCGGTCTTCTCAATTTGAGGCCGCTTAGCACGGTGCATTTGGTAGACGTGCCAGGGTATGACGCATACCGGTATGGTATGGTATGATAAACTTTATTCAGGTCCTGAAGATCAACCCTTAGGATGACGCAGGCGGCTCCCACGTCGGGACAGTAAGGTTTAACCTTACCGCCGTGTCGTGGGCCTTCTGGACGGCCTGTACTTGATCTAAAAGCACTCCACTGTGAAGCACTCGCCACCACCAGTCTCTTTCCTTGTCGCAGTCTGTGAAAGCCACAGGACATTGCCAAAGCATATGATCCAGAGTAATGATGCCATTACACTTCTCGCAATTGATTGGTACCTCTCTTTCTGGATATAGCTTGGACTAGGATAAGTTCTTGTCTGTAACAATCTCAGAGTCACCGCTTGAGCTCTATTGAGCTTAGCATGTGGCACTGGGAATCCCCTTCTGTTCATGTAATAATGCTTCGTTACTTCATTATATGTAAGTAATCGGTCCCTGTTCTCCTCCAGCATAATATTGGGGTCCTGGTCGCGTAGTGCACGGATAGTAAGTCCTCGTGCAGCTGCGTTAGCCACCTCGTTCAAATTCCTCCGAGATGGATCGACAGACCCCATGTGTGCAGGAAAACAGCGGATTTCGATCCCTTGGCTGTCCATCTCACCGATCAGCTGGGCAGCCCTTTTGGTTACAAAGCCTTTGGTAAAATGTCTAATAGCCATCTTAGAGTCACTGTAAATTCACGTCCACTTATTATTCCTTAAAGCCAGTGCTATCGCTACTTGTTCTGCCACTGTCGCTTCTTTAGTCATGATTGTAATAGCATCCCGAGTGAGTCCATCTGCATCTACTACTACTGCCGTAAAGGCTTTCTTTCCTATGACCCATGCAGCATCTACAAAAGCCGCATGTTCTCTGTCCTGTTCTATCTCCTGCAGGAGAGCTTTGGCCCTTGCCTTTCTTCTTTCCAGGTTGTGCACCGGGTGCATATTTCTGGGAAAAGGAGTCGTATTGATGATCTCTCTTACGCTAGCGTGACCCGGTGTCTATTTCCATGACAAGGTCGACGCCTCCGCAGCAAAACTTGGGCCACACGGGACCGACGATTTCGTTGCTCGACACCGACGCTTGGTTTTCGCTGATGGTGAACAGTTGAGATGAACGCGCCTCGTTTCCTTCGGGGCTTCCAGTTAAAGCACTGTTTTTTGCCTCTTGCCCTACAGGCTACGGGTATATGCCCTTTTTTCCCGCCCTTGAAGCAGTTCGAAGTTTTGAACTTGCATGCTTGTTTCGAGTGGGTTTTGCTTCCGCCTCTTCCACACTCTTTACTTTCTTGCCTGCTTGTGCTTCGTGCTGGTCGCCTGTCCATCAGCTTATGCAGTCCTGGTTCAGTCTTCACGTCGACGTTTTTCATGAGCTAGATGCCTTGACCCGCAGCTTCTGCTGCCAGCACCATGCTCTCGGCTTCGTTCGAGGTCAAACTCGAACGGGAAAGCAGTGCCTTCTGTAACTCTGTGCTTCGGATTCCGCATAGAATCTTGTCCCTCAGCATTCGGTCCAGCATGTCACCAAAGTTGCATTTGTGGGTGAGTCGTCGGAGGTCGACGATAAACTGCTGGACTGATTCATCTTTTTGGACGCGAGTGAAAAACCTGAAGCTCTCTGCAATCTCGTTGGGCCTCGGCTCGTAGAAGCCTTCCAGAATTTCCACCGCTTCCTTGTAGGTGAGCTGGTTCACCTTGCGAGGAGCGCACCGCCCACTGAGGACGTCAATTGACCTTGTACGAAGAGGTGAGACGAAGAGCTCTCTTCTGTACATCTTCCGTGATGTTGTTCCCTTCGAAATAGGACTCAATGCGAATGACGTACGAAGTGCACTTGTCCTCGCCGTCGTCAAACGGTGGCACTTGGTACGACATTGCACCATCAGCGAAACACTTTCTCTTCAATACGTGGGTAGGTTGCTCGTCGCCATTGCTACAACATGCCGGGGACGGAGCGTAACATCCGAGGCACACGCCAGACGAAGACTGCCAGAACAAGAACCCTGTATTTCGTAACGGCTTTCTATTTATAGTCGCCCGTCAAACCAAACAAGTAAATCCAGGTACAAATCAGTGCAAAAGTAAACAAGCGCTATCACAGCACCACGCGAAGCCATGCGCGCGCACTGGCAGCGCAATCTACTTTGCAGCATGAAGGAACACTGGTGCATGTTTCATCAGCATTCTGAATGAAGAAGGCTTCCATTGTTTCGCGTGCCAAATCATCCTTTTGTGCAAGCAGCACAATGGTCTTGTCGAACAATGGCAAACAATCGTACCACTTGCAGTGTGCAGCTAAATGTTATAAATATTTTACGCCTAAATTATTTTGATGATCTCTTAGTCGTAAATTCCAGCATCACCCAGTGTGACCTATGTACAGCCGCTCGCAGCGCGTGCAAATCTGGTATACGACGCCGGTTTCTCATAGAGCGAACGTTTTTCTGGTGCGTAATGATGCATTCCTTATCTGCCGGGTCCTGCAGCTTGTCTTCAAGCTATTATGCGAAGATTTATTGGCTCACTTGTGTCGGGGTTGGTGTACGCGGAAAACTATCATCATCAGCATTGGCTAGAGCTTCGTCTTCTTCCACAGCTGGAGCTGGCTGCAGGTTGGCGCCCCTCGGGTTGCGCTCGTGCGCGTGCCCGGCACGCGCTCGTGCCACGGCTACCGCATTTGTCGTAGTAGTCTTCTTCTACAGCTGGCTCCATTGCCGCTCATGATTTCAGTGTAGAATTTCACTTGTCTTCTGTCGTCGTAATGGGGAGGTCGCGTTTATGGGGGTATGAGCCATTGCTTAAGCGGGTATAAGCCATTTATTGCCATACGTAATTGAAGCAGTTTAATTTCTTAGAATATTAAGTGGTAAAGGCGGGCGAATGCTGCTAACCACGCCCCCGACCAAACTCGAGACATCGAACGCAAGCAACAACAGCGACGAGCAGAAAATCGTACAACGCAACGGAAGGAAAAGTTGCACGAAATGGAAGGAAAAGTACAAGGAAAAGGAAGGACAAGTAGTACGAAAGGAAAGGAAGAGTAGTAGGTCAGGAGCACAGACGACAAGCTTCGCTTACCCCAATTTTCTCAACAGGGGAAGGGCTGGTGATTTTTTGTGAACCGCGGCGCATAAATGGCCAAGTTTATTTTGTGCCATGAGGAATACTTGTGCACTGAAACGAGAGCTTTGATTTTTGAGACCATGCGACACATTGTGAACGCAGGGGATAATGGCGATGTTCCATTTCTCGCATTTCGGGCCCAATGATAACTGGCGGAAAACCAGAGGTCTTCTACCCGGAAAGGTAGGTGTAGGATGTGAGGATCTCCTGATGGAAGAAGATGACGCGTTGACGGTGTATGCTTGCGGCTGTGAGCTTTCGCTACGGCTATCTTCGTCGAGGACTCGAACTAACCAGGACATATCTTTACAAATGGAATTCTTCGTATGCAGAGTTTACAAGAACGAGCGATGTGGGCTTCACCCTACTTGAGAAGGCATCCTTTCTCATGTTGTCGTTATCATCATCATCAGTACAACTTCTGATAGCTGACGATTGAAATAACCGTATCGGTTGCGCACAATTTCGCACAATCGCCGTCAATATCGCTCAGATCAGGACAGTTGCTACTCGGTAAACCATTTCCTCTACAATGACTCCACTTTCCTGTGGTGAAAATTTCATTTGAGCGTCATTTGGGAGCACGCACAGAAATATCGCAATCTCTGTGGCACGTCACCGGCGCGATAACGATCAAGAGTGGATGAGATGTTTTCTCAATCCCTTTGTGGCCGTAGGTGAGGTGACAACACGGCGTCACTGTAGAGCCAAAGTTTCCCTTCCGATTTTCGAATGTTACTGTTAACTTTAGCCTATAACGGATAGCATGAGACAGCATTTTCAATTTTTCTAGGGATCATAGATAGACGGCGCAATCTAACTGCTACGAGAACTGCAGCGCAATAAAACACAAGGAGAACACAAAGAGACGACCAGGAGGAGCACTGGTTAGCGCTCGTCCTGGTCGTTTCTTTGTGTCGTCCTTGTGTTTCATTGCGCTACAGTTATCGTAATCATGTACCAACACTCCCAACTCGCCACGGTAAGCAATCTAACTGCTTACGCTGTCCCATAGTTGGATTCACTCCTGAGCGTACTGATGTTCGAATAGGCCAAGCGGGAGAATTATTGTCAAGGTTTTGCTTGATCAAGCAAAAATGCTGTCGCACTTGATCAAGCTTCTAAGCAGTACTATTTTCTGAGCTGATGATAGTGAAACCTTGGTGAAATAGTTGGCCACCACCCGGCATTCTCCACCACAAGATTATCCACCGACTGGGATGCCAGCATGCATACCTGTGGTGGACGTTGCCATGCCTTTCAAAACGAAAGCATTATATGCCCCATTACGCGAAAATCCGTCGGCGTGACCAAAAGATGGTACCAGAAATGGCCGATGCCGCAGAGAGTAGAAACACGTCAACAAAATGCTTTGATTGACATCACATTTCTCAGATACGTTTCTGTAAGCAAAGTGAAATAATCGCTTTCAAAAGAAAACTTTGCAGATTTGGGTCTGGATAGGAGTCGAACACGAGCCTCCGCGGTGCGAGACGAGCACGCTTACCCGACGCCACGGCGGCTCCATGGTTCAGGCTTAGGGTGTGCTTAGTACGTGCGTCATTCACCACGTCACATCGCAGCCACCACGCTGACTAAAGCTGTGGCCTGATGCGTGCATAATTGGGCACGTGACGGAGCACACAATGCGGAAGACGTCAAGAGTGCATAACACGAGCACGTTCATGACATTCCGACAGCTACAAACAGTATACAATGCTTTCGCATTCCCACACGTACGCAGTCTTAACTGTCTCTGCCGATTTTTTTTTTTTATTTATGCACCTAAATAAAATTTTTCACAGATTCGTTGCATTTATCTGGGTTTACTATTGACTGGGCGTGCTCTGCTGTTCGCATCAATCGCCCTTAACGTTTTCTTGTTAAAATAGAGCACATATCACATTTTATTCCCCTTTTATAACAAGTCGATCACGTATCTATTAAAGCAAAATTTATTAAACGTTGGATAAATTTCTGAATTTAAAAGGACACGGCATTGCCTCTCGTTACACAGCGCTGCGTGCTCGCAGCATGAAGCAAACATGTGTCTACAATACGTGTTTCAATGTGCGGAATGGCCGACTCGTACTGTAGCTGCTGCTCTATGACAGCCGCGCTTCCAGCTGTCGAATCCTACATGCGTGCGTTCTTCGTGCATTCGTTCAGCGCATTATCGCTTTATGGCTCCCTCAGTCAGAATATTATGGCAAGACGAATCACTGCTTCAGTGATGCGCAATTTGTTACGAAGCAGTTCACTTACACACGCGGGTTGACTTCGCATGGCGGGAAGAGAGATCCGATAATTCAGAGCACGAAATGGCTGAGCGAACAGATTGTTCGCGAGTATATCACCTAAGAAGCAGGAAGCAGGTAAGCGCACCGGCGCAGCAGGGCACCTTTCCACAATGGGAGGCTGCGGGACTTGACTAAACGCCGCATCCTGCGGAAACTAAAGGTTTGCTGCAGAAAATGGAAGCGACCGGCGGAGTTTGCCGCCAGTGAAAATGGTGTTGTTTAGTCTGCTGCTAGCATGAGGTCACTGTTTTCATTTCTGACCATAGTGGCCGCTTATGGATGGCATTGCACGGCACAGAAGAGTATGCCTGTCTTAAGCCAGTTATTAAAATACTGCCGTACAACGACCGCAATTTTTAGGAAAACAAGAAAAACATTGAACAAAATTTACACGCAGAATCTCTTGTAAAAGTTATCTAAATCATGCGTAAGCACTTTCTACTAATTACCTGCTGTTTCATCGTTGTATGCTGCTGTGTTTTGGTATAATTGCGAGAAACACCCCGAAAGAAAGAATCGTGAAACAGAGAATCATAGTCGCAACACAGGAATGTTGAATGAGACCAACATGAGACGACGAAGAAGAGGCGACTAGTAGGAATGCTCGAATGTTATGTGATGGTGCGTTTGGATGGTGCCGCTGCTTCGTGGAAGATGAGCACTGGCCGATGCATGACGCAACACAACAGTGTCACGTTTGCTAGACCTTATAAGTAGGCTGGCTTCAGGAAGGGATATCCTACAATGCATCATATTCCTATCATCAATCAGGTAATCGAGAAATCTGTGGAGTACAATCAGTCTCTCTATATAGCTTTCATATATTATGAAAAAGCATTTCATTCAGTAGGATATCATCAGTCATAAAGGCATTGCGTAATTAAGGAGTACCACAAAGATTATCTACAAGGATTCCACAGCTATCTTGCTTCTCCACAAGAAAAGTAGAAAGTTGCCTATCAATAAAGGGTTCAGGCAAGTAGACACGATCTCTACAATGCTCTTCACTGCATGCTTAGAAGAATTATTCAAGCTCTTAGACTGGGAAGGCTTAGAAGCGCGGTTCAATCGATTTGCAGATGACATTGTCCTGTTCAGCAACTCTGGGGATGTATTGAAACAAATGATTGAGGACCTTAACCAAGAAAATGTAAGAGTATAGCTGAAGTTTATTATGCAGAAGACAAAGGTAATGTTTAGTGGTCTAGCAAAGGAACAAGAATTCATGATCGCCAGTCAGCCTCTAGAGTCTGTAAAGGAGTATGTTTATCTAGGTCAATTAATCACAGGGGACCCTGATCATGGGAAGGAAACTTGCAGAAAACAAAAGGGGGGAGGGGGTGGAGTGCATACGTCCGGCATTACCAAATCTTGACAGGGAGCTTACCACTGTCGTTGAAAAAAAGTTAGATCACTGCATTCTACCGGTGCTAACATATGGGACAGAAACATGAAGGTTAACAAAGAAGCTCGAGAACTAGTTAAAGGCCACGCAAAGCGCGACGGAACAAACAACGTTAGGCGTAACTTAAGAGACCGGAAAATGAATAGAGAATAAAGAATTGTTCAGACAGGAAGAGTGTGTGTGGATCAGAGAGGAAAGGGCGACAGCCGATATTCTAGTTGACATTAAGAGAAAAAAATTCAGCTGCGCAGGCCATGTAACGCGTAAGGCAGACAACCGGTGGGCCATTATAGCTACAGAATCGGTGTCAAAGGAAGAGAAGCGCCGTCGAGTATGGCAGGTGGGACGATGAAATTAGGAGATTTGCAGGCGCAAGTTAGAATCAGCTAGCACAAGACAGGAGTAATTGGAGATAGCTGGGAGAGGCCTTCGTTCCGCACTGGACATAAAAATTGGCGGCGGGGGCGGTGGTGATGATAATAATGATGCAATTTGGGGGGAAATTGAGGTAAAAATAATCGACAACATTTTAGTAATTGCTCAATTATTTTCCTTCACTTCAATCACTTCACTTCATCACTTCAATCAATTGCAGTTTCAAATGAAGTTTTTGCAATTGCAGTCGATCACTTTTATTCTGAAACGTCTAGAAACCTAGACACACCTAGACAATAGCACAAATTCGTGCCTCAACTTGTACATCCTGTAATTCAGCAGTTTTTTTTTCTCGTTCAGTACATTTGTTTGTATATTATGTCAGATGTAGTTGTTGAGCTTATGCCCATGTATACTTATGTGCTTTTCTTCCACTCCTGTAATATCCTGCAAAGGCTGTCAGTATTATTAATGAATGAATGAATGAATAGTTAGCGTTCATCTCGACTGTCACCCTTTCTGTGTTTTCTGACGTTCGCGCTTTCTTTTACTGTGTACAGCATATACCGTTTGACCTAATTTTCACTTCTACTGCCCGCTTGACCTGCAATCTATGATAGTGAGCCAGCCGGTCCCGTGTTTACACTTCTAACGCTTGTGATTTTGCCTATTGCTTCTATATTTTGAACTTGAATTCGAATTTTGAACTTGAATTTGCCTTTATTTTCTATAAACATACATTTATGGGGCATTTAAGGAAAAATTAGTAGCCCCTCCCCTGTCGAGAAATGGGGGTGAGCGAAGCTTGTCGTGTGTTTCTTCGGTGTTCCTCCGAACGAATTGCACTGACGAGCACCACGTCGTGCTCGAACCACAACCGGTCACAGGCAATGCACCTGGCTCCGAAGTTCTGGTTGAGAAAATTCTGATGGAGTGAGGGCACATATATCAATTCCAGATTTGTTGTAAGCATTTAAAAGCCTTGGTAAGTTGTTTTTTAGCATTTGTGAGCTGCAAGTAGTTCTGAAACGGCGCACTCTCCAGGGTTCTGTGTTTCTTGTGAAACGTGAGGGGACGCGTTCTTCTAAACATGATAATTTAGCAAGGGATAAGTCATTTTTCCTGTTCATATGATAAAACATCTGCAAAAGTTGACGCCTGTAAGTTTTGTGCACTGTAATAGTTTTAAACTTGTCAAATAAATGCTCGGTGTGTGCATCGTACCTTACATTTGCGAGGACGCGTACTATCCTTTTCTGTAATAGAAAAAAATGGTTTAAATTCGTATCAGTTGTAGTGCCCCATACGAGGGGACAATAATTGATATGAGAAGCAAATAATGCGTTATATAATAGTACTTTAACTGATGTAGGAAGAAGGCATCGGTTTCGGCTTATTATATCTGTTATCTGACTCAGTTTTTGCGTTAGAAAGTTTACATGGTCATTCCATAGTAGCGATGAAGAAAAATGCACGCCTAGGATTTTGATGCTTTCTACAACTTCAATCTGTGCATTATTATACGCTATGCCAATAAGCGGAATACTACGCAGGGGGCGTGTGTCGAGCGAAGTTTGTAACCAAGCACATGTATAAGCTTCGAGATGCAATGGTTCAAGGTGCTTTGAGGAAGTTTATTTTTCTTTGCTTTAATTTGTTAAGGCATTTGCGTGAGCAACAAGAAAATAACGATCGATATACGGGCTTCAACCAATGCTAGCTATCGGATCTATTACAAAAACGCCGGTAAGAAATCAGTTGCACAGCCACTTAGATAATCAAGCTGGTTACTGTAGAATCCCGGTGTATTCATCCATGTACATACTTTTCTTCAAACCCCCATATCGAGCACGACAAAGAGCCAAGCTCAGCATCGATAACCTACGCAGCTGTAATCAGTGAGCCTCCGACTATCCGCGCCACCTGTCGCCGGGAAACAGAAACATCGTACGCGGCGAACACAATCTGGACGCTGCGCCGGCCGTAGTGTCATCACTTAACTTATTGACCCTTTTCGCGGAGCAGTTTGTTTTAGAGAAACGAGATGGCGCTCACGGCGGCGCGCCATACGTCTCCTCAGCGACCGCTACCGCTTCTACCTTGCTTCTGTGCGATCAGCTGTCGGAAATGCAACTGAGTTTTCGCTAACACTGTGCTCCAATCATGCTAGATTGAATCATGTGGATTGAGGACGTGTGCAGTAGTTGTAGTAGCTGCAAAAATAGTGACTGGCATGACTGAATCTGTGTGGCCAAGTTCGCGGACCGCTGCTGCAACTGTCCGAACGTGTTATCAGCACTTCGAGATGTACGGCTTTCCTCGAGGATACAGAAATTTGCTCATCCGCCAGCCTTGTATCGCTAACCTTCAAAGAAAGGGCTTCATCCCCAGAACGTCGGCAAGCGTGAGTACCACTCGTTAAACAATGACAAAGGGAGTAGCGCCGCTTCCTGTCATGACGCGCACCTTATCTATACACATATAGATCCCAAATGGCAGGAAAACTTACGCCCACTCTATCGCCAACCTATCAAGAATAATGGGCGCACAATTGAATATATGCGCACTGTATCCGCACAATAAATGACGGACTACACCGATGGTGCACGAATGCTTGAAGCTGAATGTTTCGTGACGATCCACAAGAGTAAGCGAGTTACTAGCTGTAATATATATTTGCTACAAGATTTGCTACAAACAGTTACGTTTCAAGCCTTGTGCGCAGCAAGAACAAATCTATCGGAACTGAGCACACCCGCGAGCGATTACGCAGAAAATAGGAACTTCACTGAGTCAGAAACTGACAAGCCACTGCTTCAAAATACTTGCCAAATAAAAAGCAAAGAGCAAAACTCACTAATCCTGACTGAATTCATGAGCGGAATGTTTGGATATCTTGGAATACATATTTAGCCCCGCTTTTAGAACAAGCACCATATTACGCTGCTTGCGCCGTTTGGACATAGCTTAATCGGCTCCGAAAGCTCTTTTGCGTGTTCTCTGAAGCTGTGATCAAAGCTTCGTGTCGTCCACCAAGTCTCCGTCTACGATATCTCCGAAAACAGAGGTTTTCTAAGCCGCGCCGGCGTCATACACTTCCATTGTAAACACGGAGGCAACGGAGGCAGTTGAGGCAAGAAATGGACGCGTCACCACGTGATCAAACATGGCGGCGCCCACGGGATCACCGTGAAGAGGGTCAATACTTACACCGTGGTTGAGACTAAAAGTCAGCGAAGAGCCGCCGACCCCGAGTTGCGGGGGTGCGATGTTGAGGCCAAAAGTCATCGTCGTCTAGCCCTCCTAGAACCCGACAACGGTGGTGCACGCCTCGGCAATGCTAGTGCCAATTTCCCCGGCGCGACGGCCAGCTTTCAGCATGACTTTCTCGACTTAATCAGCAGGACTAACGTTCATGTTTATACGGTCAGCTATTTCGGGAGTGGAGATTAATTGAGTGTACAGCTTGTTTTTACATTTACATTATATATGTGTATATACACATTTTTTTCTTCTGTGATGTGTGAAACATTGTTTAACTGATCTACGCTCAACTACTCACTTTTCACCTAGTGCTTCTCGTGCATTCTTGCAAATTGTGTATTTTTGTATTGTCAAAAACACGCGACAGCTCCCTGCTGCCCATGTCTTGTGATCATAGGGGGCAGGGTGTTTCTTCAAGTTTTTCTTCCCTGCCTCACCCAGTCTGTTGGAAATAAAGGTATATAGTGTAGAGGCGATGGTGGCGATGGTTTGCGCTAGTACAGCAAGCCGTGTACAGTACAGCTTGATGAAGTGTATCATCAGCATCATCATCAGCCTATTCATGTCGACTGCAGGACGAAGGCCTCTCCCCGTGATCTCCACTTACCCCTGCCTCGCGCTAAATAATTAGTTATCCATCCTACGCATTACATGGCCTGCCCAGCTCCATTTCTTCCGCTTAATGTCAACTAGAATATCGGCTATCCCCGTTTGTTCTCTGATCCACACCGCTCTCTTCCTGTCTCTTAACGTTAGGCCCATCATTTTTCGTTCCATCGCTCTTTGTGCGGTCCTTAACTTGTTGTCGAGTTTCTTTGCTAACCTCCAAGTTTCTGCCCCATATGTTAGCACCGGTACAATGCAATGACTGTACGCTTTTCTTTTCAGTGACAGTGGTAAGCTCCAATTCATGATTTGGCCATGCGTGCTGTATGCACTCCAACCCAATTTTATTATCCTGTAAATTTCTTTCTCGTGATCAGGGTCCCCTTTGAGTAATTGACCTAGAAAAACGTACTCCTTTACAGACTCTGGAGCCTGACTGGCGATCCTGAATTCTTGTTCCCTTGCCAGGCTATTGAACATTACTTTATTGCGATAGCAATTATATGAACACTCAAAAGCAGATTTCTGCCGTCGGCGTCGCCGTCGCCGTGAGGTTCCGTATGACGTCAATGGAGATGAAATCGTCGCCGCGCGCCGAACGCTGTATGTGCGAGTGAAAGGGCGCGAGGGACGCGCGCTTTCACGGGGAGTGAACGCACGGCGGAGAACAAACGTGCGTTCTCCGCCGTGCTCCCTTAAGGGCTGCAGAAGTAGGCGTCTCTTTCCTCCTTTACAATCACCATATATGTAGAGCAAACGCGCCTTCTTATGACGCGCTAGAGGCCGTGGGGGAGGGGAGGGGGAGGGAAGGGAGGCGACGTCTAGCGGCGGCACCAAGTGCCTATTTATATCAGAGGCTCCGGCAACAGTCACCAACGCCGCAAGCATTTTGAGCGAACGCGGGCAAAACGCCGACGGCGTCGACAACAGTTGTGCGTGTTGCCGGTGCTGCTGCATGTCCAAGGGTATACACCTGATAAAGCTACTATCATTACTTCGCTCTACAAATTTGCTATCGCAATTGATGCTTCGCCTTTCAGGTGAAACTGCGACAATTTTGTCTTCAGCATATTAATCAAGTTCAAGTTCAAGTTTATTCTTCTTCTAGTACAGACTAGAAACGTCCTCCGGGGCTAAAAGCTGCTGTCAGCAGCTTGACTGGACCCAGGAGGCGTTGCACATGGCAGAGCGATAACAGTAACATTTTTCGTATAAAACTAAAGTAAAAAAATTTACTAAACAAAGACATAAACTAAACAAATTTACAACTCAGATGCATGCTTATGACATGATATGTAAGATTCAACAACCGACATTTTTGTACAAATAAAACAAAAAAAGACATAAACATGGTCATGTTATATACATTGTTATACATGAATATATATGGTTACAGGTTAACAACATACATCTTCAACTGTTTACGAGAGAAATTAGTAGCATGAACATGATTATTTCGAATTTTCGGCAAATTGTGTTTAATAGATTGCAACTTATATTCGGTGCGAAAGCGCGGTACGAGCCAAGGTTCTGAGATGCACAGGTATGTCATGGTGTTGCAAGGTCGCTAGCGATGAAAGAAAATCTCTACATTCTTTTCCTGCAAAATAGAACATTTGTCAAAGACGATATTCATAGTATCGATCTACCCATACGATTTGATATGTTTGTGACAATGCTTTTGTTGTTGATCGGGGTTCGATATTAGCAATGTTTCGAAGAAGCGCCTTTTGTAATGTAACTATTTTATTTATGTTAGTTTGCGTTGTGGTTGTCAATACTATCTTGTCCATACTTGTATTTTGTTGTCCATGCTTGTTGTCCATACTTTTATTTTAATCTTCAACCCCACTCTTACACTTTCTCGGTTAAGGTCCTCAATCATTTGCTGTAATTCGTCCCCATTGTTGCTGAATAGGACAATGTCATCTGCAAACTGGAGGTTGCTGAGATATTTGCCATTGAGCCTTACCGCTTACCGTTGAGCCTTCCCAGTCTAAGAGCTTGAATAATTATTCTAAGCATGCAGTCAATAGCATTGGAGAGATTGTGTCTCCTTGTCTGACCCCTTTCTTGGTAGGTATCTTTCTACTTTTCTCGTGCAGAACCAAATTTGCTGTGCAATCCTTGTAGATATTTGCCAAGATATTCACGTATGCCTCCTGTACTCCTTGATGACGCAATGCCTCAATGACTGCTGGTATCTCAACAGAATCAAATGCTTTTCCATAATCTATGAAAGCCATATAGAGAGGTTGATTGAACTCCGCAGATTTCTCTATTACCTGATTTATGACATGGATATGATCCATCGTAGAATATCCCTTCCTGAAGCCAGCCTGTCCTCTTGGTTGGCTGAAGTCAAGTGTTGCCCTCATTCTATTTATTTTATATATTACCGCAAATTTTATACAATACCGAAAGCAACCTAACGCACTTATAATTCTTCAATTCTTTAACGTTTCCCTTCTTATGAATGAGTATAATGTTGGCGTTCTTCCAGCTCTCTGGTACACATGAAGTTGTGAGGCATTGCGTATAAAGGGTCGCAAGCTTTTCAAGCATGATATCTCCTCCATCTTTTATTAAATCGACTGTTATTCCACCTTCTCCAGCAGATTTTCCCCCTGGTCATGTCTTTCAAGGCCCTTCTAACTTCATCGCTAGTTATAGAAGGAGCCTCTGTATCCTGTTCATCACTGCTTCAAATGAAAGTAGCTTGGCTGCTCTGGGTACTGTATAGGTCAGTATAGAATTCGTCCGCTGTTTTTAGTATGTCATCGAAATTGCTGATGATATTACCGTGCTTATCTTTCAGTGCATACATCATGCCTTGTCCTATGCCAAGTTTTTTTTTTCACTGATTTCATGCTGGGTCCATATTTTACTGCTTCCTCAATCTTTTCCACGTTATAATTTCGGATATCCATTGCTTTCTTTTTAGTATTTATCAGTTTCGACAGTTCAGCGAATTCTATCTGATCTCTCGACTTTGACACTTTAATGTTTTGCCGTTTCTTTATTAGTTCCTTTGTTACTTGGGAGAGCTTACCTATTGGTTTCCTTGGTACCTTACCTCCCACTTCAATTGCTGCTTCTGAGATCAGCCTAGTTGCGGTTTCATTCATTACCTCTATGTTGTCTTCATTTTCCTGTTCTAAAGCTGCATATTTGTTTGCGAGAACTAGCCTGAATTGGTCTGTTTTTACCCTTCCTGCGTCTAGGTTGGCCTGTTTCTTCTTGACTAATTTTATTCTTTCTTTCTCCAAATTGAGGAAAATCCTTGACCTTACTAACCTATGGTCACTTCACTTTACCTTCCCTAACACATGAAGCGCATATAACACGGTTAAATCCAGCGCAGTTCCTGAAGCAGTTATATTTGGTGCTTCTGTTGCCCATGAATGTGCATAATTTTTCTATCCTACTCTGTCATTTCGAGAGAACAATAGGCGCTCTTATATTAGAAAAAAACACGCCTAACAATAAGTAGGACTGGTGGTGTGTAAAGAGCTGTTATACTTGTATATAATGTTAAGAATAGTACGCTGAAAGAAGGGCTCATACACTTTATTCTGCCACAAAACTACACATTACATGGCACAAACTGTTTAAAACATACATTCACAAAAATATAACAAAAATAGCATATTCTGTAAACTTGGCAACAAAATTCAGGATGATCAAAGTTTTGCTAGTTTTTTCTTCCTCTTGATCTTGTTTCTTCAAGTTCATGGTTACGGCCTTACAGTGCTGCCTCATTCTTATTGTTAACAAATATAGTGCAGAATTTGTGCAATGACCTCTTCTTTGTGTTAAGCACATGCTTCACCATTTTCCAGTATGGAGACTGACCGTGCATTTTTTGCAAAGTACTCCTCAGCGGCTCTCAACAGCTCAACGAGCTTCATGTTGGGGTGCGACAGTCTACATCAGCTCTTTGTGTTGGTCAGCGATGCTTCAGTGGAGCTGTTTTCCGGAATGGTAAAAGCAGATCAGCAACAATACAATAATACATGGCACACGTCGTCAGTAGGCTACAAAACTCTATCTGCTCTCGGAATCGCCCGGCGCCACTTTTATAAACGTCCAGGTTGATGCGGGGCCTTGAAAAGCGACACACGCTCCGTACGAATCCGATACCCCGACTTGAAATTTGGTACAAAACATTTTTTTGTCCATTTTGAAGCGCAGCAAGCCTGAGTGCAGCTAACTGGCACTCGGCGTCACATGCCGCGGCGTGGTATACGTTGAGTGAATCCCAGAAGAATACAAATCAGCCGAACAATGCACTCACAGGACTCACAGGCACAACACAACACTTTTCGAGAATACGGACAAGCCTTCATACATGCAGCGTTGAAAAATTTGTACAATCTGTACACGTTATTCTTTTTTGCCGCTAACTAATGCGTAAATCATAACTTTGCCAAAGGTGTATCTGTTTATTTTTTGTTTATTATTTTGGGGGAATTTGTACAGTGCATAGAATTTAAACTGATTCGCATTCCTATTGAGACGTGTGTAGTTGTTCATTTAGTTGTTTTTTGTTGTCAAACTGTATTATTGTTTGTGTTCCTATCTTGCACTCCTGTAGTGACCCTTCATAGGCTGACAGTATTATTAAATAAAATAAAATAATAAGTACACTTCAGCACGTATACGGCATGCACTCACCCCGCGCGCGGCGAAAGCACGCCGCGCGGGCAGCGCTGGCCCCTGGGCTTCCATGCTACAGCACCATCTGTATTCCTGCGGCGAAAACTACCGCTGACTCAACGTAATCTGCGAACACAGTCTCTCTACGGGGAGTGGCGAATGTCAGCACCTAACTCATTCTTACACCGTGGCCTTAACATCGCGCTCCCTCAACTCGGGGTCCGCGGCTCTTCGCTGACGTTTCGCCTGGGCTTCGGAAGTGCTCACGCTAGAATCGGCACGTCGACGACGAGCCCTTTCCCGAGCGCGTTCATTCGGGATTGATTTCCATGAAAGTTCTTCAAAATTAAATCTGTCCGTCACGTGAGACAATGAATGGCTCATAGCCTCGTAAACCCGGCCTCCCCATTACGACGACAGAAGAGAAGTGAAATTCTACGCTGGAATGATTAGCGGCAACGCAGCCAGCTGTGGAAGCAGACGACGACGACGAACACAGGAGCAGTGGCACAAGCGCATGCCTGTGCAGCTCTGAGAGCCACTCTTTTTTTTTTTTAGCGTTACATCGCCGGCGCAGACTAGCGTATACAAGCTTCGCTTGAAAAGTTGCACATACCAACTTGACGGGCCTTACACCCCAGTCTGTTCTATCTCGTCCCTTCTATTACTAAGTGCAATATACCCCAGTCCTGATCATACTTTACACCACCTGCAATGATGATCCTTCCATGCATCATTCGATCCCCCATTATGTTGTCTTGGAATGTTTGTCTACTCTTGTTCCTTTCTTTTCATTTTTCCCAGCTTTTTTTTTTTTTTTGTCTCGTTCAGAACCGGCTTTTGTTATCACGGCATTTCACGAAGCAGTTACCATTGGTAATGTCTATATTAGCCTATTGAAATAGAGGTGTGCGTATATTCGAAACTTTCGTATAACGAATCGCATAGTGTCCTATTCGATCCGGTCTTCGAATCTAATTGTCACTCTTCGTAAATTGGAATATTTTTTCTAGTACTGTTCGAATATTTCAGAATGTCAACTGCGCACAAGAAAACATGAAATTGGATTAAAAATCACGGTAAATTTTCACCCCCGCGGCGATAGTATAGACATGATACATGATAACTTGCCTGGTGGAGCAAGCTACCTCACTTGGTAGCCATACTTTACAGGCTGTAAAGCAATCATTCGCGCTCTGAAACAAGAAACTACTTGTTTTCTCCTGATGCTCAATTTGTACTTTTAATAAACAACGCTTCAAAATTAGCGTACTATGCGACGACAGAAACTTTCTAACTTTAGCAATACTGGTATGGTAGCATCGTTTTATATTAATTGCGATCACGGCTCTTCACTATTCGAAAACTATTCGAAACGTATTTGATATTCGATGCCAATCCATTCGCTTTTGGCACTATTCGATTCGTATGCGATTCTGTCTCAAAAATCCCTATTCTTTCACCCTATATAATTGACAGTTCTCGCACAGGGGACCATCTGGACATCAACTAAGGAGCATCGCAAGATCACGCCGCATTTTTAGAACTTTCGTCATTCAAAACAGAAGGCATGGCACCGGAGAAAAATCACGCAGTTGGAGTAATGCTGAATAATGCATTTGCTCCTTTTGTGCCGCGGCCGTGAACTGAGCAGGCTTCGTGCTACTTTTCGTCCCGTGGCCCGCAGGTCAGCAGCTGCAGCTTTCACATAGTTCAAACACCTGGATGAAAGCCACAGGAGAGTGACATTCATGCGAGCGGAAAGGTCTCATAGCTCCGGATGCAGCAGGTGCGTTTTATCGAGTCAGAGAGGGGTGAGCGTGTGGCTGTGCTCTACTGTTTTAGCTCTGGCTATGACATAGACACGTCGTACGCTTTTGGCACGTGTCCTTCGCGCATTCCTCTCGTGCATCCGGAGTGACAGCATAAGGCGCGACTATAAGGCACGTGGAAGAGACTAACAGCGCTAACTGTACTATGCTAACAACTAAACTTTTCCATGAGATTTTTGCCGAATAAAGATGAACAAAGATGGCGGCCGCGTCCAGGACTGTTATTCATGTACAGAGGCCTAACAATTTTCTCCGATTGCTTCCTACGTAAAGAACCTAGCTGAACAATTTTCGAGAGCGTGGCGCTGTCGTTACGATGAGGGGAAAATAACACGAGAACACACAAACGGGCTGCCTCTGATTGTCGACGTCAGCCATGGGAGCGAAGCCAGGTGCTGTGCCGGTGCTTTTCAGAGTGTTTTCACAGAAGTAAGTATTGTTGCCGCTACAGTTATATTTGAAGCGACAATTTGGAAAAATGAAGTACACCCAATAAACTCCTAAATTAGAAATGAAGTGATAAACCTGAAACTTTTGCTTTATTTATTGCAGAGAACAAGCAAGCTTCACGGATGATCGCTTCAATTTCATTCTTACTAAACGCCATCAAACATTTTCTCGTTGCTGCCACTAGAAGTTGCTTAGATCAGGATGTTTGTTTGTTTAGATCGTGTAGATCACCGCGAAGCTCTCCCAAAGCTTTGCGGCGATCTACAAGTCAAAGAAAACCAGTACAGTGACTCCAGTATCAAGAGAGGAGAAATGTTGTAAAGTGACGTCAGTCACAATCAAACTGCCTCGCAAGCGCGTGCAGTTTCTTCTTATATCTTTTCCCTTGTCCTCTTTTCCCCCCTTTCAATTTTCGTATATGTACGCTCTCAGACGGAAGAAATAAACATTTATGTTCCAACCTTCCAACTGAGTGCTGTCGTATTCGGCACACACGCCACGTGTGCCGTAACTATTCATTTGTTTGTTTGTTTGTTTGTTTGTTTGTTTGTTTGTTTTGCGATTTCCTGGAAATGCGTTTGCAGATGTAGGATGCTTCCAATAAAGCCAGTATTATCAATTTGGAACGATGTTAAAACCCGAGAATCTGCAATGTGCAAGAATGCCCATAGAAACTCACTCTTAATTTGCACACATAAAGAACAGATGAAAATTGCAGCATTGCGTAACCCAGCGAACAAGAAATTAGGAACGACCCATCACAGGGCCTAATTTAAATTTCCGCGCAGAAATTAAGCTCTACTATAAAAGTCTTGCCTCCAATTCATATTTTCAAGTACGTCTTTGAAATAACCAAAATTTGAAACATATCTACAAGCAAACCAGAGAATCCAGTCGTTTAAGAGAGTGACCCCCTCGTGCTCGCGGGCTTTCGCGCTATGACATTGTCGACAATGCAGTATAATGTGACACAGTATAACGTTACTTAAGCGTAGGTCACTCAACTCTCATGCGAGTAAAAAAAAACAAGCGCCACTTAGTTATCCCTAAGTGGGTGAATGCGAACGCATTGCGACCACCAAATGTCGTGGATTCGAATACAATAATTAGCTCTATCTCAGTTAAGTGAATTACCTGTGCCTTAATTAGCTTCGCCTTAACACCAGTGGTCGTGGGCTCGAGTCCCACCAAAGGTCGAGGGTTCGTAGCCTTTTGGCGTGGTCACGCCAACGCCGGCTTTCCCACCTCATGAGCCATATATAATGCTTTGATATTGAAATGTGGCAGAACCCATCTCACGAGGACTATCGACAGTAATACGTTAGCATTGAATCAGTACAGCGACACAACGAGTTATGTATGAGGCGTGTATTGCAGCGGCATTCCTCTTTCACGCTTCCCTAAGAACTCTCGGGCCGCCCTCTAGCGCCGCCGCCACGAAGCCGACGCGTGGCTTCTGAAATGCATGTCGCGCCGGTGCGTATCCCAAATACGGGGCCAATACCTTGCAATAGCCAATCACTAGCTAATAGATAATCGATCAATAATAAATACATTCAGGAAAATGCTGGGGATGACTTGTAGTGCTTAGCCTAGCCCAAGTACGTGGCCAATACCTTGCGATAGCCAATTGATGGCCAATCAATATCTAATCAATAATCGCTCAATAATCAATAAATTTCGAAAAATCCTGGATATGGCTTGGTAGTGCTTAGCCTAGAAAAGCCATGACTAGCTATAGGTGCCCATCAGCTCTGCTGTCTCGATGGCATTGCGCCTCCAGTGCTAGCTACGTGTCACAGACCCCGTGAACGAGGCGCAGACGCCGGACCAAATTCCAAAGCCGACTTATCAGCTTCCGAAAATAATCCCACGAAAGCAAGGCCAATTAAGAGTGGGCCCTCTGGTGCGCCAGCGAACGCCGGTTCTTGTCCAAAGACCGAGTCAGAGCCCAGAGTTGTCAAAACACAACAA
Source organism: Dermacentor silvarum (assembly GCF_013339745.2). Lineage (NCBI taxonomy): Eukaryota > Metazoa > Arthropoda > Arachnida > Ixodida > Ixodidae > Dermacentor > Dermacentor silvarum. The sequence goes on from NC_051163.1 coordinate 131,875,485, forward strand.
AATATATTCTTCACACAAGGCAGTTACACACACACTTGCACATTTAGGCTAGACAACACAATACACAAATCAGATGGGTATTAACAAACACAAGAAAATAATTAACGACAAGCACTAAGAGTCCAACACGTAAAGTACAAAATAAAAAGGAACACTAAGTGTCCAATCGTATTCACCGTGCTGGTTGGTCTTGGAGTCAGACGATCTCGACGTAGCTCGCTCAAATCTCGAAGAAGGAACTTCTTCCGGAAATGCAGACGCTCGATGAACCCGTCGACTAGCTTTCCGGGGAATCCCCTTCTTCCGCAGACGCTCGGTCTTCACGTTACATCACTTCACCGGTGCGGACTGAACTCTCTGAACTCCTGAATTCCTGAATTCCCCTAAACGATTCTCGCACGGCGGTTATATAGCTTCCACAGGCGTTCTCGAACATTCTTATCGGTGTCGTGATCTCGTAGCATGGCCAAAGCTTGGGAAGCTTCTACTCTTTTCTCGTACCTTCAACCCCCGCTGTCGGAACATTCTCGAAGGGGGGGGGGGGGAGGGGGGTGATGACTCATCCTGTTGGTGTATGCTCACGCGGTAGTAATGTCTGTCAACTCGCCGGGTGAGAAGGTGTCTCGGCGCGCGTGTGTGCTCTCACTCTCTCTCTCTCCGGTTAACGTCGCTTCGTCGAGTCTCTTCCAGACGTTTCGGCGCCGTTGTTAGCGTTGTTGCTTGAGGCGTATGCGCTCTCCCCCTCTGTTGAAGTTGCCGCGGGGCCGGCGTGTTCTTTCGCTGGCTTGCGTGACACTCGGCGCGCGCTTGGATTACGCGCTCTTTTGTGACACTGCCCCCCACTTTAAGAATATTATGCAATAATATTTGAGAAAACACAAAAAAAGCGCGCACAAAAGTCCACTACACACGAGTCTGTAAGTCAATAAATCAGTCCACCACAAATCACACATCACTCGCGATACATCGAATACAAACACAAGTCACACAAGTACACTTGGACTACACAATAACACATCGCTCGTGTAACTAGTACACTTATGTTATACAATAATACATCTCTCGCGTAATGATTACACTTGTACTATACAAAAACACATATCTCGCGTAACAAGGCAAAAATTTGGAATATAACATGTGCAACAAGTATACAAAACTATGACAGGGTAGTTTACCGAACACAAACAAACACAATGTCCATGATGCATAAATAACACTCGGTGCACTCAATCAAAACACTTTGCACCACACACTAATGGTCAATGGTTCTTAAATTTGAACTTCCTGTCCTTGGTCTTTCGATAGTAGTGTTTCGCGTGGTTATGGTTCCCGGTCGGTTTATTTTCGGAATTGGGCCTGGAAAGGGGCTGGAAAGGTCTCGCCTGGGCCTTCGCTCGAGCTTGGAAGACAGCTGCCGCGTTGTTCGCGTCAGCAGTAGCTGGTTTTCAGCGAGCTTCTTCAATCGTCGATGGTTCGATCTTCGGCTCTTCCAAATGTTTCGGATGGTCTGGGGCGCGAACTCCCTCGATGTTCCCTAGAATTAGGTCATACAGTGGGCTGTCCATGCAAAGCGCAGTGACATTCCCACTGTAATAGGGGGTATCGGCCTCAATTCTGGCTTCGGCAAGCTTCCTAGCCGTACCATCGATCAGGTAAACTAAAGTGGTTTCGCCCGTGAGCTCCTCGTCTTTTACTAAGTCCCTTCGCACGATCACTGTGCTGGTGCCGGAATCTCGTAACACCGTGATTTGTTTGTCTGCTATTTTTCCGGCAAGTACGGGCATTCCCTTATCGGGAAATTCTGGGCGTTGTGTCATCACCGCATTAACGACCGGAATTCTTTTTCCGTCTCGAAGTTCTACAAAGCCGTCGTTTATGTCTTCTTCTTGATGTTTTGGCGGGGCATACACACAGGATGCTTGGGGAGTTTCCTTCACTCCGTTGCGACATGAACCGGCTTTGTGCCCCGTTCGCCCACATTTAAAACATTTAACCTCATTGGGGCGCGAAAAATTGGTCCGACAATTGCTAGCATTGTGGCCCAGTCGGTTACAGAGATAACACCTCGGAACCGGCTTCTGAGGGTTTCTCCTTTCATCGGATGTCGCTTTCTTTGCGTCCCCTGGCTCCTCTTTTTTGATCTTGGAGAGATTTGTGCCTCCCTGCGCTTCCAAAAATTGGTCTGCCAATTCCAACATATCTTGAAGCGATTTAGCTTTCCTTTCTTTCAGATAGAGTGACAGGCTCGGGTGGCAACTGATGAGGAATTGCTCTTTGATCAGAAGCTCTCTAAGCGCACCGTACTCCTGTGCAGTCTCTGAAAGTTCGGTCCACCTATCAAAATAGTGACTGAGCCGCGCGGCGAATTGCGTGGCGGTCTCGCCATCGGCGGGCTTTCCAGTCCTAAACTTATCTCGGAAGCCTTCTACGGTGAACCTAAATCTTTTCAGTAAAGCAGTTTTCACCCTTCCATAATTAGAGGCATCGGTTGGCGTCAGCCTACCGTACACACTAAGTGCTTCACCGCTCAAACACGTACTCAACGCAGTGGCCCATTGATCCTCTGGCCAATTCTGGCTTTTAGCAACTGTCTCAAATCTGTGCAAGTAAGCATGCAGATCATCTTTTCTTTCATCAAATGTGACAAGCAGTTTGCTTGGGTTCAGACGGAAGCTAGTTTCTTCTCTTTCAGTGCTATCTACTCTTGCCCGAGCGGGAGCGTCTGTGCGCTGCTGCAAACGAAGTCGTTCGAGTTCTCACTCGTGCTGTCTTTGTCTTTCTCTCTCAGCTATTTAAGCTTCTCTTTGTTCTCTGATCTGTTGTTCCTTTGCTTCTCTTTCGTCTTTTATCTGTCGCTCCTTTGCTTCTTTTTCTTCTTTTCGCTCCATAGGCTCTCTTTCTTCTCTTATCTGTCGCTCCTTTGCTTCTCTTTCTTCTTTGGCCCTTTCGGCCGCTAGCCTTTCTCTCTCTCTTTCTGGAGCTTCTTTTTCCTTCTGGATAACCCACTTCCGTAGTTCCGCTCCGGAAAGACCCATCTTCTCACCAAGGGCAACTAATTTCTCGAGATCCATAATGCCCTTCAAAAATCTAGCCGCGTGAAAAAAATATCTGTCTAGATTTCAACAATCGAACTGCTCTCTGCACACAAGTTAGCAAAACGTGGTGCAACACTCAAAATCGTTTACAATAGCAATGTAAACGACCCTAGGCTCTTTCTCCTTACTATGGACACACAATATGCACCAGAAAGGTCCTGTCGCGGACGCCAGAAATATTGTCACAGACCCCGTGAACGAGGCGCAGACGCCGGACCAAATTCCAAAGCCGACTTATCAGCTTCCGAAAATAATCCCACGAAAGCAAGGACAATTAAGAGTGGGCCCTCTGGTGCGCCAGCGAACGCCAGTTGCTGTCCAAAGACCGAGTCAGAGCCCAGAGTTGTCAAAACACAACAAAATATATTCTTCACACAAGGCAGTTACACACACACTTGCACATTTAGGCTAGACAACACAATACACAAATCAGATGGGTATTAACAAGCACAAGAAAATAATTAACGACAAGCACTAAGAGTCCAACACGTAAGGTACAAAATAAAAAGGAACACTAAGTGTCCAATCGTACTCACCGTGCTGGTTGGTCTTGGAGTCAGACGATCTCGGCGTAGCTCGCCCAAATCTCGAAGAAGGAACTTCTTCCGGAAATGCAGACGCTCGATGAACCCGTCGACTAGCTTGCCGGGGAATCCCCTTCTTCCCCAGACGCTCGGTCTTCACGTTACATCACTTCACCGGTGCGGACTGAACTCTCTGAACTCCTGAATTCCCCTAAACGATTCTCGCACGGCCGTTATATAGCTTCCACAGGCGTTCTCGATCATTCTTATCGGTGTCGTGATCTCGTAGCATGGCCAAAGCTTGGGAAGCTTCTACTCTTTTCTCGTACCTTCAACCCCCGCTGTCGGAACATTCTCGAAGGGGGGGGGGGGGGTGATGACTCATCCTGTTGGTGAATGCTCACGCGGTAGTAATGTCTGTCGACTCGCCGGGTGAGAAGGTGTCTCGGCGCGCGTGTGTGCTCTCACTCTCTCTCCGGTTAACGTCGCTTCGTCGAGTCTCTTCCAGACGTTTCGGCGCCGTTGTTAGCGTTGTTGCTTGAAGAGCATGCGCTCTCCCCCTCTGTTGAAGTTGCCGCGGGGCCGGCGTGTTCCTTCGCTGGCTTGCTCGCTGGCTTGCTCGCTGGCCTTCACTCGGCGCGCGCTTGGATTACGCGCTCTTTTGTGACACTACGCAATTTTTTTTCTTCTCATTGTATAACGGCACAGCAGTGCACAACAGTGCAAATTATCCTGCTTCCCGTTAACTGAATTATGTTTTCTCGTATATTCAAATTACAATCTGACGCTATCACGTCTGTTGGTTGTGGTTAAGTCGTACTTTACGATTTTTCTGGCGGATTTTACTTAGACAAATTCAATTTTGTTCACTAACGCCTTGCGCCACGCGGAGGGCCTGCGCGGTTAAGGTGGTTCGGGATGATTATTTCCGCCAACGACGCCGGTGCGCCCACGCCGACACCAACATCAGCGCCGGATTTTCTGCGACACGAGGCCCTTGACGCTATCGCGTTAAAACCCGGCTACTTACGCAATCCTGCACACACGACGCCTTTCGCCATGGTATGAAACTTATGGAGCAACACGTGTGAGCGCACACAACCATAACGAAGCCGCCATTCTGGCCCACCAACATGGCAGCTACAGCGAAATAACACGAAAAAAATGTGGTTGATCCCTCTTATATAGGAATCGGTATAGAACACGAAAGTGAAACGTGTCTTCACAGAAGTAGTGTAATGTTTATTGCACATTGATATATAATGTCTATTGGTGTTTTGTGGCTAAAGCGCCCTTAGGCGTTGATGCACCCACGCTGACGCCTGGTGGCACGTCTCCTCCATCACGACTACCAACGTCGATGACCATGAGCAACCGTCGTGCATATGGAAGCTGCACTACGCTGCACACGCTAGCACAACGCGAAAGACGAAGCACGTAACTGACACACTAATACAACGCGCAAGACAAAGCACGTAACTGAATCGTCACCGAGTCAAATCAGCGCGTACAGCGCGTCGTAATTGCAGCCTCCGCGATCAACTTCAGAAACATTTTCAGAGCTAATTGCGGAGGCCACGCTCCGCTGTGCTGAGTACGGTGAACGCCACCTAGGTGGCGTTGGTAGTGCTTCTTGATGCCAGCGTCCCTTCGAATGCTGGCATCGAGGCGTCGTAGTACTGAGACCACCGAAGCGTTCACTGTCGGTGCGCGTTAAGGCCGGAATACATGGAGCGAATAACCGGCGTCCGAGCGAAGAACTTCGTCGGGCGGCGAACGTCCGACGGCCGGCGTCAAGAAATTTGCCGTCCGCAGCCGATCTGCCTGTCCAAACATTTTCGTCGGGCGAACGCCGCCGCCGGAAGCGTCTAGCGCGCAGCGGTGGACGACAGCCAATCAGGAGGCACTAGTTCCGGTCGCAATGCATGCTGGTGTTTCGCGCGCGCGCGCCTTTTCGCGTCGTCTGCAATCGCGTTGGTGTTGCCGTGTCTGCATGTCTCTGCACCGATTGAGTAGTTCCTAGTATGATCTCTCAGGAATCGCGTTGTATTTGTACATCCCATATCCGCTGATCTGCGAGGAAACAGACAAGCAGTGCAAGCTCTCTACAACAACCTTCAACAGAAATCTTCTGATCTCAGAGGCCACATGCTGTCGTCATGCCTATCTCCCGACTTCCCCGATAGATGGCGTTGGCATCGGATATTTCTTTCGCTAGGCTTAGACGCGTTCGAAACGAGAAGCGATCTCGAAAACTACTCAAGGTTATCCATAATACTCTGTCGTCGAAGCGGCCTGAGACTAAGCGAAAGCCGTTTACGCAGTCATTTGCTTCCAACTAAGTGAATTCTACAAGGACAACGCCAAATTCAGTTCGAAGCGGGCGGCCGGGACCGCCGCCAACACGGCGGCCAACGCGCGGCGGCGTTCGCCGCATGTATTGCAACACAGCAAACATCCTGCGTCGTGTCGCCGCGTCGTTACTTGACGCGTGAAGTTCGTCGAGAAGGTTCGCTCCATGTATCCCGGGCTTTAGTGTCATAATGCAGTACTTCTCTTTTCTGCTCATAGGCGGCGGCACCGCCCCGAGCAAGAGCGCGGGTACACGGAGGAGTGTTAGATATATAAGGCGCGTCTGTGTAGCTCTCTGCGAATGCGTTTGTGGCGCAATGGGTTAAACGCTCGGCGATCTATCGTCGCGGACCGAGAGGTCGTGGGTTCGATTCCCAAATTTTGCATGTTTGTGGAACTTTTTCTTCTGGTTTCTTTCTTTGTATTATGTTCTATGACGTATTTCCGTGACGGAAATACGTCAGTGAAGTCTTGGTGGACCCCGGAATAAAACACTTTCGTGTTAAAAATACTACGTGACTTCTTCCCCCCTTTTCTCCTAGCACGCGGAGGGCGTACGGCCTCTCAGTTTTTAGGAGCGAAGCTCCTTATAGCGGCACCCGTTCCGTCCCCGTCGTCGTAGTAGTAGTGTGTAACCAGTCTGAGAAAAATGAGAAAAAAAATTCCGAAGTTGTGTCCGTAGCGCGGAATCGAACCAGGGACCCCTCGCTTCCGAGCGCGCGGCGTTAACCCACTACGCCACGAAGCGGACATGGGCACACGCACCACGATGGCAATAAATACCCAACATTAACGAAAGGCCGCGTTTCTAGCGCGCTTCTAACGCGTTTGTGCTAGCGCGTTACGGCCCGTGTAAGAAGCTGGTGTAAGACGCTGTGGCCTCTCCGCCTTACCTTCAACGCGTTTCGAACGCGCTGCCCAAGGCGGTGGCAAGTCAAGTTGAAGTCGAGGAGCGTTTATGAATACGGGGGGTATACTCTCTCAGCAGTCATGTGATGGCGTCGGCAAACGCGGTGCACGTTCCGGCATGTGTAAATGGCTACGTAAGACGCTGTGGCCGCTCCCCCTTACTAGAGAGTACTGCACGTTTCTAACGCGTTTGTGCTAGCGTCCCCTTAAGCGGGAGATCCGATGATTCCCTCCGGAGCTTCGCCCCCTCATCATCATTCACCCCGTGGATATGCTGTGATTTTTTTCCTTCCTCCGTGGCCTACGTACGCGTCTGTGCTGTGACGTCGCTCATAGTGACAAGTGACTATGACACGTAACTATTCAAGGCAACATTTGTTATTTGTGTAATCTGTTCCTTCAAGGGACGAATTAAAGTTTACAGAATAAATAAAAACATGTATAGCATACCTGATTAAATCAAGCAGGCTAAGTGGCTATTTGTCACCACGCCGTTGCGAAGGGGATGCCATTAAATCATCATCATCATCATCATCATCATCATCGTCGTCGTCGTCGTTAGAGGCATAGGTAGCGGTACAACGTAGATAGAGAAGTTTTGACGAATAGAAAAAGGAATTAGGTGGTTCATACCAAAAGTTAGCGTAGCTTGCACTGGACGCGCAATGCTATATATAAAGAGACAGAGTAGCTGAGGGGCACCTAGCTAGTCGTTACTTTCGAGCTAGGCAAACAAGGGTTCCCTGAGTATGTCGTCGCTTATGCAAGCCGAACGCTTACGAAAGCCGAGGGGAATTACACCATGACAGAAAAAGAATGTCTCGCGATCATCTGGGCTCTAAGTTCCAGCTATATTTTTATGGCCGCCCATTTCATATTGTCACGGACCACCCCGCACTATGTTGGCTGTCACCGGCAGTCTTGCACGTTGGCCACTCAGCCTGCAAGACTACCATATCCACGTGCTCTACCGCAGCGGACGACATCACTCGGACGCCGACGTCCTCTCGCGCTCTCCCTTGGCTGACAACATGTCAGTATGACAACAATGGTCCTGTATCTCGGTTTACTGTGTCTTCCATCGACCTTCGCACCATCGCTTCCAAGCAATGCGCTGGAGAGACTGACCCACTATACAGCGCTAGTGAGGATGCCCCACTATATCGTCCCTCTTCGCTAGAGGCTAATTACATGTAATACGACGTCATTCAAGAAACCTATGACTGCTTTGGTGGTAAAAAGCGGTTCTTTGCCATGAAACATAATGGGATAGAGAGGGACATGATAGGGTATGCTAAAGAAAAATGTTTCTTTCTCCCTGTTTCGGCATCCCGACACTCCACGAGGACGTGGAGGACGGTCAGCCTCGCACAACATCTACCACAGGTTGGTGCTTCATCACCAGTCAGCAAAAAACTGTGGGTGCCATATGCATGTCCTATTTTGAGGTGACAGAATAGGACATCAGTTCGTCGTGTTTTCGTTGTGGAGAGCCAGGAACCTAAGTGTGGCTTAATCAGGTGACGCTTATTATTTCTTTCAGCTTCCCACAAGCGTTGCCAGTGGCTTCGCAGTTTCTTTCGCGTGAAAGGCTTAAAATCTATTTCAAGAACAGCAACTGTAGGGTTAATAGCATGCGATGTAGCTGATGTGCCCATTTGGCCTGCCAGCAACATTCCCTTCAATGCCTCTATGGCCAGGCACCCAGCATATAATGACACGCTCGTTAGATATATACATAGAACGGCATAGAGCTCAATGAGTACCTTATTTTTGTGTTTACAGAGTGACTTGAAGGTTTTACGACTGTTTGGGAGTCTGTAAATATAACAGTTATTTGAAGTTTTCATTTCCTTATATGCCTTACAGCCGTTAATAGTGCATAGCCTCAGCCGTAAAGATACTTGTTTCCGGGTGGAGTGCACCGGATTCCGAGAAGGATGGGCCGAGGGCTTCGTAAGAAACGCCAGCATGCGACTTAGAAGCGTCTGTGTAAAACTCTGTGCACGAGTACTTGGACTGAAGTTCTACGAAATGCATTTTAACGTGTGTCTTTGGCGCGTGTTTCGTGACCTCTATAAACGGTGTGTCACAATCTATGAGCTTCCACTACCACGGCGGTAACAGCTCCACTGGAGCCATAGGCTACTATTCAAACACTGGAACACCCATTTCCTCACTAAGGTTCCTCACACGCAAAGAGAACGGCTTTCTGGCTGCAGGTCGTTTATGGAAGAGTGTGGCAGTGGTCATAGCGTTTGTTGTTTAATAAGAAGGATGTTCACTGTTCGCGTGTATTCTCAGAAAATACGTAAAACTGCAATATGACAGCTGCAGATGAAGTGACCACTCATTCGACTCTACATAGAGGCTTTAGATCGGACTTGTCCTGAAAGCCCCGGTCGCGAGGCGGATAGCCAGATGGTGAACGGGATCTAGTATTTTTATGCACTTGGCGTTGCGGAATAATAAATTGTAGCTCCGTAATCAAGGCGTGAGCGGACAAGACTGTTATACAAGTTACGCAAACACTTTCGATCACTGCCCAATGTTGTGCACGTTAGAAGTTTTAAAAGGTTCATTGTCTTCAGGCATTTTGTCTTCAGATGCTTAAGAGGAGGGATAAACGTGAGTTTAGAATCTAAAAGGATTCCTAGAAACTTATGCTCGCTGTTCATAGAGAGCTCTTGTCCATTGATTTCAATACTGGGGCTGGCGTTACGCCTTTCTTGTTTGTAAAGAGTACACAAGTGCTCTTGTGGGAGTTCACTTTAAAAGAATTTTAATCTGCTCATTTGGAAAATTTGTTTTTTCCAAGCTGCACTTGTTTGCAGATGGCAATATTGCATGACTTGAAGCATATTTGTACATCGTCGACATAAATGGAATAAAACATTCTGCGTGGGATGACTGTATGTAGGCAATCCATTTTTAGATTAACTAGCGTGCAACTATAAGCACGCCCCTTTGCGGTACACCGGTCTCCTGAGGCTAGGGCGTAGACAATGCTTTGCCCACTCTTACGCGGAATGTGCGATTAGGTAGGTAACTTTCGATTGTGTTTAGCATGTTGCCACGGACACCCATCGCCGAAAGATCTCGGAGAATTCCGTAGCGCCATGTCGTATCATAAGCTTTTTCTAGGTTCAGAAATGCTGAGAGACAGAACTGTTTATGTATAAAAGCATCTCTAATATAACATTCAATGCGAACAAAGTGGTCTATTGTGGACATATCTTCCCTGAAACCACATTGGAAGGGGTCTAGGATATTGCTGCTTCCCAGCAAACAGATCAAGCGCTCGTTTAGCGTTTTTTTTTTTCGAATAACATGCAAAGACAGCTTGTCAATGCTGTTGGCCTATAACTACTGGCCAAAGATGGGTCCTTGCCTTGTTTAAGCATAGGGATGATCACGCTTTCCTTCCACGAAAATTGAATATAACCAGCAGCCCACATGGCATTGAAAATACATAGTAGTGTTTCAGTGTTAAAGGGTGCAGGTGCTTAATCATTTCGTAAATGATACGATCGCCGCCTGGCGCCGAGTTGTTGCAACAGTTGAGAGATGCCTTAAGTTCGGCAAGAGAGAATGGTTGATTGTATGCCTCGTTTCGCGCACATTTGCGTTCGAGGGGCTGTCACTCTGTGGGTTCTTTGAACTTCAAGAAGTGCTCTGTGTAGTATGCCACACTAGAGATGTATTCAAAATGTTCACCCAGAAAGTCAGCCTGATCTCCCAGGCTTTGCCTTGTGTGTTTACCAAAGGGAGTAATTGTGTGTGGCGCCCTTTCAATGTGTTTACTCTGTTCCACACTTTATCTCGTCCATGTAAGAATTTATACTGCAAAAGTACTTCTCCCAGCTATCTCTCATAGCACGTCTACGTGTTCTTCTGCCTCAAAACATTGCCTGTTTGAAATTGATGACATTTTCGGCAGTTGGAGAGTCGTGAAGCATTACCCAAGCATTGTTTTGTTTTTTCCGCGCTTTTCTACATTGGTCATTCCGCTGTGGGATGCCACGCCTTTTGGCTAGCCCGTTAGTTTGTTGGATGGATTGTGCGGCAGCCTCTGTTATGCAACTAGTCAAGTAAGCCACAGCATCTTCTATATAAATATAGCAATGTCATCCTGATCTAAATATGTACGTGATTCCACTGAAGAGAGTCCAGTTTCCTGATTCAACCTTCCATCAGGGAACATGTGGAAACACTCTGCCTGTTTTGTGACATTTATGGCTATAAGCGGTCACTTCCGTAGGGGTTCCTGATAACGTTTCAATCAATGTATGACATTAGTGTGCTGGATACTATGATCAAGTCTATTGAGGAGTAGGTTTAGTGTGCAACGCTATAATACGTCGGCTACTTCTTATTGAGTAAGCATGCATCCGATGAAAAGTATAAATGTTCTATTAAACGCCCTCTTCCATCGCAACAGCAGTCTCCGCGCCAAGTGTATTTGGTGCCGCAGCTAAACGTCGCCTCCCCTCTCTCTCTCCCTTCCGTCCACCCACAGCCTTTCGCGCGACGGAAAAAAACACCGCATATCCACGGGGTGAATGATGATGAGTGGGCGAAGCTCCAGAGGGAATCATCGGTAAACCGTGAATCTTCCGTGTAATTCGCCCAGTCTCGCCGCACTAAATCGAACGATTGACTTCCACCAATGACACGCGCCATATGTGACGTCATTCCTATTTTATAACAGCGCCCTTCATTTTAATTGCACCACCTCCCGCTTAAGGGGACGCTAGCACAAACGCGTTAGAAACGTGCAGTACTTTCTAGTAAGGGGGAGAGGCCACAGCGTCTTACGCAGCCGTTTACACATGCCGGAACGTGCACCGCGTTTGCCGACGCCATCACATGACTGCTGAGAGAGTATAACCCCCGTATTCATAAACGCTTCTCGACTTGAACTTGACTTGCCACCGCCTTCAACGCGTTTCGAACGCGCTGCCCAAGGCGGTGGCAAGTCAAGTTCAAGTCGAGGAGCGTTTATGAATACGAGGGTAAAGCGGAGAGGCCACAGCGTCTTACACCAGCTTCTTACACGGGCCGTAACGCGCTAGCACAAACGCGTTAGAAACGCGCAGTCTTTCGTTAATGTTCGGTATTTATTGTCATCGTGGTGCGTGTGTCCATGTGCGCTTCGTGGCGTAGTGGCTAGCGCCGCGCGTTCGGAAGCGAGGGGTCCCTGGTTCGATTCCGCGCTACGGACACAACTTTCGGAATTTTTTTTATTGCGATAGCAATTATATGGACACTCAAAAGCAGATTTCTGCCGTCGGCGTCGCCGTCGCCGTCGGCGTCGCCGTCGCCGTCGCCGTCGCCGTCGCCGTGAGGTTCCGTATGACGTCATTTGGAGATGAAATCGTCGCCGCGCGCCGAACGCTGTACGTGCGAGTGAAAGGGCGCGAGGGGCGCGTCTTTCACGGGGAGTGAACGCACGGCGGAGAACAAACGCGCGTTCTGCGCCGTGCTCGCTTAAGGGCTGCAGAAGTAGGCGTCTCTTTTCTCCTTTACAATCACCATATATGTAGAGCAAACGCGCCTTCTTCGGACGCGCGAGAGGCCGTGGGGGAGGGGGAGGGAAGGGAGGCGACGTTTAGCTGCGGCACCAAGTGCCTATTTATATCAGAGGCTCCAGCAACAGTCACCAACGCCGCACGCATTTTGAGCTAACGCGGGCAAAACGCCGATGGCGTCGACAACAGTTTTGCGTGTTGTTGCTACCAAAGCCGCTCACCTTACTTCGTATGACATTGCTGTGTTGCTATCGCATTCATTGCTTCGCCCTTAGGGCGAAACTGTGACATTTTTCATAAAAGTAGACGTGGCTAGCTACTACGACGAAGACGACGACTACTACTACTACTACATACTACAGATGAGGGACAAACCCACACCCTAAGGAGATACGCCCCTAAAAGTCGCGTTTGCTCTCTATATATGGAAAGGCGGCAAGAGACGCTTAATTCTGCAGCCCTTCAGGGAGCACGGCGCAGAACGCGCGTTTGCTCTTCGACGTGCGTTCGCTCCTCGTGAAAGCGCGCGTCCCTCGCGCCCTTTCACTCGCACATACAGCGTCCGGAGCGCGGTGACGATTTCATCGCCGTTGGCATCATACGGAACCTCACGGCAACGGTGACGACGACGGCGACGCCGACGGCAGAAATCCGCTTTGGAGTTTCCATATAATTGCTATCGCAATAAAACCAAAAATAACAGCGGATCTATTACTGAGCCTTGTGGGACCCCTGATGAAACAGGCACCGGAGCAGATGGGATGTTTGCGATGACGACAAATGGTGATCGGTGAGATAGGAAGTTTTATGCGATAGCACTTATATGCAGATTTCTGCCGTCGGCGTCGCCGTCGCCGTGAGGTTCCGTATGACGTCAACGGCGATGAAGTCGTCGTCGCGCTCCGGATGCTGTATGTGCGAGTGAAAGGGCGCGAGGGACGCGCGCTTTCACGGGGAGCGAATGCACGTCTGAGAGCAAACGCGCGTTTTGCGCCGTGCTCCCTGAAGGGCTGCAGAATTAAGCATATCTTTCCTCCTTTCCATATATAGAGAGCAAACGCAAATTTTTCCGTCGCGCGAAAGGCTGTGGCAGGACGGGAGGGAGGGAGGGGAGGCGACGTTTAGCTGTGGCACCAAATACGTATTTATATAAAGACGCCGCGCATGTTCGGTGCGAACGCGGGCAAAACGCCGACGGCGTCGACAACAGTTCTGCGCGTTGCTGGTGCTGCTGCATGTCCAAGTTTATGCAGCTGATAAAACTACTATCCTTGCTCCGTATAGCTCTCTACTAATTTGCTATCGCAATTGGTGCTTCGCCTTTCGGGTGAAACTGCGACAACTTTTTTTATCCATGCAGTAATGGATCCATTACCAATCACAGCTGTAATTTTGGCAGTTAGTTTACTATGGAACACACAATCAAACGCTTTACTGAAATCTAGTAAAAGTAGGTCAGTTTGATTATGATTATTAATACTTGAAGCAAGATCGTGTACCATCTCTGTTAGCTGAGTGACTGTCGATAAACCTCTCCTAAAACTGTGTTGAACATCTACTAGAAAATGTTCTTCGAAATATGTGGTTAAGTGTTTAGAATAATGTGTTCTAAAATTTTACATGATGTCCTGGGAAGAGAAATTGGTCTTTAGTTAGATGGTAGGTTAGGATCGCCTGACTTATGAATCGGTACAATTTCAGCAATTTTCCAATCTTCTGGTAAGTCTGATGTCGAAAGTGACTTGCGGTAAATAAGGCCAAGATACTCACTGCTACATTCAGCATATCTTTTCAAGAACTCATTGGGAATGTTATTGGGACCGTTTGCTTTATTCGAGTCTAGCTCAAGTGACCGCTTAAATATTCCTGAGTCGTTTATGGTTAATGTGTCAATGGTGGGGAATGATGGCGGTGGCAAATATGGAAGTGTGTTGTTATCTTTAGTAAAGACTGAGTGAACGTGTTGGTTAAATTTATCAGCGGTGTACCAACTACATTTTGATCTTGGGATCCTTCAAGGAGCTCTTCATCAATGAGGTTCAGGAATTCTTCTGATATTACTCTTCTGCTTGTGTTGAGCCAGCGATCTAGAGAGATGGTCACGTTAATGTCACCGATACTGGTAAGTTCAGCGAGTGTTTCAAGTTGATCTTTCTTCGTCAGTTCGAGGAGAAGGTCTCCATTTGCTATCTTTGAGGCTTTGTAGTCTGGTCCATTTGTGTTTTCTAGGCATTTGGATAATATGAAAGGTGACAAAATGGCGCCTGAACTCGTCATCTGCTAGCGCGCGCTGCTCGACGGGATCCACCGTCGATCTCCGCGGTGGCACGGTGGCGCGCACTCGTGGAAAGAAAATTAGGAAACGATAGGTCGGGCGATAGGTGAGCGCCAAGCCTATCGTTTCCTAATTTTCTTTCCGTCTTTCTTTTCCTGCTAGCGCAGCCATGCTTTCCTCAGATGTCAACCAACTCGCCCAGCAACAAGTTCTACTCAAAGTGATCGAAGTCCGGTAACTGGTCTCGAGGGGGTGGCTGTACACGCTGGCCACGAATAGGCTTTTCAGCGTCTTTCGTTCCGGTAAAACCTCGATTAGGGTGTGTTCTGTCTGGGTGTTCTCTATGTCGTGTTCTTGCGCTGTGAGAGTTTTCTTGAACAATATGGCAGTGCGTTGGGTTTGTGCATAAGTGTTGTACCTTTGCAGTCGGACATTCTGCGTGTTGGTTTCGTGTAGTGCTGTGACTTCGGATTGATTCAGCCTGATGAGTTCTTGAAGGCTGGCGTGTCGAGGGCGATACGATCGACCGTTCCATTGCCGTATGCGTATAGATGAATGCTGGTTCTTCTCCTTGTGGTTAGGGGTCCCCATCGTCGATGGATTCGAATTCGCGTCGGCGATCGCGAGTGGGCGAGATGGAGCAAGAGTTTGCCCGCGCCTTCTTCCGAGTTGTGTGGCACGAATTGTCGAGCTGTGCCTTGGTGACGTAGTTGTTTTTTACATGCGCGATAAAATTGTTGAGCTGTGGTGCGATCCCATCGATCTTGGCGTTTAGCGTGGCGATCTTGTTTTGGAAGTTTGCGGCTGTTTTTTCGACTGCTGGGGCGCTATAACGTAAAATGATTCCAAACTGTTTTGATTCCAAAATCCTGACGTCAAATTTACGTAACCACCGACGCAAGCATCGGGCAGTGACCCACAGCGTTGTCTTAACAACCCAATCAAGCACTCTCCTCGTTTATAGCAGGTGACCTTTGTTCGCTTTCAAAACCAATAACATTGTCTACACTCAGCGGTTTTTCTTTTCTAATTGGCTGACGAGAGGCAAGGAGCACGCTCTAGTGGAGAGGGTTTCGATGGGGCCAAGCCAGCACAGTGAAAATAGATAACCGCATGAAGAGGGTGGTGCCGGCATCTCCAATTCGTTCGCTTCGCCTTACTTAGCTTGCGGTGGCTGGCCGAAAATCGTGGCGGCGTGCAATGGAAGGATAAGAATGCCGCTAAAACGGATGCTCAGCAAGGAAGAGTTGGCAGAGCGATGTCGTATGCATGCCGAAAGGGCTCGATAACGTTTCACTGCCACGCAAAAAGGTTTATCATACGCAAATAAATACATGCTCACCGGCAGGTGGGAGTAGCGATGGCCTGAGCGATCAGCGGGCAGCCATCTTCTATTCCTTTCGGAACGGGACAGTCTGTGGCTATTCAGAAAATTTTTCAGTTATGTTCGGCGTATTAATGCATTTTTTTTCGCGTACACGTCATTTTGACGTGTGAGTTTTCGTGGTTAAGCGAGGTCGCATGACAGACAGGTGAAGTGGGCGTAGCCAGAAAACATTGGACCAATAACAGAGGGCTAATAGTGAAAAGACGTCGTATCAGGAATGATTATTTTTCTTTTGTGCGGTTTAATCATGCATAAGCAAGTGTGTACACGTTATATTAGATGGGGAGCTATCGCGGTTTTCGTGACGTCGCGTGACAGACAGGCGAAGTTGGGAGTGGCCCGAAAATTTTTTGACCAATTGTGGAGGCTGATTGCAGAAATTGGAATCAAAACAGTTTGGAATCGTTTTACGTTATAGTGCCCCTGATTGGACGATTTTTTCTATCGTGGCGTGAATGTTTTTCATAGAGGCTTCTTGGAAATATCAAGCACCTTGCATCTACTATGGCTTCGACGTCCGCCTTGGTCAGCGTCGTTCTCGACTGTGTGTTTATGTTTTCGAGCTCTTGGTATTTTTGATGCAGCTTGTCTGTGAGTTCTTGTTGGTCCTTGCATTTTTGGAGCAGTTTGTCGGTGAGCTCTTGCTGTCTCTGTTGACTGTGGAGTAGTTTGTCGATGAGGTTTTGCTGGCTTTGCAATTTGCTGTGCTGATTCTGCAGTTTGCTCTGCTGGTTCTGCTGTTTGTTTTCGACGACACGTATGGTTGCGGCTTCGGTCAACGAGTAGTCCAAGCTGCTCGTACCACTCTAGTTGCTCGAGCCACTTACCACGTCGGCGTAGCTCGCGCCCTTAACCGAGGGGGAGCGCGAGCGACAGCGAGAGCAGAATCGCGAGGCATTTCGCAGTATTAACTTGGACCAGCTGCGCCTTGGGGAGCTGCCCGCACTGATACTGCTCGAGCTGGTGGCCGAGGTGCCCAGCTCCGGGAACTCTTAACTGCTGGAGCTCCAGCGGCTGTCTCTTTCTTGGAGCCTGTAGAGATGCTGTTGCCGTATATTGTAGGGTGGTGGGTTTCGCTTCAGTCTCTTCTTGCACTCTGTACTTGCAGTTTCATGCCCTTCTCCGCAGAGCTTGCAGGTTGGTTTGCAATCGTGGTATTGTGGTTGTCCGGTCTTGCCGCATTTGTAGCAGAAATCCGAGACCGGTCTCGGACAGACGTCTTGACGATGTCCCGTGGTGCCACAGGTGCGGCAGTACTGCACTGACTTTCGATATGGTCTGCATCGGAAGTCACTGCTCTGGAGGATGATGTACTAGGGAACGTGCGGTCCTTCAAAGAATACGACTGCCGTGGTCGACTGACCCATCATTCGGGCGTGAAGAGCGGTGTACCTTGCTGGTGCTCGGATTCCTGCCATGAGATCTGCCGTGCTCGTTCCAGGTATAAGGTCATTGATGATGCCTCTGGAGACGTCGTCATGGGTTCGTATGTTGCCTTTGACGTTGTGATGAGTGCCTCCAAGCTGTATTTTGTTGATGCTGACCAGCGTCTTGGCGTCTTCATTGTCGGCCGTGCTTGCGACGATTAAATTTTCTATTCTCTGTACTTGCACGCGTACTTTGTCATTGAAATCTTGCTGCGATAGTCCACTCTCTCGGCAACGGTGTTCCAATTGGTGAGGTCGAGACCTGCTGCTTGCGGGCGGTACACGATCTTAAGGTCGTCTAGTGGCAGGGGTGTCATCCTGGGTCTGCGTTGTTGCTGTGACAGTGCTGGATTGGACGTCTGCTCATGGTTTGGTTTTGTTGCGGGCGTCTTTATATTCGCGGTGTCCTTCTCGCCCTGTTTGCTTCTCGTGAGCCCGGCGCTTTCCGCTTCGATTGTTCTGCCGCTTTCTGCGTCATAGTTCCAGATATCTTCTCCGCTGCTTTCCTCTCTTCAGACCGCTTGCATTGCATTTGCTTCCTCTTCTTTCTGGGCTCTTTGACATTTCGCGTGCTGCAGCTGCCTCTCGGCTCATGGTAGGGGCTCTTCGCCGCGGCGTGGGCGTGGACGTTAGCACGAGTGGTGTGCGCCGCGACGGCATTTCCTCCGATGGGATTGCGGGAGCTGCTTTGGCATTAGGCTTAACCGGGCGGGTGTGCGGTCGTCTTGATATCTTCAAATAAGGTGCACTTACGCGAAATAGGCTATTGTCCGCCGATTTCGCTCGTCTTGCCGGTTGCACCGGTGCAACACTTGGATTCGTCATTGGCCTTGTTCAAGGGTGGGAAGCACGAAAAGAAGGAGCTAATGTGAGACACGTCTGTTCTCCACGGTCCCCTGGCGGCGACTCCACTTCATCGTAGTAATTTTGTCTAGTCAGTAATTTGTGTTCTGTCTGGGTGTTCTCTATGTCGTGCTCTTGCGCTCAGAGAGTTTTCTTGACAAGTATCGCAGTGCGTCGAGTTTGTGCATAAGTGATGTATCCTTGCAGTCGGACATTCTGCGTGTTGGTTTCCTGTGGTGCTATGACGTCGGGTTGATTCAGCTTGATGAATTTCTGCAGGCTGGCGTGTCGAGGGCGGTACGATCGACAGTTCTTGTTCCGGGGTGAGAAGCACTAAAAGCGGGAGCCCGTGTGAGACACCATGCTGCTGATGACAAAGGACGTTATCATTACGCAGGAATTGTTTAATTGTGACGGAATTAATTTTTCAAACAGGGTATTGATGCAACTCAGGAGAGATGAATTGAAATCGTCAGTTAACTGTGATGCCATAGCAATTCATTTATTCATGTTATATGGAATGACTAACCGCATGAAATACTTTCCTTATGTCTAAGATGCTACTATTATTATGCTCTTGTCATGCAGAGCGGAATTAATATATTGTTAAAGCATCGAAACAGCAGTAGAAGTGGACCTGTTCGCAAGAAAACCATGCTACTGGTGACAAAGAATGTTACCATTATGCAGGAAGTGTTTTAATTGCGACGAAATTAATTTTTCAAATGCGGTATTGATGCAACTCAGGAGAGATATCGGCCTGTAGCTATCTGGGAGGTTCCGGTCAGCAAAACTGTATACTGGTATTACTTTACCAGTCTTTCGAATGTTAGATAAGTTTTAGAAGAAAATGCGTGGTTAAATATGTCCCAACAATGGGCTACATAAGACATCAATGTTTACCTATAATATACTCGATGGTATGACGTCATGGCCAGCCACCTAGTTCCCCGATACCTTGTTGATAACCTGTCTGATATAATCCTCAGGTACGTCACGTTGATGAAAACTATCGGCAATAGTAAGGGGCGCATATTAATTGCGTATATGAGTAGTGACCATGCTCATAAGGCTGATATCAATATTACTAAAGTAATACTTAAAGTTGTTAACAGCTTCACACGTTTGATTTTGAGATATAATGCGTTCTTTGTCACCTATATCAGTAACATTTTTAGCAATTTCCCATTTCCTTGAGTTAGGTTGGTATAGTGCAACTTTTTTTATTTTTTTCCTCATTGCTACTGATTTATTTCTGTGCAACCGAAAATTTTATCGTCATATTCAATGCTCCTGTTGTTTTTCCATTTACCGTAATAAAATCTTTCAGCTTCAAGACTTCGAGTACATTTCTAACCGCAAGCCAGGTGGCTTACACTTGGGACATTGTGCCTGCGTTTGGAATTTCTCTTGAGATCTACGTATAAATCTAATTCGTGGCACTGTCTGGGACGGGATGTCCGCGTGCCCTTCGGTTGCAAAAAATCAGCACTTGAGTTTTCTTCATTTTGCTTCGAAAATATGCATTATTGATCATGCACCTTGAAAGCAGGTATATTTCAGTGGCCATTAGACAAAATGTTACAGCGCTAAATTATGTTCAAAACAATGACCAACCTTTTGATTGCATGATTTCAGCAAGGCTGACCTGAGCCATTACGGTACAATCCCTCGCGTTTTAGCAGTTTTGTGCGAGGACAATAATAGGGCATTCGTGAGCAGCCCGGGTTTTTCCTCCAGCTTGTTCGTAGCTGAAGCAGCTCCGACTGGAACCCAGTGCGTCCAATCTGCCAAAAAAAAATGCCGTCAAATAACTACGTTGCCCTGCCATATGTTCACGCCTCATGACACAACTTAAAAGGGATTGTGAAAAGTCATGGAGTGGAGCTCGTGTTCACGGCCCCTTGATCAAGATCAGAGAAAAAGGAAAGGAATCAAGGCAAAGGCAAAGAATCAAGGCAAAGGCAAAGGATCAAGAGAAAAAGGAAAGGGTCCCATGCGGGAAAAGGCATGTCAAGCAGTTTGTTGTCTGTGCCACCAAAGTGATGACAGCTTGGAAAGGCAGCTTGGAAAGGAACATGCTGAAAGCTGGCTAGATTAACGTTATTTCCAAATCGCACATCGGCAAATCTTCAGTTCATAAGACGTGTAAAGAACTACGTTTTCTTAACTCTTTCCCTATCATGGGGAAAACGTCGTTTTTTTTGTATGTTACGGCAGATGTTTTCTTTCTGAAGCAACTACCGCACTCAATATTTAATGTAATGCATAAACAGAAAGCAGAATGAATTCACTTTTCACGCATAAAAGTTTTATTAACGACATGCATGCCATAAAAAAGATATAAATTGTTAAAATCAAGATTTTGCGATAAAGTTCAACAAAGTTTCTAAAGACAAGCTTGTATCTACTAAGAAAAAAATGTTACGAAAATTATGAGACATGTAAAACGTAATGCCGTCTATTAGGCCCTACCTCCGAAAAAAATCTAAATTTTAATTTAACTGGTAATCCGCTACAAAACTTTAACTGCAAGCACTTGGGCGTGCCGGGCTGCGGCCGCGGATGTTCCGCGCTGGTTTGAGTCGTCGTCGCTTTCATACTCAACGTCCGACGAAAATTCAGCGTACTCTGACTCGCTGCTATTTGATGTATTGATAAGATCAGCCGCAGAGGGAGCGGAATCGCGATATCTGCGATCTCCCGAAGCCCGCGCGCCGTTTCCGGAGCCGGACATTTTTGCGTCCTGCTTTCAGGATTGCTAAACTTCGGAGCGCGTTTAAAAATCAGCGCTTGGTGGGAAAAAAGTAAACTGCTTAGAAAACAAAAATATATTTTCTCCTCTTTCACTTCCCATGGCACAGCTTGTCCTTGAGCGGCGCGGAAGGTCTCGAAAGCGGCATTTGAAACCATCGATAGCGGGCAGCTATTTTTTCGCTCTACTTTAACGATCGCGAAACTTCGGAGCGCGTTTCAAAATCACCGCCTAGCGGGAAAAAAGCGAACTGCTAAGTAAACAAAAAAATACTTCTTTTCCTTCACGTCCAATAGCGCAGTATGTCCGTGAGCGGCGCGGAAGGTCTCGAAAGCGGCGTCTCAAACCATCGATAGAGGGCTAACCATGCCCAATGGGCTAGGTACGGAAACAGTTAACAGCTGATAAAAATTTAGTTCCCGTGGCATTTTACGTGCCTGTCGAGACTGCCCCTCCGGTTTATCACGTTTTAACTGCGAAAATAATCACTATGCACGCTCTTGGCGCTTGTAGCTAGAAGGTCTCGAACTCAGCAGCTACCGCTAGGCAACGCTGCGGAGTCTGCGATACACAGCGATACGGCGGTCAGCTGTGCGACCGCTCTAGACAATTGTGATTCACACTGCATATGCGTTGGACGCTCGTAAATTGCATTACAATATGTCGTTTCTTTTTCAGAACCTCACAGACATTACGCTCCACCTCGTAAGTTGCTGAATATAAGAAATTGACCGACAAAGTATTCGCATGTGTAGTCGAATGATTTTGGGAATTTAGGACTGGCTATATATATATATCGTCTGTCTCTAAGGGGGGATGGGGCTTATAGCATATCACACTTCATGCATTAGCCCTTAATATTGTCATTATTCTTTTTGCAGAGCCTGTCTACCACCGTAAGTAGAAACACCGAACGCGTACTTTAGCGCTGCGTTCGGAGGGCGTCGTGTTGAATGTGAACTTGACCAAAGTGCTTTCGCATATCTAGCATACCTTCTTGAATTTCACTCGAATAGCAGCCTTTTCTAGCTTGATATTTATGTGCCACTCATTGAAACTGTGCCAAGTGAAGGAAACTATAGCTTCGCTAATTTTGTGCGTATTATAGAATGGTAATTCCCAAACAGTTCCCACTTGTTAGAAACGAGCTTTACTGGGCATTAATGTAAATGCCTTTTTGTTCTGAATCATAACGCTGAAATTATTCGAGTGATGGGCTGGTATTTATTCAATAATTAAAAACAATGTGTGCACTGTTCCGCCAAAAATATTTAATGCTGTCGCATATGGTACCCATATTCTGGGAAAAAAAAGGTAGACGATCGAGTAAAATGAGTGTCGTTTCTTTAGCTACAGAATGTTCTTTGTGCACCTTTCTTTTTGGATTCTGCATCGTGATTAGAAGGCGCATAGCATCACGATTTTATATATTGTAAAAATGTTTTCTGATATCGTCCGATAGTGTTTTGTATTTTTAGTAAATTTTAATTGAAATCAATTTCTTATTCTTCTTGTCATATAGATATGCCCAAGCGAGTTTATCATCGTAAGTAATTATTTTCTGTGACTGAAGCAGAAGATCTAGTTTTACGCTATAGCTCCGTCGTGATTACATTTCAACAAAAGTCAGGAGGTTTTGTGTAAGCCAAAATCTTTCCTTTGCACACTCTTGCATGGTGTAGTGATGGAGCAGTTCATAGCATCATGTTCTTTTCAAATCCTGTAGACACATCATCTTGTAATTCCGTGTGATTTCTCGCTCGTGATAAGTTATGTTCGAAGTACTTTTTCCCGGAAGCCAAAAGTTTTCCTCAGGTACATGGATGATTGCTTCTGTATCGTGAAGGAGTCGCAAGTCGAAACCCTGCAGAGCCATTTAAATTCCATAGACCCGGATATACAGTTCACGTCGGAGCGCGAACAAAACGGATCGTTACCATTCCTAGATGTACAAGTTACACGAACCAACGGCAATCTAAAATTCTCAGTCTACCGAAAACCAACCCACACAGGCCGCTACCTACACTTCGCATCCAACCATCTGGCAAACCACAAGGCATCGGTCGTAAATTCTTTGTTGAAAAGAGTCGAAACTCATTGAACATTGGAATCAGATCAAGAGAAAGAAAGGAGAACGGTTCTCAAAGAACTCAAAAGGAACGGCTATACAACGGAAGTCATTCGAAAAACAACCCGACAACAAAAAAGAAAAAACAAACTACGAGACCTCCAACCGTTGACTCCCCCTCGACCACAGCAACGAGTGTCCATCCCATACGTCAAAGGTACCAGCGAAGCTCTCAGCCGAATATTGAAAAAAAAAAAGGAAGCCTCAAAGTCGCGCATAAACTGATGAACACTTTGAATAGCTCAGGGCGTCGTCTATAAAATCAGCTGTGCCGACTGTCCGGCGTCGCACATCGGGGAAACCAAAAATCTAAAAGAAAGAATGAGACAACATGAAAACGACGTCAGAACATTCAACCGAATACGCAGCGCCCTCGCCGAACATTCCGAAGACGCCGACCACAAGATTTCTTTCCAAGAAACCCAAATCCTTCAAACAGAGACAAACTGGCGAAAAAGGCTACTACTCGAGCCTTGGCACATTCAGAACACGGCGGGTAATATAAACCGCGTGAAGGGCATTCTTCCTTGTTTGTATGTTCATGGCCTTGCACACGCGACGAAGGGAAGAAAGGACCCCCCGCTCTAGGTCAGCAACACCAAAACAACTCGTCCCCCCCCCCCCTCTCCCTGGTCAACGCATTCCCGCGACTAAAGGGCGCCCAGCATCGGTCAACCCAGCCGACCAGCGACGCCGAAGCCCCCCCCCCCTCCCACCCCACCCACCCCCACCACCTATTTTGTCTGTCTAGAACAGGTGCCCTGCCAAGTGTCTCCGCACCTTACGCTCTCTCCCCCTTCCTCTCCTTTGTTACGACGGACCTTTTAAAAGCGGCACACCGCCACCTCCGAAGAATACCCCCTGAAGAAGGAGCCGAATTGGTTCCGAAACGTCGCTCTAGTAAATTTCCTTATTTGGTTGGAGTCAATCTCTAAGTCTTAAACAAGTTGCTTGCTGCTAATAGAATAAGTTTTAAATTGTAATTAAGTGCGACAACCCGAAAATCTAAATTACTCTTCTTATGATCAAATGGTATTTATAACAGCTTTTCTTTGACGCCACAGTGACGCTGCAAGCGCAACACGCTATCCGCAGACGCA
Source organism: Dermacentor silvarum (assembly GCF_013339745.2). NCBI lineage: Eukaryota > Metazoa > Arthropoda > Arachnida > Ixodida > Ixodidae > Dermacentor > Dermacentor silvarum. Next base: position 131,899,811 of record NC_051163.1, read on the forward strand.
AAATGCGTATTCTAAAAACTGTTCACTCCTGCATGTCCCAACCCTAACACCCGCAAAACGCTTTGGGGCCCAAAACTTTGGGGGCCCCTAACCTAAAACTTTATTAGCACATCAACATAGTTTTTTTTACAGTAAACGTTTTCACAGCATAACCGCTGTTAGCAATTTGTTGTTTACCTTTGCCCTTTGTGCGCCGTCGTGGCTTTTACCATTTCGAGCGAGTTACGTTCGGGACGTGCTCGTCGCCGAAAACGACTGCGCGCTTCTTACACTGGTGTGCCGTTTTGCGCTGCAATCTTTTAAAGCTTCGCTTACACCGATGCAGACAGTGAGGGGCAGCTGTTGTCTGTCAATTTATTTTAACGCATGTTTTTGCCGTGTTAGAGACCTAAGATGGCGGCCAGGTTGATGTAAATAGACAGTATATAGAGCATGTACCAGCTAAGCTGGGCCAAGCTAATTGAAAAAAAAACAAGAAAACAAGATTGGATGATGAGACAAATAACACGAGATATCATAGCACGACAGGCTTGTTTTGGCTTATATAAAGAAAGAAGCCGTGAGCACGTCGGCGTCGCAGATCACTGTACAGCTGAACTCTAGGCCGTAGGCAGATGACGTGAGATCGATGATGCTAAACATTATTTTGCGTTCACGACAGCCAAAAAGCAGAGTTCGTAGTTAATATTACTGTAAATGACTTAAAATAATAACTTAGTATTATCTCCCATAAAATAAAAGCACTGATTTCGCCCTCTGAGGCGATTCGCTGGAACTTAAGAGCTTCCAGGGCCAACCAAAAAGTGTTTTGTGCAAGGATGATGTCGCTGTTGTTGATTTCAAAGGCCGACCGTCACGGCGGCACGAAAATTTTGTTACAACGGGTATGTGCAAAAACGGATTGCCGTAGTCGAATGTGAAAATGTACACACAAATAAAATTGCAAGTAAAAAATGGCCATATTTGGCTACAAAATTTTATGCACTTTTTTGTGTTTGGCTACATTTGGGCTACAACTTCTCTAGCTTTTGGCTACGCCGCCTCGTCGGACCTGGCAACACTGTACACGACTCGTCGAAGGGCGCAGGGCAATCGATGGTGCCCGCGTTCCTTCCAGAAAGTACTACACAATTCTCGTAGTGCATACAATCTGATTACACAAGGTTCGGCGAGAACATACATAACAGGTAGAATAAAGGATAACATTCCAATAAGTTCCAAATCATGATGGTGCGTCTCGCGCTGAGCGATAACTTTAGTTGCACAGATGGCTTATGAGCTTTGGCTGACATAGTTTTCGGGACAAATTAGAGCCTCTAAACTCATGTTTGTGTTTGAAAAGCTAAGAGAGTCGTATTTGAAGGCAACTTTCTTTGAATCTCCTGAGTGCTTGTGCTCAGATATTCATAATCAAAATTGACACCCTGTGAGCTAAATTCGCATTCAGTTGTGTGGACCTCGACACAACGTCGAGAAACACAAACCAGAGCCACGACACGCTCGACCGAATAAACTCGGAATTCATATCGCACACGGCCGCAGTGGCGCCCAGACGACAAGCGACTCATATGTGGCCAAGTTTGGATATTAAGTATGACCTGCGTTTAGCAGCCGTGTTGGTGCGATTAATTGCAAAGGAGAGAGGGTGCTTCGTCGCGAGTGTGTAGCGTGTCCGGTATATAACTAGTCCTCGTTGCGTTTTATTAGCACTGCTCCCTTAGTCACATTGTGTGTCAAATACCTTCGTTCTGAAACGAGTTTATGGTTGATTTATCAGCAAGACCTCAATTCTTTCGTTTGTGTTTTATCAGAATGCAGAGGGAGGCGTGAGTTTTTGCGTAATATATATCAAGCGAATGTGAACTCGTGCAGGTTTTGCGGCGCTGTACAATAGACGGTAAGCACACGCGTATTGTTGCCTGCACAGTGGCCATGCCGTGCGGCTTCCGACTTATACACCGCGTGTCTGTTTTGGTCTTGTTTTTCGCACAGAACCAAGAGTGAGTATGCATTTTGTTTTTCTTACTTTTGTAATAAAGGAAAGCAGATGTGTACATTCCACTCAGTTGCTAAACTAAAATAGCGGCAGCTTTGGGAGAGACGCAGATGTAGGTACTAGTTGACTTAATTTACTGACGCGATTGACACGTGCTCATTCTGCAGTTCTATTTTTTTTTTTGTAAATAAAGCCACGTTATTCAGATGCCAGTATAATTTTTTTTGCAAGGGAAGTTCGCCTTAAGTGACTGCGCATTACTTTTTGCAATTATTTCAAGGCGTGGTTGCATTTGGCTTAGCTCTCAACGACGCACGTATGCGCTTTTATGCGCGGTTAGCATTTTAATTGCGAAGGATTTCTTGGCGAACATTTTCACTTTGACAGTATCTATCTATCTATCTATCTATCTATCTATCTATCTATCTATCTATCTATCTATATAGCCGCCTACATCTTCGTGCTCTCATGGTCGTATCGTTAACTTGATATTTATCAAAATTCACATACTTTGACAAGAGTGTATGGGGAACATAAATGATAGGTCATGACAACAATATCATGACATGTGTGTCATGTAGGTCATGAAACAGCTGCTTAAGTCTTGGTGCTCTCATGGTCGTTTCGTTAACTTGGTAGGTACCTAAATTGGCAGTGTATGACGAACTTAAATAATACGTCATGACATGCGCGTCATGTCGATCATAAAACAGCCACCTTAAGTGGCAATGATCCAGCGAAAAAACATTAACACTCAAAAACCACTCAAATCGGTTCGGACGTGGTTACTAAGTGAAGGAAACACTAAAGGATGATACTAGAAGTCATAGTCATGAGCATGACTGAGCAAAAATGACAATGACGCAGCAAAAAAGATTAACACTCAAGAACCACTGAACTGGGATCTGACGTGGGTACTAAGTGAAGGAAACACTAAAGGATGGTGGTAGAAGTCATAGTCTTCAGTATGACTCATCAAAAATGACAGAGTCAGCGAAAAAGTATTAACACACAAAAACCATTGGAATTGGTTTGGACGTGGGTACTAAGTAAAGGAAACACTAAAGGATGGTGGTAGAAGTCATAGTCATAAGCATGGCTCAGTAAAAAACGTCAACGACTCAGCGAAAAAAGATTAACACTCAAAAAACAATGGAATGGGATCGGATGTGGTACAAAGTGAAGGAAAAGGAAAAGTGAGTGAAAAAGGTCAATGGTTGAAGTCGCAGTCATGAGCATGGCTAAGGCTTTCGCCTTAAGGTCTCCTAGGCGTTGCTAAAGGGACTCCTGAGGACTCATGACGTGAATGTCATGACATGCGCGTCATGGCATTCCGGTCAGGAAAAAGCCGCCAACGTCTTGGTGCTCTCATGGTCATTTCTTTAACTTGGTAGGCTCCCCGCACACTGCTTCACATAACATCGATTCCCACAAGGCGTGGGATCTGCCGGCTTTTTTAAACATCTTTATTTCTGCATTTAATATGCGAAGCCTTGCGGCAGAAAAGGGGTGCTCTATGGGGGTGGAGGAGGGGTACCGGCGCTCTCTTTTTCTGCAAGGTGGAGTGGTCCCGAGGTGGGCTCTGCAAAGAGGTGGCCAAGCCTTTCCTATTTCGTGAAAAAGTCCAGAAAAGCAAGCCAAACCTAGAGTGAGTCCTTGGGCCCGATGCACGATGTCGGGTCGAGCCACTCCTACAGGGTGCCAGGTCGGTTCCCGCCCAGGGAGTGTAGTGTCCTTTCTCGGATCGTGCCAAAGGCAGAGCCGCTGCACAGAAGATGTTCGGCCGTACCTCTGGCCGGGCATGCCGGGCACTTAGAGCTAGGGTTTGAATGCGGCTTTATGAGGTGTAGCCTTGCTGGTGACCGAAGTTGGCCGGTCTGGGCTCGGTGAAGAAGAACCGCCTCTATCCTTCGAAATGTGCTGGGACGAGCGATGTTAAGTTCGACCAGTTATCTGCTCACTACGAGACCAGCTTCGCATGGCACGTCTGGTGGATTGGATTGGATCCAAACTGGGATTACGGAATGGTTCACCGCTTACCGATTGGCTGCTCTCTCCCTCCCTCGCCAATCACGCGCGTCAGACAGCCCGCTCTAGAGTGTCGGCCTCGCAAGCGACCTAGAAGCGCTTTTATGACAGCCGGCATCACGACGTTCGCTTCTCACCCGGTTCCCCTGTGGTGTCCATTCCGTCATGTTGGCTTGTCCGAGAAGTTGTTATCTCGGTACACGTGCCCTTACCGGATCATCTGCCAAGTAACGGACGTCACCTACGAGATTGTTCCCGTCTCTCCGACTTTGCCGCCTACAAACGCTCCCAGTGATATAGTTCACGTCAGCAGACTGAAAGCATACCGCCCTCCTTCTCGCGACAATGTTTGAAGTGTGCCGAGACGGCGCTTCTACCGCCGGAGGTAATGGCTAGGAAGTTACCACAACCGAGAGAGACATTCTACCTGCAGCAGACGACAAAGAAGACGGGTCTGTCAGGGGCTGGGGACTGTCCACCATCTTGGCTACTCTGTCTCTCAGTATAAATACAGTGTAAATAGTCCCAACTTGTGCAGTTTTACGTAAAACTATCTTGAAAAGCGCCATTTTACTCGACACCACCCTAACAAGACCTACACTGCACGTAAAAAGCAAGATTCAAGTTTCACACAAAGTAATGAATGATCGGCTCAATCGAACGGATTTTACTGTATTTAGCCAGCATATGAGCCAGCATATAAGCTGGCTTGAAGCACAGCTGGAACACCCGACTTCACATATTCACTGCATGCTTAGAAGAAGTATTCAAGCTCTTAGACTGGGAAGGCGTAGGAGTGAGGATCAACGGCGAATATCTAAGCAACCTTCGGTTTGCAGATGACATCGTCCTATTCAGCAACAATGGAGACGAATGACAACAAATGATTGAGGACCTTAATCGAGAAAGTGTAAAAATTGAGTTGAAGATGAATATGCAGAAGACAAAGATAATGTTCAATAGCCTGGCAAGGAAACAAGAATTCAGGATCGCCAGTCAGCCTCTAGAGTCTGTAAAGGAGTACGTTTATCTAGGTCAATTACTCACAGGGGACCCAGATCATGACAGAAATTTGCAGAAGAATAAAATTGGGTTGGAGTGCATACAGCAGGCATTGCCAAATCCTGACTGGGAGCTTACCACTGTCATTGAACAGAAAAGTGTACAATCATTGCATTCTACCGGTGCTAACATATGGGGAAGAAACTTGGAGGTTAACAAAGAAGCTCGAGAACAAGTTAAGAACCGCACAAAGAGCGATGGAACGAAAAATATTAGGAGTAACGTTAAGAGACAGGAAGAGAGCGGTGTGGATCAGAGAACAAACGGGGATAGCCGATATTCTAGTTGACATTAAGCGGAAGAAATGGAGCTGGGCAGGCCATGTAATGCGTAAGATGGATAACCGGTGGACCATTAGGGTTACAGAATGGATACCAAGAGAAGGGAAGCGCAGTCGAGGACGGCCGAAAACCAGGTGGGACGATGAAGTTAGGAATTTTGCAGGCGCAAGTTGGAATACGCTAGCGCAAGACAGGGGTAATTGGAGATCGCAGGGAGAAGCCTTCGTCCTGCAGTGGACTTAGAAATAGGCTGATGATATATATATATATATATATATATATATATATATATATATACATATATATAGTGTAACCAACAGTTACGACAGCCGTCGTAACTGTTGGTTACAACAAAAAAAACTAATTTATTCTGGGCGAACTTGTGCCCGTCAACTAAAGGTTGTACACTCAACAACAGCGTCCCTCGAGCTTCACTTGTTCGAACCTCGTTTTCCTCTTTGTCGCCTCCTGTCGCGTGCCAGTCGTACGATTCTCGCGCACGAGCCACCGGTCTGTCGGCACCGGCCCAGCGTTGTCTTGCGGTGCTTTGCTTGACGCTTGCGGTGTGGCGGCTCTTTGAAACACAGTTAGGATGTGGCGGTCGTATTTGGTCTCACAATGCTGGCGACGTTAGCCCCCTCCGAAGAAGCATCGTTCCGATGCGTCGAAAGGGTCTAGTGAGGCGAACTGCTTTAAAGGGACAGTTGTCAGAGGATGGCCGGTGCTAGGCTTGATCTCATGTGCAAATTCTGTTATTCAATGCCTTTCATGGTAAGGCTTTATTCGTACTACGTGTACGACCTCTGGGCGAGTCCTGCGTCGTGTGGAGCAGACTTGGTCTTCAGGAGTTACCTCGTAGTTTAAGGGACCTAGCCGGCGAAGTACTCTGTAGGGGCCAAAGTAACGGCGCCGTAATTTCTCCGAAAGACCGGGCGTACGTCCATACCCACACTTTGTCTCCGGGGTTGTACTGCACCTCTCTTCGCCCTAGGTTGTACCGGTTTTCGTCGACGTACTGCTGTTGTAAGATATGGTGCCTTGCCAACTGCCATGCTTCTTCTGCCCTTTCTATGTACTCACTAACGTTAGGGTCGTCTTCGCTGCTGTTTACAGGTAACATCGCGTCTAGTGTCGTTTTTACTGTCCGACCGTAAACAAGTTCAAATCGCGTGAAGTGTGTCGTCTCTTGTACTGCAGTATTATAGGCAAAGGTAGCATATGGTAGAATACTGTCCCAGATCCGATGCTCTACGTCCACGTACATTGAGATCATGTCAGCGAGCGTTCTAATGAGCCGTTCAGTCAGGCCGTTTGTTTGCGGGTGGTACGCTGTGGTTTTTCTAAGAGCAGTATGTGTTAGTTTCATAACAGACTGCATCAAACGGGCCATAAAAGCTGTTCCTTTTTCTGTTATGACTACCCTGGGTGCGCCATGTCGTAACACTATGTCTGTGACAAAAAACTGAGCCACTTCAATGGCGGTTCCTTTTCTAAGAGAAGATGTCTCAGCATACCGGGTCAGATAATCCGTTGCTACCACAATCCACCGCTTTCCTGAAGTTGAAACGGGAAATGGTTCAAGTAAATCCACTCCAATTTGTTCAAATGGCGCTGCTGGTGGCTGTATCGGTTCCAGAAAACCTGCTGGTTTGAGTGGAGGTGTTTTGCGTCTTTGACAATCTCGGCACGATTTGACATAGTGCTGCACTGAATTCATCAACTTCGGCCAGTAATATTTCTGGCAGATTCTCGCCAGAGTCCTACTAACACCTAAATGGCCAGCTGCAGGGTCATCATGGCAAGCTTCTAAGGTCTCGGTTCGCAGCGATGATGGTACGAGAAGTAGAAACGTCTCACCACTGTGCTCGTGGTTTTGTTTGTAGAAGACGTTGTTCCGGAGGACATACGAACACAATCCGCGGACGAAAACTCGAGGCACCTTAACTTGTCGACCCTCCAGGTACTCGATGAGCAGGAGTAATTCCGGATCAGTACGCTGATTATGAGCCATTTCTGCCGTATTCACAGCCCCAAGGAATGGGAAATCTTGCTCGTATTCAAGTGACGTCGATTCGATTGGTGCGCGTGATAAGCAATCAGCGTCGTTGTGCTTGAGACCGGACTTGTAAACGACCGTGATGTCATACTCCTGTAGGCGCAAACTCCCTCTAGCGAGCCTTGCAGAAGGGTCCTTGAGGTTCGGCAGCCAACACAATGAATTATGGTCGCTGATGGCTCGAAGTGGTCTGCCATATAAGTATGGCCGGAACTTACTAATGGCCCATATAACCGTCAGGCATTCCTTTTCTGTAGCTGAGTAATTTGTCTCGGCTTTCAATAAGGCATGGCTTGCGTACGCGATGACTTTTTCTTCTCCATTCTGCCACTGAATAAGTATATCTCCGAGACAAACGTTACTCGCGTCGGTGTGGATATCTGTTTCGGCATTTTCATCAAAATGGGCAAGTACAGGAGGACTCCGCAAACGGCTTCATAGCTCAGAGAATGCGTCTTGTTCTTTCTCCCACACGACAGGGACATCTTCTTTTGTCAGTCGCGTGAGTGGTTCGGCGATTTTAGAAAAGTTTTCTACTAAACGCCTGTAGTAGGCACGCAGTCCCAGGAAACGTCTAATAGCTTTTTTGTCTCTTGGCTTCGGAAACATTTCTACTGCAGTGATCTTCTCAGGATCGGGGCGGACGCCTTCAGCATTGACAATGTGTCCGAGAAAGCGGAGCTCGCGAAAGCCGAAGTGGCATTTTTTGGGTTTTATGGTCAACCCCGCCGTGCGACTAGCGTCCAGAACTGCTGTCAGTCGCTGCACGTGCTGCTCGAATGTAGTGGAGAAGACCACCACATCATCAAGGTAGATGAGGCACGACTGCCATTTCAGTCCGAATAGAACAGTGTCCATCATCCGCTGGAAGGTGGCGGGCGCAGAACACAGGCCAAATGGAAGCACCTTAAACTCGTATAGACCATCCGGTGTCACAAATGCCGTTTTTTCGCGATCTCGCTCGTCCACTTCGATCTACCAGTATCCGCTTTTGAGATGCAAAGTAAAGAAGTAGGCATTTCATAGTTTGTCCAAGGTGTGGTCGATGCGTGGGAGTGGATAAACATCCCGCTTCGTGACAAGGTTAAGCTTCCTGTAGTCAACACAAAATTGTAGGGTGTTATCCTTCTTTTGGAGCAGGACTACCGGAGATGCCCACGGGCTATTGGATGGCTGTATTGCATCGTCCTTGAGCATTTCCTGTACTTGACTTCTTATCGCTTCTCTTTCTTTTGGAGCCACTCGTTACGGGTGTTGGCGTACTGGCCTTGCAGGTTCTTCGACTGCAATGCGGTGTTTTGCGACGGGAGTACGACGGACTTTCGATGAAGTCGAAAAGCATTCAGCAAACTCTGTGACCAAGCTCACAATCTTATCTCTTTGTGGTGATGACAGCTGTCGGTCAATATCGATAGAGGCAAGGACACTGTCTAAAGTGAGAGAAGCTGGTGATGCTGCATCGAGGGTTTACACATCCGCAAGTTGTGCATAGTCATGAAGAGACGCTATGGCTGTTCCGTTCGCCACGTGTTGTGCCTCATTGCCAAAGTTAGTCAAGAGGACATCCGCACATCCGTTACGCAGGTGAACTATGCCTCTTGCTACGCATATGTGCTTTTCGAGTAGCAGCCCGATATTGCCGTCTGCAAGTCCCTCGTAGTCACGAAATACGTCACTCCTTACAACAACAGTCACACTGCACCGCGCCGGCACTGTCACGTGGTCATCCACAATACGCAGAGAGGAAATATGTGGCTGTTCCGTATCAGAAATGACAACAGCATTTTCTGTAGAAAACAACACGCGAGATTCTTCAAAGTCGATAACTCCGCCATTCGGTTGCGAAAAGTCCATGTCCAGTATCAGATCACGGGAACACTCAGGAAGAACAATAAAGCTGTTGACGTATATAAAGCCTCTAATTCCGATTCTTGCTGTGCACATTCCTACGGGGTCGACTAAGTGTCCCCCGGCTGCACGTATTGGAGATCCGGTCCAATGGGTCAATACTTTCTTCAATTTTCTGGCGAGTACACAGCTAATAACCGAATAGTCCGCACCAGTGTCTATCAACGCAGTCACTTCGAAGTCGTCGATGATGACACGCAACTCAGAAGTAACAGCGTCATCACCGCACTTGTTCGTCGTTTCGTCACTGCCGTCGTCTTGTCGGATTGGCGATGGAGGGCTTTCGGTTTTCCGGGCGTCAGCGGCCTTGCTTCCACAGGTCGCTGGCTCTAGTTTTCCCGTCGCGCACTTGGTGAGCGACGCCTCTGTGACCGATAACGCATAGGCGCTGCCGATCGAGGCTCATGTTGCTGGGAATACGGAATGTTTCGGCACGTAGATAAAAATGCTTCTATCTCGTAAAGGCGCTCACCGTTTCGAGGGCAAGGCGCATTCACGGAGAAGCCACGGAGTCCCACTCGGCGATACTGACATTCCCGATACAGGTGACCAGCCTCGCCACAGTGGTAGCAGAGGGGACGCCGGTCTGGAGTACGCCATACATCACTTTTACGTGGTCTTTCTTCCGGCATGGGCGGAATACTGCGAGGAAGCACCTGGGGCGTAGCGGTAGTTCGGGCATAGTCAGCGCGTCCAATGTGCTGCCGTAAAGCTTGGGCGTATGATATCCGCGGCTGACGCTCCGGTTGTGCTAGGGACCGTACCTGAGGCTCTAGTTCACAAATTACTTGCCGGACTTCTTCGAGTATGACATCGGCAAGTGAGGACACCATATGAGGGCTTTGGGCCAACTGAAGTTTCTGCAGCTCTTCCCTTACGACCGACCTCACCATTTCCCGTAGGATGTCCATGTTGTTGGGAAGGGCTCCTGACCCAACGTCAAATGATGCGACGCTTACATCTCTGTTATACTGCCTCGCACGCTGCTGCAGCGTCTTCTCCATCGTCGTCGCCTCTGATCGAAATTCGGCTACAGTGCGGGGCGGATTACGAACCAGGCCGGCAAAGAGCTCCTGTTTCACACCGCGAATTAGGTAGGTGCCGCAATTTCTTGTCCTCAGCCATGTTTGCGTCGGCTCGGCGGAAGAGGTGGGACATGTCTTCGATGTACATGGTCACACTTTCATTGTTCCGCTGGTTCCTCGCCTGAAGAGCGGCTTCTGCCCTCTCTGCGGTCCGAGCTCGGATACGTTGCAAGCAGCTCTCGTCGGAAGTCGTTCCACGATGAAAACGACGCTTCGTGGTTTTGAAACCACGTGCGTGCAGATTCCTCCAGCGCGAAGTACACATACAGGAGTTTCTTTGTTTCGTCCCAACCGTTACATCTGGCGACACGCTCAAACTATTCGAGCCAGTCCTCGGCATCTTCGAATGTGTCTCCGTGAAAGGATTCTGGCGTCAGGGGTGAGTCAACGACGAAGTGAGGAGGGATCACTTGCGTAGCAATCGCACTGGCTCCTAGGCTGACTGCCGCCGCTGCCCTTCGTGAATCGACGAGAGGACCAAACTCGGGGGCCTCACCTCGCATGCGGCGACTTGTCCGTTGGTGGACAGGCGTTAATTCCGTTGGCTCCAAACTTCGGGGATCCGGGCTACCTTCCCTGGTGCGTGTGGGGCATGGAATCATACCCAGCACCTCCACCAGATATGTAACCAACAGTTACGACAGCCGTTTCTATAAAAAACTAATTTATTCTGGGCGAACTTGTGCCCGTCAACTAAAGGTTTTACACTCAACCACAACGTCCCTCGAGCTTCACTTCTTCGACGCGTGCCAGTCGCGTGCCTCCTGTCGCGTGCCAGTCGTACGATTCTCGCGCACGAGCCACCGGTATGTCGGCAACGGCCCAGCGTTGTCTTGCGGTGCTTTGCTTGACGCTTGCGGTGTGGCGGCTCTTTGAAACACAGTTAGGATGTGGCGGTCGTCTTTGGTCTCACAATGCTGGCGGCAATATATATATATATATATATATATATATATATATATATATATATATATATATATATATATATATTGCCTAGAGTCAGTGGGGCTATAGTAGTTCAGGTGCAACCAAATTAGGCAGGCCCACGAAGCTTCATCAAAGTCACTCCCTTACCGGAAACTGAATTGGCCTCCCTGGTGCAGTATTCGGCCACTATCTCCCCCATGACTCAGACAATCAACCCATGGTCCTCAGTCCCCAGCGGCTGCGGAGCACCTGACCAAGGCTGCGTTCAGACCTGCGACATGGCAGAGGGTGCTAAGAATCTCTGGGTCCGGACAGGCTGCCAATGGAAACTGAACCTGGCAACGTTCAACACGTCACCCTCTCGAGGGAGGCTAGCTTAGCAGGACTATTTGAAGAATTATCAGGCATTGCCTGGGATATTATTGGCCTTAGTAAGGTTAGAACTGGTGAGGATTATACAGTGCTGACTAATGGCCACGTCCTCTGCTGGAGAGGTCTTCCAGATAAGAGAGAATCCGGGGTAGGATTTCTAGTCCATAACAACACAGCGGGCAACATTGATGAAATCTACAGCATTACTGATACGGTAGCAGTCGTCGTAATAAAGCTGAATAGGAGGTACAACATAAAGGTAGTACAAACCTACGCCCCAACCTCCAGTCACGATGATGAAGAAATAAAACACTTTTATGAAGATGTTGAATAAGCAATGAGAAAGGTGCAAACTCAATATACTGTAGTCATGGGCGACTTCAATGCAAAAGTGGGGAAAAAGCAGGTTCGTGAGCAAGCAATTGGCAACTACGGCATCGATTCTAGGAATGCAAGAGGATAGATGTTGGTAGAATTCGCGGAAAATAATAGGCTCCGAATAATGAATACATTCTTCAGGAAGCGCAGCAACAGGAAGTGGACCTGGAAAAGCCCTAATGAAGAAACAAGTAATGGAATAGATTTCATACTCTTTGCCGTTCGAAGCATAGTGCAGAATGTAGAAGGTAAAGTGCAATGACCATAGGTTAGTGAGGTCTAGGATTTCTCTCAATTTGAAGAGAGAAAGAGTGAAATTAGTCAAGAGGAAACAGGCCAACCTAGACGCAGTAAGGGTAAAAGCAGACCAATTCAGGCTGGTGCTCGCAAACAGATATGCAGCTTTAGAACAGGAAGATGAAGTTAACATAGAGGCAATGAATGAAACCATAACTAGGCTGATCTCAGAAGCAGCAATTGAAGTGGGAGGCAAGGCACCAAGGCGACCCAGTAGGTAAGCTCTCCCAAGAAACAAAGGAACTAATAAAGAAACGACAAAACATGAAAGTGTCAAACTCAAGATATGAGATATAATTAGCTGAACTGTCAAAACTGATCAACAAGAAGAAAGTAATTAGGGATGTTGGAAATTATAACGTGGGAAAGATTGAGGAAGCCATAAAATATGGACGCAGCATTAAATCAGTAAGAAGAAAGCTTGGCATAATACAACGCAAGATGTATGCACTGAAAGATAAGCATGGTAATATCACCAGCAATTTCAATGACATAGTAAAAGTAGCGGAAGAATTCTATACTGACCTGTACAGTGCCCAAAACAGCCAAGCTACTATCATTCGAAATAGGGATGAACCGGATACAGAGGCTCCTTCTATAAGTAGCGATGAAGTTAGAAGGGCCTTGAAAGACATGACGAAGGGAAAAGCTGCGGGTGAAGATGGAACAACAGTCGATTTAATCAAAGATGCAGGAGATATCATGCTTGAAAAGCTTGCGACCCTTTATACGCAATGCCTCACAACTTCAAGTGTACCAGAGAGCTGGAAGAACGCCAACATTATACTTATCCATAAGTAGGGAGACGTTAAAGAATTGAAGAATTACAGACCCATTAGCTTGCTTTCAGTATTGTATAAAATATTCAGCGAGATAATTTCCAATAGAATCAGGGCAACACTTGATTTCAGCCAACCAAGAGAACAGGCTGGCTTCAGGAAGGGATATTCTACGATGGATAATATACATGTCATCATTCAGGTGACATTCGCTTTCCGCGACCATGGAGAACTCCCCGGCCAGCCAGGAGTGGTGGAGAACAGAGATCAACCGACAACATACAATGAAATTACGCAGTACTTTTATCTCGGCAGGAGAGACTTTCCCCTTCCTCACAAGATGTTAAATAGAGCGCAGGCATTGACCCTCAGATTATTGCAAACAGGCTCGTATCCCAGCCCGGCTTTATTACACAAGCTTTATCCCGACACTTATGCCAGTAGTTCTTGCAGGCACTGCAATGACTTCGCTAGCTTAGACCATATGCTCTGGCGTTGCCCCTCGTTACGAGGCACGGAACAAATAAATGAGGACAAGTGGCTCTCCGCTATCAAGAGCCCCGATGCCGGGGCGCAACTATGGGCTGTCCAGAGGGCCCACGATGCGGCGGTCGGGCATGGCCTGACTGTCCCAACGTGGGAGCGGCCCGCTGCGCGCTGAGTCGCGTACCTCAGGACGTTCATTAAAGTTTTCCATCCATCCATTCATCATTCAGGTAATCGAGAAATGTGCGGAGTACAATCAACCTCTCTATATGGCTTTTATAGATTATGAAAAGGCATTTGAGTCAGTAGAGATACCAGTAGTCATAGAGTTATTGCGTATTCAAGGAGTACAGGAGGCATACGCGAATATCTTAGCAAATATCTACAAGGATTCCACAGCTACCTTGGTTCTCCACAAGAAAAGTGGAAAGTTACCTATCAAGAAAGGGGTCAGGCAAGGAGACACAATCTCTCCAATGCTATGACGGCTTAGAAGAAGCATTCAAGCTCTTAGAATGGGAAGGCTAAGGAGTGAGGGCCAACGGCGAATATCTCAGCAACCTTCGGTTTGCAGATGACATTGTCCTATTCAGCAACAATGGAGACGAATTACAACAAATGATTGAGGACCTTAATCGTGAAAGTTTAAGAATTGGGTTGAAGATGAATATGCAGAAGACAAGGAAGGAAGGAAGGAAGGAAGGAAGGAAGGAAGGAAGGAAGGAAGGAAGGAAGGAAGGAAGCAAGGGAAAGGCAGGGAGGTTAACCAGAATAACGTCCGGTTGACTACCCTACACCGGGGGAATGGGAAGAGGGAACACAAAGATGACAGCGAAAGAGGGGAGGGGAGGAGAGAAGGGAACTTAGCGATTAGTTCGCTGACGCGTGTATTATTGCACTGATAGTCACAGAGGTTGACACAAGCCCGTCGTCCTCAAGAAGCACAAATGCGCCTTCACCGCTTTATGGGCCGACGAGCGATGGGCGCGGTGTTCAAGCAGCACCTTCACGAAAAGCGTCTGATTGTCCAGTTTTTTTAGCGCGTTAGCAAGTTCTTGTCTTTCTGGGGCATATCGTGGGCAGTGGCACAGCAGGTGGTCGATAGTTTCGTCGGTGCCGCAGACCTCGCAAGCTGCACTGTCGGTCACTCCAATTAATGTAGAGTATGCCTTTGTGAGGGCAACTCCTAGCCAGAGGCGACAGAGAAGCCAAGCTTCACGTCGAGGAAGTCCGAATGGAGGCCTGAGTTGCAGTGAGGGGTTTAATCGATGCAGTCGTGTAAGTCTTACGTTTAGCGAGTTCTACTCAGTCAGTGAGAGACTGCGTGCCAGGTGTCGAAGCTGCCTTGCGGCGTCTTTGAAAGTGGAATTGGAACGCTAAGCTCTGCTTGGTGTGATGTGCGACCAGCGTTATCTGCGGAATCATTGCCATTGATTCCACAATGACCAGGTACCCATTGAAATACAACCTCGTGGCCTTTTGTTGTACGTGATGGTTAAGTTTCACGGTTTCGTATGTCAACTATTCATGACAGCCGCGTCGGAGAACTGACTGCATGCACTGTAATGCCGGTTTTGAGTCTGAAAACACAGCCCATTTTCTAGGTCTTTCAGAATCAATGAATTCTAGTGCACGACGCAGAGCCGTTAGTTCTGCCGCCGTTGAGGTCGTGACATGCGATGTCTTGAACCGCAGTATTATTCCTCGCGTTGGTATAACCACCGCACCACCAGAACTAGACGACGTAGTCGATCCATCGGTATAGATGTGCACGTGGTTGCTGTACTTTTCATGCAAGAGGAGTAAGCTCAGTTGTTTCAGAGCAGGTGCCGGTACATCTGACTTCTTCTGTAGTCCTGGAATCGTTATATGTACTGGTGGATGGCTCAAACACCACGGAGGAAGCACTGGTTTGGCCGCAGGTGCGTAACCTGAAGTAAACGATGCACGATGTGTACTGACAGTAGAGCTAAATGTCGAGCAGGTCCTTTCAGCAGTGAGGCTCGCCAGGTGGTGCGAAGGGATCCTAGCATAGTGTCTGAGATGCGTACACATTGTCTCAACGGTAATGTGCGTCGTGATTGGGTAATCCTGGGCAATGGCAATGGTTTCAGCCGTTGACGCATTGCGTGGTTATGCAAGACATGTCTTAAGGGTTTGGGCTTGAATGCTCTGAATCGTACGGAGGTTAGCCTTGCACGTGTTGGATATTGCATGCAGGCTGTACCGCAGGAATCCAACGAACAACACCATGTACAGCTGTAACATACCGTGTATGGATACTCCCCAACTTTTTCCTGCAAGGAACCTGAACAGGTGACTGATAGCAGTCAGCCGCTTTTTCACCTAATTCACGTGCGGAGTCCAAGACAGGTCTCTGTCAATTACGACTCCCAGGAACCTGTGACTTCTGCTGCATGGTATAAGTTGTCTGTTAATTGATATTCCGTAAGCAGACATTGGCTTTCTGGTGAATGCCACCATTGCGCACTTTCCACATGAAATTTCAAGTCCTTGTTGACGAAGGTAGCAAGATGTCGTTGTGGTTGCCTTCTGAAGCCGAACACGAACCTGAAGTCGTGTTACGCCTGATGCCCAAATGTAGATGTCGTCCGCATAGATGGAAAGTCGTACGGTGCTTGGCAGGTTGTCAACTTATCCAATGAGGGTTAGTTTGAAAAGCGTCGGGCTGAGCACTCCGCCTTGAGGCACTCCTCGGCTACCGTAATGCTCGGATGTCGGGTCATTTTCTTTGTGCACGTAGAATGATCTTCTCTGTAAGTAGCTGCACACCCACATAAATATCTTACCACCAAGTCCTACTACTTCTAACGTGCCAAAGATGGCTTCATGGGTGATATTATCGTAAGCCCTTTTTACATCTAGAAACAGAGCAGCAGATGGTCGTTTACAGGCCTTCTGGTGTTGCGCAAATGTTACCAAGTCAACAACGTTGTCTGTTGACGAACGGCCACGCCTGAATACGGTCATAGCGTCTGGGTAGATTTCATACTACTCTAAGTACCATTCCAGGCGTGTTAAAATCATTCTTTCCATTGTTTTTCTGACACAACTGGCAAGTGCGATCGCACGGTATGAGGAAATGTCCAAAGGTGACTTGCCATCTGTGAGAAGTGGAATGAGGAGACTTCCATTCCAGCGGAACCGTACCCGTCTGCCAAGAGTCGTTGTATAGGAGCAAGAGTGCCTTCCGAGCTTAGTCTCCTAGGTTACACAGGGCACGGTACGTAATGCCGTCAGGTCCTGGCGCTGAAGAACGCCTGCACAAAGCCAGCGCAGCTTCTAGTTCTTCCATAGAAAACGGGCACTCCATGCGGGGATCGCGCGAGAACAGTGGGTGGTCGAGCGTCCCCGTTCCCGTTCCATCGGAATTTGCCTAGCCAGCAATCTTTCTGCAGAAAGATCAGCGACGTCAATCTCTCTACATTGTAGATGTAGTGCCAGAGATTTAAACATGTGGCGCAGACCAAAGGTTGTGCGAACGCCACAAACAGTCCTCCATATAAGCGATAAAGGTTTTCTCGGATCCAGGGACTCGCAAAAGGATACCCATTGTCGGTAAGCCAGCTTGTTCATGTGACGCTGTATTTTCTTTTATTGCGATAGCAATTATATGGACACTCAAAAGCAGATTTCTGCCGTCGGCGTCGCCGTCGCCGTCGCCGTTAGGTTCCGTATGACGTCATTTGGAGATGAAATCGTCGCCGCGCGCCGCCGAACGCTGTATGTGCGAGTGAAAGGGCGCGAGGAACGCCCGCTTTCACGGGGAGTGAACGCACGGCGGAGAACAAACGCGCGTTCTGCGCCGTGCTCGCTTAAGGGCTGCAGAAGTAGGCGTCTCTTTTCTCCTTTACAATCACCATATATGTAGAGCAAACGCGCCTTCTTCAGACGCGCGAGAGGCCGTGGGGGAGGGGGAGGGAAGGGAGGCGACGTTTAGCTGCGGCACCAAGTGCCTATTTAATCAGAGGCTCCGGCAACAGTCACCAACGCCGCACGCATTTTGAGCTAACGCGGGCAAAACGCCGATGGCGTCGACAACAGTTCTGCGTGTTGCCGATGCTGCTGCATGTCCAAGTTTATACAGCTGATAAAGCTAATATCATTACTCCGTATAGCTCTCTACAAGTTTGCTATCGCAATTGATGCTTCGCCTTTCAGGTGAAACTGGGACAACTTTTTGTGTTCGTCTAGCCAATCTCAAGTCATGAGTGGACTGTGTGCGTCTATATCTTCGTTCCGCACGACGGCGAATTGCTCGAAGTTTCTCGAGCTCAATGTCGAAATTGGTTCGGGCAGAACTCTTCAAAAGCGAATGCGTGATTGTTTGTATGGCATCCTTTATCGCGCCCTCTAGGTTGTAGGAGGTACCGTCACGACAGCAGTCTTCCATGATTATTTTGTATTTAGGCCAATTGGTGCACTGGACGGCTCTGGGGGACTTGGAGCTAGTCAGACCTTCAATCTTCGAATACGTTGGGATGTGGTCGCTACCTCGCGTTTCTAAATTCGAAAACCAGTGCACTCTTCTCGAAAACGAACGTGAAACGAAGGTAAGGTCCAAGCAGCTACTATACACTGATAGACGCAGATAAGTGGGGCTTCCGTCATTTGACAGGCAAAGTTCGCGTTCAGAGGCAAAGGACACCAATGTTCTGCCTCTATAGTTGACTTTGGAGCTTCCCCATAGGTAATGGTGGGCATTAAAGTCGCCAGTCATCACCCACGGCTGTGGAGTCGATGTCAAAATTCCCTGTAAGCGCTCACAATCCAGGCGGCTTGTTGGAGATAAATATGTTCCAAGAATTGTGAACGTGAGCTTTTATTGCGATAGCAATTATATGGACACTCAAAAGCAGATTTCTGCCGTCGGCGTCGCCGTCGCCGTCGCCGTGAGGTTCCGTATGACGTCAATGGAGATGAAATCGTCGCCGCGCGCCGAACGCTGTATGTGCGAGTGAAAGGGCGCGAGGGACGCGCGCTTTCACGGGGAGTGAACGCACGGCGGAGAACAAACGCGCGTTCTGCTCTGTGCTCCCTTAAGGGCTGCAGAAGTAGGCGTCTCTTTCCTCCTCTACAATCACCATATATGTAGAGCAAACGTGCCTTCTTCCGACGCACGAAAGGCCGTGGGGGGAGGGGGAGGGAAGGGAGGCGACGTTTAGCTGCGGCACCAAGTGCCTATTTATATCAGAGGCTCCGGCAACAGTCACCAACGCCGCACGCATTTTGAGCGAACGCGGGCAAAACGCCGACGGCGTCGACAACAGTTCTGCGTGTTGCCGGTGCTGCTGCATGTCCAAGTTTATACAGCTGATAAGGCTGCTATCATTACTCCGTATAGCTCTCTTCAAATTTGCTATCGCAATTGATGCTTCACCTTTCAGGTGAAACTGCGACAACTTTTTTCTTCGTCACTGTCAAGCAAACATATTGATTTACTTCGTCAGGAGGCACTGGGTGATGCACGTAAGTCAAGTCACGGCGTATAAACACAACAATTTTGCTGTACTCTCCGTGGTTAGAGGACATAAAGCACTCATACCCGGACAGTCTGATGGGAGCTGACAAGTTTGGCTCGCATATCACGATAATGGGTAATTGGCGCGTAAAGGCAAACTGTCTAAAGTCGGCCATGCATGACTTAAGCCCTCTTGCGTTCCACTGAAAGACAGATGCATTCTTGACCTCCTCTTGAAAAGACGCCATCTCTCGGGCCTTGGTTTTATACCCTAGAGCAGCAAGTACCGGACTCAAGGTATACAGCACCTGCAGTGCGCTCTGCGCCGACGGGGTTTTCATGCTGCTCAGTAGAATGCGCATGGTGTCCATAAGTGACTTCAACATCGCTATGACTTGGTGATCCTCAGTTGTCACATCAGCGGTTTGTGAGGTCATCGAGGGCGGCGCGATTTGATGTGACTTCGAGGCAGGTTGGGCTCGTGGAAGTGTAGGCCACTCTTCAGGAGGAGCGAGTCTTGTCCCTTTCTTCGTTGTCGCAGTGTCCGTCTTTGTGGAAGTCGGCGTTGGTATGGTAGCCGCTTTGCCGGAAGATGGTGTATCTCTATCGATAGATGCAACTCTTCGTGATGCTCTTCGGTGGCGATGTCGTCGCCGTCTGAGTAGCGGCAGCCTCTCTGGGTGTAGAATATCCCGTACCATACGTTTGAGCACCGATCCCTCGTTCCTCACCCGCGGGCAATCCTTCGATGAGGCCTCATGGCTACCATGGCAGTTAGCGCACTTACACAGTTGCGCGGCAGGCTTCCTCCGAATGAGATTCAGCGCACCGTGGGCACACGAGATTGTTCCTACAGACACCTTTTACGTGTCCCATCTTGCAGCATTTGTAGCATTGCAGGGGCTTCGGTACGTATGGCCGGACTGGATGGCGGACGTGGACAACTTTGACGTGTGAGGGAAGGCTGTCTCCCTTGTTGTTGCCAAGTCTTGCAATGTGCGTGATAAAGAGTGCCTTCTGTAGTTGGCTTTATTAATATAGGCAAGTCGTCCGTTGGTATAGAAATGTCGACATCATAAATGACGCCGACAGTGCTATTGCTGCCTGTAGGAATCATGGATCGCCCTTTCACTTTTTCGATCTCTGTTACGTGCCGCAGGCTTTGCAGAGCACTACGGTGTAGAACGTCTACTGCGACTACATTCTTCCGTTCGTTTATTCTCACGTCTTTGATCTCATTTGGTGCGATTCCCTCAAGAAACGCAGAAAGGACTTGCCTGTTTAGGAGTCGCAGATTGGACACAGGGTCCACGGGCATGAAGAGCATAGTGTACGGCCAGCGCTGTGGTGTTGTCTTCACGGTGGAGACACTTGCCGATGATGACCTCCGTAGCAGTCTCCTTTTCGGCTCATGACAAGCGTGAAATCGTCGTCCGACGAGTCGACGCTGTCCGAGTACGAGTACAACTCGGTTGCCTCGCTGTCCGTGTCACTTGACGCGTTTCCACGTTTCCTGGACGCGACCCGACGTGATGGTTGGGCGCCAGGAAGGTCCTCGAGGGCTTCTTCATCCATTGCCGCAACAAGGGAGCGGCAGCTCCCAGAATTTGCAGAGAAACAAAACGAGACAAGGGTACAAGCGTTCTATGGTATGGTATGGTATGCCTTATCTGATGGCGCATACCCACTGCGGGGGATTGGCCAAGATTTGGATGGAATTAGGCAATCTTTTTTAATACTAAAATCGGTAAAGCTAACTGGAGAAAATGAACAAAAATAAAATATTTAAGAATTCAAGAAAATCTATTTGAAGCACTTATAAATTCCTCCACGGCTGAGCAAATATCCCTGTGGCACTTACCAAGAGAGGAGGCTCCTAAAGAAAGGATGTTTAGAATAGAAAAGCTTAAACCAAGCTGTGTAAATTTTGATTCTAGAATATTTTTCCTTAAAGAAAAAAAAACGGCGGCAGAATATGAAAAAATGATCTATTGTTTCATCTTCTCCACAGAATGGGCACAGAGGGGAGGGCACCAGACCAGCCCTGTGACGATAGAAGTTTAATATTGGTACCCGACAACGTAATCGGGTAAAGATGACTTCAGTTTTTCTGGTGTGAAAGGAATTTTTGGGCCAAGGGAATATGAGGTGTCGATATTCTGAGAAATTAGCTACAGCTTGGTTCAAGAAGTCTTGAATAATTGAATATCTCCTGAATCTAGTAGTCGTTAGGTAAGCTATTGAAGGAAGTAATCGTAATACAGGGCCACTGAGGGCCGCTCTCGCGAGACTGTCAGCCATTTCGTTCATGATTAATCCTTTATGTCCAGGCACCCAAAGCAATCTAATTAAATTTATGTGGGCAGGCACTAGAAAATGAAATGTACGTAAAAGGTTAGTGACACTATTTGCTGTGAGTGAGGAACATAAAGATAAAGAATCTGTTATTATTACTACCGCCGATATTGATGAATTTAATTTGCGTAGGGCTACAACTACAGCTAGAAATTCAGCCAGGAATACGGAAAAGAAGTCCGGAATCCTGATCCCGAATGACCAATATAGAGCAGGAGAGAAAATGCCAATTCCAGATTTTTCTTCACACTGTGAGGCGTCTGTCGCAATGACCGTACTTATTGATAAACTTGATAAATGGTCTTGTAATAGGCCATTTAATATATTATAAGAAAGGAGTTTTGCGTTGTTTGGGTAGATGTCATCATATATGATTTGTAGGTTCTCTCGCACATCACAAATAGGCGGCACCTCCCATACATTTAAGGGATTGAATAATGTTTGTACGAAGACCACCTGGGGTGTATGAAAACGAGGCCAGTGTATTCCGAAGAATAGTGCTGGCTGGGAAATGAATATGTATTCTAATCTTGTAATAGGGTATTCATACAATTTTAAGACTGTTTGCACCGTCAGTAAACGAAATCTACACAATATTGAGGGCAACCTGACTTCTTGGTGTAGTATGTTATTGGCAACACATTTGGGTAATCCACAACACAGTCGTAGGGCTTCCCGCTCAAGCAGAACAAGGGGACGTAATTAATAAGCTGGCGCACCAGAAAATAATACACACCCAAATTCTAAAATGGGCCGCACATATATTTTATATATCATTAAAAGTGGATCTCTCCGCATTCCGGACCGACTGTTGCACAGCTTACGAAGCATACCAACGGCTCTCACTCCTTTTTTTACTATATGGTCAATATTGCCGAGCCAGCTGAGGGAACCGTCATATACTACACCTAAATATTTCACAGACTCCACTTGAGGCATAGTCTCGAGGCGATAAGATAGCGATATGTTAACGGAATTGTTAAGAGGGAAAACCAATATCGAGCATTTTCTAACGTTAAGTGAAAGGCGAATTTTGTTTAACCAGGTTTCTATGGCATAGAGGTAGTTCTGTAGTCGATAATATAGAGAGTGGATATCACTGTCTGATACGAAGAAAGCAATGTCATCTGCGTATACGTATGTTTGTACATCTTGATAAAGAGGAATGGAACACATCAGAATGTTAAAAAGTAATGGTGAAGTGACAGATCCTTGAGGAACACCACGTGATTGATCATAAATACTCGAGGAAAAGCCTCTTAGAGAGCAGTAAAATGTTCTTCCGTTTAAAAATTCATCAATCCAGTTTGAAAAATAATTTGGAATCTCTAGACTTCGCAACATATCTAATACGGTTAAGTGTTCTAAGCTGTCGTATGCTTTGGAAATGTCTAACGTCACGAGAGCACCTATTTGCCTCTGTCGCCGTGCTAATTTTATTCTACTTTCTAAGTCCACGTGAGCATGCCAAATGGAACATGTTGGTCGGAATCCAATTTGGCAGGGGCTAAGCAAGTCTTTGTTCTGTATAAATTTAATCATACGGGCATATAGAATTCTTTCGATTAATTTAACCAAATTTGAAGTTATGGCAATTGGTCTAATATTATCTATTGTATATCCTTCCCCATGATGTTTAAGAATTTGGATGATTTTAGCAATTTTCCACGCGGACGGAATCCATGAAAACCGAATTGAGTAATTTACAACAGATAAAAGGTCATTAGAAGCTCCCTTAAATAGGATTTTGATCATAGCAGATGTTACCCCATCCACGCCGGGAGCTGAATCTGGAAGCCGCTCCACAATTTCAGCCAATTCCAACATAGAGATTTCTGTAAAATCATCTGATGCCCTTGGTAAGCGAGAACAACTTGGCAATACGGAAGAAAATCTAATCTCTAATCCCTTCGCAATTTCTTCTAGTGACTGTTTTATTTCATCGCTACTTAAGATTATAGAGTCAATATGAAAGACACACTTCGTCGTCGTCTCTGCAGAAGACAAAGATATTGTTCAATAGCCCGGCAAGGGAACAATAATTCAGGATCGCCAGTCAGCCTCTAGGGTCTGTAAAGGAGTACGTTTATCTCGGTCAATTACTCACAGGGGACCCTGATCATGAGAAAGAAATTTGCAGAAGAATAAAATTGGGTTGGAGTGCATATGGCAGGCATTGCCAAATCCTGACTGGGAGCTTACCACTGTCGCTGAAAAGAAAAGTGCACAATCATTGCTTTCTGCCGGTGCTACCATATGGGGCAGAAACTTGGAGGTTAACAAAGAAGCTCGAGAACAAGTTACGGACCGCACAAAGAGCGATGGAGCGAAAAATCTTATGTCTAACGTTCAGAGGCAGGAAGAGAGCGGTGTGGATCAGAGAACAAACGGGGATAGCCGATATTCTAGTTGACATTACGCGAAAGAAATGGAGCTGCCATGTAATGCGTAGGATGGATAACCGGTGGATCATTAGGGTTACAGAATGGATACCAAGAGAAGGGAAGCGCAGTCTAGGACGGCAGAAAACCAGGTCGGATGATGAAGTTAGGAAATTTGCAGGCGCAAGTTGGAATACGCTAGCGCAAGACAGGGGTAATTGGAGATCGCAGGGAGAGAGGCCTTAGTCCTGCAGTGGACTTAAATATAGGCTGATGACGATGATTATGATGATGTTGCAATTGTAAGCACAAGCTTTGGTAACATTTTAACGCCCCTTGGAATTCCCGTATTTCGCATCATCAAAATGCAGCTTTAAGGGAAAGATACTGCTAATAGAATATTTTTTCGATCTACGTCTCTTAAAATGGAATTTCTACGAACAATGGCGCGATCGGGGATCTTTGTTCGAAACGCGTTCTGTTTAACTGGTCTGCACCGGCAATTTATGGTCTGCCGAAAGTGGACAAACCCTGACGTGCCCCTGAGACCGATTGTCGCTTTTGCCCGTTCACCTCTTCATAGGCTATCCGGCTACCTTCACAGTGTACTACGCCCGCTAGTTATAAAAACTTCCATGTTTGTGAAAGACTCAAAACGTTTCGTGGAAAGGCTAAAAGAGTGTACAATTGACGAAGACCACATCATGGTCTCATTTGACGTAAAATGTATGTTGACGTGCGTGCCTGTCGATTTTGCGATACACTGTTGCAGAGAAGCACTGGAACGGCATCTCTCTTTGCCCTCTCGCACGCCTATTCACGTCGATGACTTATGTCGTCTGTTGGAGTTCTGACTCAAAAAAACGTACTTTGTATTCAATAAGCATCTCTATCGACAAGTCTTCGGGACCGCCATGGGGGCTTCTGTATCAGTCGTGTGCGCTAATCTAGCCTTGGAGTCCATCGAGCATGCCGCGTTGTCGTCGTTCTCCCCTGCTCCAAAATTCTTCGTCTGTTACGTTGACGACTGTTTTTGTGTTATTCGCGCAGTCACGTCCAAGTTCCTGGTCCACCTTAACTCATTCAAGCCCAGTATCCAGTTCACGGTGGAATATGAAGAGAGCAGCCGCATAGCTTTCCTTGATGTTCTCGTGGAACGCTTGGATAAAGGTTTCTCCACAACGGTATATCGAAAGCCCAGGCAAACGGGAAAATACCTCGATTTCCTTTCCGTACACGCAAAGGGCCATAAGCGCGTGGTCGTGTCATCACTGTTCGATCGCGCCTTCTGTCTCTGTTCGAGCCCTACAAGACGCAAAGCAGAACTGTACACGGTACGGAGGGACTTCTCGAATAGCAGATACCCGCCTCAAATGCTCAGGGAGCAGGAACGTCGTGCCTCAGCGCCCAGCCGCCAAGCGGTTACAAAGAAGTGTAAACGCGCAGCCATTCCGTATGCGCGCGGGGTAAGCGAGCCTTTGGCAAGAGCTTTCAATGAGTACGACGTTTGGGTTGCGCATGTCCCGGTCAAGCAAGTTACGTGATCAAATGATGCGCGTAAAAGACACGTTGGAATGATCGAGGTACCCCAGTGTTGTGTACAAAATACGGTGCAGAGATTGTGAGGCAACCTATCTCGGCGAGACAGGTAACTTCAAAAAATGTGGTTGATCCCTCTTATATAGGAATCGGTATAGAACACGAAAGTGAAACGTGTCTTCACAGAAGTAGTGTAATGTTTATTGCACATTGATATATAATGTCTATTGGTGTTTTGTGGCTAAAGCGCCCTTAGGCGTTGATGCACCCACGCTGACGCCTGGTGGCACGTCTCCTCCATCACGACTACCAACGTCGATGACCATGAGCAACCGTCGTGCATATGGAAGCTGCACTACGCTGCACACGCTAGCACAACGCGAAAGACGAAGCACGTAACTGACACACTAATACAACGCGCAAGACAAAGCACGTAACTGAATCGTCACCGAGTCAAATCAGCGCGTACAGCGCGTCGTAATTGCAGCCTCCGCGATCAACTTCAGAAACATTTTCAGAGCTAATTGCGGAGGCCACGCTCCGCTGTGCTGAGTACGGTGAACGCCACCTAGGTGGCGTTGGTAGTGCTTCTTGATGCCAGCGTCCCTTCGAATGCTGGCATCGAGGCGTCGGAGTGCTGAGACCACCGAAGCGTTCACTGTCGGTGCGCGTTAGTGTCATAATGCAGTACTTCTCTTTTCTGCTCGTAGGCGGCGGCACCGCCCCGAGCAAGAGCGCGGGTACACGGAGGAGTGTTAAGCCCAGACCACACGTACGCTTGCGGACGCGCGTAAGCTCGCGTCTACGCGCCTTGCGGTTGCCGCGCCTAGTGAGGAATGGCGTTTTGCATCCACAAATACGCGCGACAGCGCGCGCTCACTGGCATCACTTGTTTACACCTTGGCAGACGCCACTTCGTATTTCGTTGTTGGCAGTGCTTCAAAATGCTTCGATATTTATAAACGTAATTTTTATCTTTTTGGAGCTGTTAGATCAGCCCAAAAAGTGAAGAAGAAGCACTTTCTTGCATGGTATAATTCTGCTTAACTGAGAGTTGAATGTACCGCGCCGTCGCTGCGTAGCCAGGCGCGCCGACGCGAGGCAGCCCAGGCGCGCGATAACTGAGAGGAGCTGATCAGCGAGATCGCGCCGCGTTTCGACGCGTACGAGCCGTGCCGCACCGTCGGCGCATGCGTGGGCGCGCGGACGAGAGCTCGCGCGCGTTTGCAAGCGTACGTGTGGTCTGGGCTTTAGATATATAAGGCGCGTCTGTGTAGCTCTCTGCAAATGCGTTTGTGGCGCAATGGGTTAAACGCTCGGCGATCTATCGTCGCGGACCGAGAGGTCGTGGGTTCGATTTCCAAATTTTGCATGTTTGTGGAACTTTTTCTTCTGGTTTCTTTCTTTGTATTATGTTCTATGACGTATTTCCGTCACGGAAATACGTGACGTATTTCCGTCACGGAAATACGTCATAGAACATAATACACCAAGACTTCACGTCAGTGAAGTCTTGGTGGACCCCGGCATAAAACACTTTCGTGTTAAAAACGCATAACACAGCATCAGTACGATGTCGGCAAGGGCAACTCATCTTCAAACGCTTTATCAGAACACCACGAGAACACAGGTCACTGCATCGACTGAGAATCGGCATCCATAATCGCCACAGAGAAGAAACTGCCTGCAAGAATAATGCTTGAATCGCTGCACATTCAGGCGACGCAACATGCGATAAACAGGACACGTGGGAATATGCCAGAAATCTACACACGCGCACTATGCCATCTATCCCATATTTAAACAACAGCCACCACGTTTGCTTTCATTGTGATCAAGGGTCCCGTACGGGACTCGACACGTCAAGTTTTATTTTCCAATACATGTATTTCCATTGGCGAGTGTTCGTTTTATTTCGCGATAGATAGATAGATAGATAGATAGATAGATAGATAGATAGATAGATAGATAGATAGACAGACAGACAGACAGACAGACAGATAGATAGATAGATAGATAGATAGATAGATAGATAGATAGATAGATCTCGATAAGTATCGGTGTTCTCGTTCATGTTTAACGTTTGACAGTGGATATCGCTTTTCATAAAATGTACAATTTATGCATCGCTTTATCTAGCGGAAATTATTTTGCTTGAAACAGAAGCTGCAGCAGATAATTTCGTCGCCGGTGGCGGAGGCACGCAGCCTCGCGGTTGTCGATTGCCCGTTGATCGAACTGCGGGCGGTGCGCCGGCCGAACTGCCGTCTACTTTGGACACCTCTCGCGTGGAAGACGTTCTACGGCACTGGAGGCCAGTTCGCCGTCGGTATATTTGCCGCTAGCGTGGACGTGCCGTTCATAACCAGTGGACAGTGCTTTGAGAAGCGCGTTGGCGATGACGTATGTCACGTGACATTCGGAGGAGCACTCGACGAGGAGGAGAGACCAGCTGACGAGGATAGTAGCGAAGGAAAGAGCGAAATGAGCTAGGGCCGTGTTTCGATCATCAAACGCGTGTAACTCCGCTAGTACGGCATCATTTCGAAAAATTATCGCGGCTACGTGTTCGTTGTAGACTCGTGCATAACTGCAACACCACAACTAAATTTCGACCTCTTGATGGCTTAGGGGCCCTTTAAAAATGAATCAATATAGCCCAAACCACGTTTTTTTTTACAATATTGTTCGCAGTAAGTAGCCGCTAACAATTTTCTTCTTGTTCAATTGTATTATCCGGGGTGCCACAAGGTTCCTTCATTGGGACCTTGCTCTTTCTGATTTTAACAGCGGAGCTGCTTAACCTGGGCGTTTGCCGTCAGTTGTATGCTGGAAAACCTCGCGGAGTGATGACATCACGTGCGTCGCCTAGCAACGCCTCGCACAGCTGGTGTGAGGCGTTGCTAGGCGACGCACGTGGCGTCATCCCTCCGCGAGGTTACCACCCTCTTCCAAATTACCCTCGCCACAGCCAAGCATTGCGGAGCCTCTAAGCGGCCGCACCACCCTCGCCACATGCGCGCGCCGCAACAGCCGCGCCATAGCTGCGGATGTGACGTCACTGCACAGGATAAAAGCGCCATGTCGCCGCGGCGCGCCGACAGTACGCCTCGCACTTTAAAGGCCCAACCGCATGCACGCGATTTTCGAGCGACAGCGACAAGCGACGGCGACGAGCGACAGGTTTTGCCGTCGCGGAGGGCTATCCGTCGCTGTCGCTGGTCGTGTCGCCGGTTTCTGGCCAGCCAGAAAATATCGCTTGTCGCCCGGAAGTCAGCGCGACGACATCCGCTGGGGACAGCGATTGCACAACAACATGGCAGCAATCAGTCTGCCCGCTTCGATCTGAATTCGCTCTTGCAACTTGCTCTCGGCTGTGATAGTGAAAAATAAATAGTACAATCAGTCATCGCTTCACCTCATCGCTAGCTGAAGACTAAGTATCGGCGCTCTCTTGTCGTTATTATTGAGATCGGTTGTTTTGTTTTGACGCTGTTAGGCCTGAGACGCCACCGAGAGCCGAGAAAGTGTTTTAAGTTTTACTCAACAGATGGCGCCACGGCACATTACGCTGGCGGCATGGGACGGAGTTAAACCCCTTTCTAGAACACTTTAACGGAGTTCCACTGGGGATGCATGGGACGGATTTTCACTGGGGATGATAGCATATTTTAGCTAGGTCTAGATAAAACATTAACCTTTTGATAAAATTGAGATTTCTTTACGCGCGCAAGATAACATTTATTCGCACAACAATGTAAATCCGTCGCTACTCTTTTTCGCGATGTCGCGTTCATGTGGTTGCTCCATTCCGCGACACGACAGCACGACAGGGTGTGCCTGTCATGTCGCTTGTCGCTGTCGCTTGAATATCGCGTGCATGCGGTTGGGCCTTAAAGCCCCTGGAAAAAAACTAAAGTATAGTCGGATACAACTTTAGAAGACAGTGACATTTGCCCCTCAATGGCGGATGCACACGAGCCGGCACCAATAGACGCGCACTTCCGGTGACGTCATGAGCCGGACGGCCGGTGTCCCCGCCGACGGAGAACGTGCCTAACATGGCCGCCCTCGCTTCGAACTGGGCCGAGTCGCGTCAGCTCTGTGCGTCTCCCTTCGTCGGAGTGAATTCGAATTGTTTGTGGTGGTCTGTCAGGCCGGAAGTATTATTGTGAGCTTACGATGCACAATTTGTGCCGCGTGCGTTTGTTCTGAGCCGTGAGCCGGCGAAGAAAGATTGTAGCGAACATCGCTGCGCTGCGCTTCGTGTGGAAACAGGATCCCGCGGCGACATACCGCTGCAAAGAAACATCGTACGTGTTTGTTCCATGCTCCTAAGTGAAGTTACGACGACGAGAGTTCGCCAAAGTCTGGTGCCTACTGTGAGCTGCGGGTGTGTTTGTGTACTGTGCCCCTGCGTTTCTCGTCGGACGTGGTGAAGTGATGGAGCAAAACCATTATCAGGATAAATGAGAAAAGCGTGCGTCGATGAAACCAACCTGCGAGTTTCTCAACAGAAAATATTTGTGAAAGCAACCTCCAACGCAAAGATTCGTTGCTGCCAGCTCAGCGTGCAAACGACCGATCGTTGGCAGCAGTGTGATAAGATAGCCGAGCGTCTAGCAGCATCGTTCGAGTGTTGTGTAGCACCGTCAATTGATTGCTTTCCACCAATGCTAACAATCAGTGACTAACACGTGCTGCTTGATCGAATGTCATTGGATTGTTAACGGTCAGGCGTTTGGAAGCAGTGTTTGTTTCCTTAATGTCAGCCTGAATGCTAATATAAAATTATGACTGATACACTGGTGCCGTTGCAAGGGAGCTTGGCATGAATTCGCGTCGCTGTGTGGCTTAGAACTCTTCGCTCACTGCACGCGCCAGCTGTAGAACGCCTGCTGTGACACAATCGCGCATAAGTTGTGCTGTCAGCGCTCGACTTGCTTTCCCACAACACAGCTTTGCGCTTTTTCGTGATATGTCGCTACTAAAAAATTCCTATGACAGTGAAGGCAACAGAGCCAATATGTACATTAAAAAAAAGTATGACAAAGTAGGCACAGCTGCTTGTGAACTGACTCCTAATAGTTCTACTCGCGTCTGCGTTAAATGTGTGTGCGTGTTTTCCTTGTGCGTTTATGTATATTTGTTATTTTGCCCTTTTTTGTATTTTAGATCTTAGTTTTCGTGCTCGCGTTTGTGTTCATGTGTGTGAATATGTGAGGTCTTCCGTGCGTGTATGTATTTATTCCTATTTCTATCCTGTTATCTTTGCTTTTGTTCTTGTAAGCATGCTGCAGCCACGACTTTCTTTACAATTCTATTAACTCGTCTCATTCAAAGCACCAAGTCCAGTGAATAGCAGGGCTGGCCTCTTCGATGTCATTAAAGCCATTCTCTCTTGTCTACCTTACCTCCTCAGTCTGTCACCTTGCTTTGTTTTCTCCTACTATTCTGACCTTGCTTCTTGTGCTGTTGCCGCAACGTGATTAACAAACTTGCACCAAAGAAAGTTCTATCAGCTGTGACAACAGAAACATTGATAGATACAAAATGTTAAAAGCATCACGTGGTTTGCACAGTTACTTCGTCTCTTACCCCTGTTAATGTGTTTATGCATCAGTGCATACGGTAGCTTGCCAGAAGTGCACATGAAAAGGTGCCATATTGTGAAACAGCACATTGCCATGTTGTTGCAGTCAGTCTTAATAAACAGATGGTTTTGCTGTCCGTCACATGTGATGGTACACATATATAACATTGTGCAGTGGGGTATTATTTCCTGTCTTGACGCTTTCATCATTACAAATGCAGTTTTCTAGTGGATGGAGTCCAGCAAAGCAGTGCTGTGAGAGCTTTTGCAACTTTCACCATTTATTACTTCCCCAATACCACTGTCTGAATCTGTCCGTCACTTTGCCTACGGCTTGTAATGAACAAAGTGACTCACTAAAACACGTTCAACATTACTGAGCATTTTTCCAGTACGTAAATATGACAAAAAAATGCTAGCAAGGTTAATCACATTAATAATTGTGCTTGCATTCGCATTACTTGCTCGAGTCAGATTAATAAATTGAAAATTGGCTACAACAACACTTCAATTTTCAGTGCAGACTGCTAACGGAGCATTCGCTCAGTGGGCACGGCGGACCATGTGGCTTTACAAGCCCTTCTTCTGCTTCGTGCAGGTTTTCTTGCTGAGTCTGCCCGGTTCAACGGATCAGCCAGATATCACTTTGAACAACACGTGCCACCTGAGACTTGCGACGCCACATCTACGTCATCTGGTTCCTTCGCGGCATGACTTTCTACTGACGGCGCTGCCTTCGGGACATGTGACCGTCTCCGACTTGCCTATAAGAAGCACACGCCAGGAATTCAACTTCAGTGGGCACGGCGGACCATCCAGCGGCATGTGGCTTTACAAGCCCTTCTTCTGCTTCGTGCAGGTTTTCTTGCTGAGTCTGCCCGGTTCAACGGATCAGCCAGATATCACTTTGAACAACACGTGCCACCTGAGACTTGCGACGCCACATCTACGTCATCTGGTTCCTTCGCGGCATGACTTTCTACTGACGGCGCTGCCTTCGGGACATGTGACCGTCTCCGACTTGCCTATAAGAAGCACACGCCAGGAATTCAACTTCAGTGGGCACGGCGGACCATCCAGCGGCATGTGGCTTTACAAGCCCTTCTTCTGCTTCGTGCAGGTCTGTAATTGTTCCGGCACTATTAGGAGTGATTGCCGCGGTTTACTGGTCCTGCCGTGCCCCCAGCAGTGTGTTCTAATTGCGTATGATGCATTCTGCGCATGTAAATTACTCATGTGTGGCGATGTCGAGATGAACCCCGGACCTGATACGCCTGAAACGACTACCGTAGATTTGTTGAATAAATTACTTGAAGGCCAAAACAAGTTATCATCCGAGATTGCTGCTTTAAGAACCCAACACGCCAGTGTTGAAAAACTGATATCAGACCTAACTTTACGCTTTGCTGACTTAGAAAAGCAAACTGCCCGCATTGATACCATCGAGCAAACCATGCATTCTCTGCAGGCTAAAGTAGTGGATTTAGAAGACCGTAGCAGGCGCTCCAACCTGATAGTGTTCGGGCTATCCGAGGAGCCAAAAGAAACAGATACTATCCTAAAACGGAAAGTTATCGGCGAGCTCTTTAACGATAAACTTGGTGTTCCCTGCAGTTCTGTGGGAAGAATTCATCGCCTCGGCAAACAGAGTAGAAATACAAGGCCAGTGATAGTATTTTTTCAGAATTACAATGAAAAACAAGATGTCCTTCAGAATGCGCACAAACTTAAAGGAACGAAAATATCGGTGCAAAATGACTACTCCAAACCCACACTTCAGAAAAGAAAGCTTCTCTGGGACAGCGCCAAAGATGAAAAACTAAACGGTAAGAAAGTAACGTTAGTACACGATAAGCTTAGCATTGACAACGAACTGTATGCATGGGACGAGAGCACGAACACGAGAGTTAAACTTCCGAAAACCTATTTGCGGCCGAAAAATGGCAGGAAAGACACAGGTGCGACGTCCGTTCAGTCTGGTGCGGCCGGGACCGCCTGACTTCGCTCTTCCAACGTAAAAGAGTTTCGTCTTTTAAACATAAATGCCCGCAGTGTTGTCAATAAAAGTGAACAGTTGGAGGCTGTTATCCTGGGTCATGATCCGCATGTTTTAGTGGTTACTGAAACCTGGCTGCACGACGAGGTTGATGATAACGACGTTTTCCCTACCGATTATCAGGTTTTTCGGCGTGACAGATCAACTAGAGGAGGAGGAATTGCTGTTTTAGTTAAACATAATATTCAAGCTTTTCTCTCGCGACAAATTGACGATCATGAGAGTATAACGCTGAAGCTTTATTATCGAGGCCGATCCATTCTTTTGTTTGCTGTTTATCGCCCTCCAGATTCCCCACCTCATTTTTTGGCCGCCTTGTCTGAACACATGGCAACATTTAGTCATGAAAAAATATTTCTGGTTGGGGATTTTAACCTGCCCGGTATTGATTGGGAGGGTTTCCTTCCCATGCCCGTGTCTGGCACGCATGTAAGCTTTTTGTTTGATGTTATGTTAACCCTCAATTTGCAACAAGTTGTCAATCAGCCCACGCGTGTTCAGGGTTCATCGAGTTCCATACTTGATCTTGTGTTTGTAAGCCGGTCTTTAGATAATTTTGTTGTTACAGTTCAACATGGACTGTCTGATCACAAAATGGTATCTTTTTCTTGCTTGATTGATGTTGTCGATTGTATCTCTGTTGCTGAAACTGTATCTGTAAAAGATTACTCGCGCGCCAGGGATGAAAGCATTCTAGACTATTTGGAACTTTGTCTTGACAAATTTACTGGATCTGATACTTGTGAGCTTTGGTCTGAGTTCAAAAAGATATGCACGTACTGTCTCGATCATTTCATTCCTAATCGAATAAAAAAAACTTCGAAGCAAAATCCCTGGCTTACGCGAGAAATCTTGCACTTGAAAAGAAAAATCAAACGGTTAAAGCGAGCACGTGCCGGAGTAGGGGCGATTCAGGCAACTCAATCAGCGTTAAGCCTGGCCGTGGGCTCTGCTAAACGGCAATATTTTCAACATACTCTTCCGAATTTCATTTCTACCGCCCCTGACAAATTTTGGCGCTTTCTAAGCAAAAAGAAGCAATCTTTAAGCCGCATGATACAGGACGGCACTGTTCTCACCGATAAAAAACAGATTGCTCAACAGTTTAACCGCTACTTTGCCAGTGTTTTTTCACAAAAAAATACAACTGCTCCATCATACACTTCCTGTTCCCAAACCCAGACTGATATTGTGTCACAACCTGGCGTATTTGCAATGTTGTTGAATTTAAAGACCAAAGCCACACCAGGTCCTGATAACATATCAAACATTTTCTTGCGTCGATACGCTGAGATGCTTTCTCACTTCCTTGTCGTCATTTTTCGCTCTTCACTAAATGCCGGAGTTCTACCATTTGAATGGAAAATAGGGCGTGTAGTACCAGTCTTGAAGAAAGGTGACAGTGCGTTCTTCTGTAATTATCGCCCCATATCACTAACTTCATCATGCTGCAAAATGCTAGAGCACATTATAGCTACTTATATTACAACGTTCCTGAATGATAATAGTGTACTTTCCGCCTTCCAGCATGGATTTCGGAAAGGCTTGTCTACAGTCACTCAGTTAACTTCAGTCGTTCACAGCTTTGCGCAGGTTCTTGATAAGTCGGGGCAAATTGATGTTATTTTTATTGATTTTTGTAAAGCATTTGACCTTGTTCCACACTGCAAACTACTGTATAAGCTCGAATCTATAGGCCTTCCCCCTTTTCTTATTAACTGGATTTGCGCGTATTTAACTAACCGTGTTCAATTTGTCAGCATTGATGGGCATAATTCTGATGAACTTCCTGTTACCTCTGGCGTTCCTCAGGGAAGCGTCTTAGGTCCCCTACTCTTTTTAATTTATGTAAACGATCTTCCTGACATCATTCCAGACAGTGTGCAAATTAGACTATTTGCTGATGATTGTGTTTTGTTTAAGGAAATTGCTAACCATGATGACCAACGACTTCTTAACTCCTCCTTGCATAGCGTTATTGAATGGTGTAATCAATGGGGAATGCAACTTAATCCAGACAAAACTGTTTATATGAAAATTACCAACAAAAGAAATAGCCTTTCCTTCCCATACCACCTTCCTGCCCGCCCTCTATCTGAAGTTAACGAATGCAAATACCTAGGCGTAACTATAACCAATAACCTTAGTTGGAACAAGCACGTTAAAAATGTTTGCTCGTCCGCCTTCCGTAAACTCTGTTTCTTGAGACATAAACTGCGACATGCTCCTTCTAACGTTAGGCTCCTTGCATATACTTCATTAATAAGGCCAAAACTAGAGTACGCGTGTTCCGTATGGGACCCATACACAAAAACTAATATCGATGCCCTTGAGATGATCCAACGTAAGGCTGTCCGGTTTATATATTCCAAGTATCGTGCAACTGACTCTCCTACTCGTCTGATGAAAAAACACGGTATTTCAACGCTGCAAATCCGAAGGAAAATGCTCAGGCTAAAATTCCTCTTTTTACTCAAAAACAACAAGCTATCCCTTAAACCTGACTCCTACCTCAAGCCTTCCACAGCACGGCTGTCAAGAAATAGGCACCACGAATCACTTACACCCTACTACGCGAGAACTAACATCTTCAAGTACTCTTTCTTTCCTCGAACCATAACAGACTGGAACCAGTTACCTTCATCACACATTGCAAGCCTTGATGCCATTCAACAAACTGTTTGCTGATATGTATTTCTGTGTACATCTCTATGTTATGCCCCTCCTGCCTGGGCCCTTCAATGGGCCTGCAGTATGTTATAAATAAAAAAATAAAAAATAAAGCGTGCTCCGACTCTTGCTATTTCACTATGGGGCGCGTCAAACTCGACGGTGGCTGCCTGAATGAGCATTTTGGGCCTCACTTAGCTAATGATGTCTTATATTTGTTCTCTTATTCGCATTACTTGTGTGAGCCAGATAACAAAATAAATATAGCAACCACATGAATGTGCTTTGGCATTCAAGCTGCCGACAGTGGCTGTCAGTTTCGTGTCGTGTGCTGCTATTTCACCACCACTCACTATGACATGACTGATTTCCAGTGCAGACTGCTAACAGAACCTTAAAGCGTGCTCTGACTACTGCTATTTCACTATGGGGCACGTCAAACTCGACGGTGGCTGCCTGAATGAGCATTTTGGGCCTCACTTAGCTAATGATGTCTTATATTTGTTCTCTTATTCAAATTACTTGTGTGAGCCAGATAACAAAACAAACAATGCAACCACATGAACGTGCTTTGGCATTCAAGCTGCTGACAGTGGCTGTCAGTTTCGGGTTGTCTTCTGCTATTTCACCACCACTCGCTATGACATGACTGATTTGCAGTGCAGACTGCTAACAGAACCATAAAGCGTGCTCTGACTACTGCTATTTCACTATGGGGCGCGTCAAACTCGACGGTGGCTGCCCGAATGAGCATTTTGAGCCCGCCAACGATAATCAGGGTTAACAATAGTGTTTCAATTCAGATATGCCAGCATTTAAATGTGTTTCTATGCCACTTCTTAAATCGAGCACAATGTGTGCAGGACGTTGCTTATCAGAATTGAGCTTCTATTATAAGGAATATGCCATAAATGGAACTGCTTATTTATTTGAGAGGTCACGGAATGGATGGTTGGCTGTTGCGAACCCACCGGCAAAATTTTGATAGCCCTAATAAGGGCTGTTCTTTTGTTAATAAGAAGCCTTTATGCTTCGTCGAGTGGCTCAATGCCAGACAGCTCGCAGTCGGAGTCGCTTTCTTCAGTGTCATCTTCACCCAGCTGGATGTTGATGGGTTGAATGTGCTCACTCCCAGACGTGTAAAGTCTGAACTTTGCCTCCAAGTCCATCACATGCTGAATGCTCTTCCTCCAGTCTTCCGCCATTACCTGCTTGATTTTCTCCTTCAAGATGACGTCAACCGTGGACAGCTTGAAGTCTCTGTCGTCCGCAGCGATGCCATTTTTGATCTTGGCCCACACAAGCTCAATAGGATTAAATTCGAAGTGGTACGGCGGGAGCCTGAGTACAATGCAACCGGCCCTTATAGCTGCGTTGTCTACGATGTAGCTCAGAAAGCGTGACTTTACAGATGCCACCAGCTCAAGCAGCTGCTTCTTTATCATCCTTTCACTGTAGGTGATGTTCTTGCTTGTCAGCTACTCCTGTATCTTTTCCTTCTTCCAGGCCGTCGTCGGCAATGTCTCTTCTCGCCGGCTATGGTAAGGTGCATTGTCTAAAACAATGACGCTACCAGCTGGCAACTTCTGCAGAACGTCATTGAAACAGCCCTCAAAGCGATTGCCATCCATTTCTTCGTGGTAGTCGCCTGTCTTTTGGCCTCTGAATACATCCAAGCAGCCGTCGAAGAAACCATCCTCGCTGCCGATGTGCGTCACGATCAGGCGCTGACCTTTCCCAGAAGGTTGTTTTAGACCCGTCGTCAGGCCATTTGCTCGATCGAACAGGCGTCCGCGCTTCTGCACCACTATGTCTGTCCACACGATCGACCGAGTGTGTCCCGCCGTCACCCATGTCTCGTCCAGGTAGATCTTTCGGCCTTCCGCCCGGTAGCGCTACACGTCACGGAGGTAGCGATTCCGCCAATCGGTGATGTCATCCCGGTCGATAAGCAGCGAGTTGCGGCTTCTCTTTTCGTGCTTGAAGCCGATCTCGGCAAGCAGACGACGCACAGTACACCGCCTTAGTGATGGGGAAACTCGGTAGTTATCTTCTCGACCGTCGGTATCTCGTTGCGGCGAAAGAAATCGTGCACACATGACCTCAGCGCGCACAACGTGAAGCTGTCAAACTTCGCGCTGCGTCTTCTCCGCATTGCGTGGGTGCTTTCGCGAGGGCGTCGTCAGTTTGCCACCCGAAAAATGCGAAGCTTTAACTTCCTCCCTCACCCTGAACACCGTCCTTTCGCTGACACCGAGCATGTCGGCGACAAACTTGCTCGTGTCCTCCACGCTGCGTTCCGGCTGCCTGTTACGCCAAAACGTGTAGCAGTGGAAGATCATGTTGCGTGAATCGCTGTTCAGGATGTGGCCGCTCTTGTTCTTGCCGAGGCTCCTTGGTGGTGTGGTCATCGAGGCGACACAAGGCTCGTTCGGCAACAAAGGATCGCGTTCCGATGTCACCTCGCTGGGCTCCATGGCTGAAAACTGGCATGGAATGCCGCGCGCGATCGTGCGCGAACTCACGAGATCGCAGGTTCGCAACCGCGAAAAAAAAAGAAAAAAATATTAATTAAAAATAAGCCCAACACATTAAAAAAATAAGGTTGTGCAAACACACAAAAATGAATCTTATGCTATTAAGCCAGCGACTACTACGCCCGGTGCCGTCGATCTTGCTCCGTAGCAGACGACGCACAGCATTGTAGAAGGCACGGAGTTATCTTAAAGACGATAGTCTTTCTTGGGGAACCTAATCGCTGAAAATTTGGTCTGTCTGTCTGTCTGTCTTTCTGTTTGTCTGTCTGTCAACCGATTCAGCCACCCGGCCAAAGTTGGACCACTTGCTTACCGCCCACACTACTTAAACTGGTACGGCTGTTCATACTTGTGAACGTTATCGATCAAAAAGTAAATATTACGCATATCTGAGGCGCAACATCACTAGGTTAGTATTAGGAGGTGTGTTCCTTTAATAGAAAATACATAGATACGTAACTCTAATGACCCTAGTTTCTTAAGCTGCGCTGAAAATGCCATGCAATGCGCGCCGACGAACGACGTCTTCCACGAAGGGAGGGAACCCTCTGCACAAGCTCGTGTTTCCCCGACGGCGCGCCGACGAGCGCCCTCTGCCATGGAGGAAGGAAACCCTCTGCACAAGCTCATGTTTCCCGATGTATTGCCAGATGGCGTCCATGTCTCACGCAGCGCCTCCTCAATTTTATCAATGCCAGCCAGATGCGGCCGATTCAACATAAAGGAAGCGCTGTCTGAGGCGGGGCAAAACATAAATGGCCGCTTGATGAAATACAATCCACTCTACAAGACATGCCCAGACAACGCAGGGAAAAGACCGACGACCAAATTGCAGCGGAGAAGCGCCGGCGTGCCGACGGTCGTCGTCTCAAGCGTGCCCAGGAAACGTCCGAGCAACGAGCCGAGCGGCTAGCGCAAGATCGTGAGTCGAGGCGCACCCGGAGGCAACAGGCCAGACCAGGATCAGACCAGCACTCATGTAGTACGGCCGGCAGAAGACTATCGTCTTTCGACGACATTTGCAGCGAAGCACGCAGATACGCGGCCATTTTTTTCTCTCGCGATCCGGCATGTGCGGTAGCATTTCCGTCACGATAGTTTTACCAAACCACTCGTCAAGATACACAAATCTTATTTATACCGACAAATATCGCGTTTTAGAAGCAGACAGACAGACAGACAACGAACTTTATTTGATCCTGAGGAGCTACTGTCAGGACCCCCTAACGGGAGGCCGTTGTAACCGCTGGCCGCGCCCACGTAGAGGACAGAACGCCATGACGCTCCGCCCTTTCCTGGGCCCTCTGGATAGCCTGGACTTGCTTTCGGAGTACCGTGCTTCTGATGGCCTCCTCCCATTCGGCTTCGCTGGAGAGTAGGTCGTTAGGTAACGCGGGACATCGCCAGAGCATGTGAGCCATAGAGCAAAAGGGTTCATTACAGTCGGGACAACCAGGGTCCACGTCTGAGTATATCCTACTAAGGAAGCCCCGCGACGGGAAAGATCCCGTCTGCAACATTCTTAGAGTAGCTGACTGACCTCTGCTGAGCTTCGGGTGAGGAAGAGGAAAAGCTCTCCTGCCAAGTTGGTAATGTTTAGTAATTTCATTAAATGTGAGAAGTGGATCGTTCTGCTGAGTCCCTTCCTGCCCCTCCGGAGCCTCCAGACCGTCGCGGCGCGTGAGTTCTCGCGCACGGTCGTGGGCCACCTCGTTGAGGTTTGGGAAGCCCTCGAGAACGTTCGTCCCCATGTGTGCGGGGAACCACGTAATATAATGAGAAGCGGGGCAAACCCTCTTCTCTAGAATAGAGGCCGCCTCTCGTGCGAGGTTACCCGATTCGAATGCTCTGATTGCGTCTCTCGAGTCGGTGTAAATGTAGAAATGCTCTGGGTCACACAAGGCCAGCGCAACTGCGATTTGCTCTGCTATACCCGGGGTGGCCGCCCTTAATGAGGCGGATGAGCGAAGCACTCCCCGCCCGTCTATAACCGACAACGCGAACATTCTCCTGTTGCCGTATTGCGCCGCATCGACAAAGAGCGAAGAGTCTATGTCATCCCTAACTCTCTTCAAGATGGCTCGTGCACGGGCTTTACGTCTACCCTCGTTATGATGTGGATGTACATTTCGCGGGAAGGGCCCCACCATGTAGGTCTCTCTCGTTTCCCGTGTCAGTGTTATCCGCCGTTCCTCCATTATCCTAGGAGCCATGCCAACCTCGTCAAGGATTCGCCTGCCAGCCTTGGTCGACGACAGCCTGACCACCTGGGCAGTGACCTGTGCCTCTATGATCTCGTCTATGTTATTGTGCATTCCGAGTTGATCTAGCCTGTCGGAGCTCGTGGCAATCGGCAAGCCTAGCACTTTCTTGATGCTCTTGCGCATGAGGGTATTTAACTTGGTCTTTTCCGATTTCGACCACACTAGAGCTGACGCCACATAGTTAATATGGCTCATCAGAAATGCATGGTACATCCGAAGGAGGTTGTCCTCACCTAACCCCTTCTTTCGGTTGGACACCCTAGCGATTAACCTCAACATGTTCTCCGTCTTGGCTGTAACGTGGGTAATTGTTGTGGCATTACAGCCCCTCGAGTCTATGAGCAGGCCTAGGATCTTGACTGAGTCGACTCTAGGAATCTTCTGCCCATTATTCGCATATAATGCCACGGGTAGCTGGTCGAGCGGTGTCAGACCCCTAACCCCTTGCCTCGCCGGTCTGTAGAGTAACAGCTCCGACTTACTCGGAGACAGCTTGAGACCTGTGTCCGCGAGGTAAGCCTCTGTCTCGTCCAAGGCCGCTTGTAGAGCTTGCTCCATTTCTGCTAGGGAGCCCCCTGGGCACCAGATAGTGATGTCATCTGCGTACAGAGCGTGACCTATGCCCGGGAGGCCGCCCAGCCTTTCTGAAAGACCCTTCATGACTATATTGAAGAGCAGTGGCGAGATGACTGATCCCTGGGGGGTACCTCGAGCCCCCAGTTCATACACGCTCGACCGAATCTGCCCCACTTCAATAGTAGCGGTTCTATTCATGAGAAAGGACCTGACAAAGGCCTGGAATTTGACTCCCAGGCCTGTCCCGGCCGTGGCCTGCAGTATGTATCGATGTAATACTGTGTCAAACGCCTTAGTGAGATCCAGGGCGAGAATCCCTCTCACGTCCCGAGTGCCGCTATCAAAGATTTGCTTCTTCAGCATCAGCATAACCTCCTGCGTCGATAGGCCGGGCCGAAAACCCACCATATTATGTGGGAAGAGGTCCATGCGCTCTATGTACCCAGAAACCCTGTTCAAAATGGCGTGCTCCGCTACCTTGCCTATGCACGAGGTCAGTGATATCGGTCTCATGTTGTCCAAATTAAGGGGCTTTCCAGGTTTTGGGATGAGTATCACCGATGCCTCCTTCCATCCGTCGGGCACCTCTCCTGCCTCCCATACCTTGTTAACCTCCTTAGTTAGTAGTTGCACTGTCCTATCGTCCAGGTTACGTAATAGCCTGTTAGAAACCTTATCCGGACCCGGAGCCGATCTGCTATTCAAATTGTGGAGCACCGCCCTGATCTCCGATTCTGTGAAGGGCACGTCCAGCTCGTCCACCGTCGCACACTCGATCTGCGGATAATCTTCTTCCTGCGTCGGCCCTATGGGGAGGTATCTATCCGCGACGGCATTCAAAAGCGACTGTTCAGTACCTCCCTCCTGTTTGTGCCTGTGTATGACTTTACTAAGTGTTTGCCTTTGATTCCCCTTAGCCTGCGCGTCACCCAGGAGGTGCTTGAGGAGGTTCCACTTCCCTCCTGAGCGCATGGATCCGTCTACTGCCGCACAGACCTCGTCCCATTGTAACCTATTGAGTTCCGTGCAATATCTTTCGATCTCTCTATTAAGCTCCGCAACCTTTTTCCTCAGCCTGCGGTTTAGCCGTTGTGTTTTCCACCTCATCAGAATCGAGGATTTGGCCTCCAGCAGGTGCGCTAAGTGCGGGTCCATTCTTGGGACTTCCGCTTGCGTCTTTACTATTGCAGTAGCCCTCTCTACGTCTTCCGTGAGCGAGTCAATAGCCTCGCCAAATGAGGAAAATGTGTTCGTTCGCTCCTTCCTAATTTTTCTAAACACATTCCAGTCCGTCACTCGAAATACCCTGGTAGGTCGGGCGTCCACACTTAAGGTTACTGCCGCTATGAAGTGGTCACTGCCCAGGTTTTCCTGCTTATTGACCCACGTGATGTTACCTACGTTTCTTACACATGCCAAATCAGGTGTTGTGTCTCGCGCAACCGACGTGCCCAGCCTAGTGGGGAACCCTGGGTCCGTGATTACTGTAAACGCGAGATCATCCAGGATCCTCACCAGATTCTTTCCTTTTACCGTCTGTCTGACGTAGCCCCATGCACTATGAGGGGCGTTAAAGTCCCCGGCAACTATCAGGGGAGAGTGCTTGGCTATCGACGTCGCCTTCATTAGCAGAGACTTAAACGTCTGTCTCTGGTCTGACGGTGGGCTATAAACATTAAGCACAAAGACGCTCTGCTTAAGCCAACCGTGCGGTATAACCTCCACGAAAAGGGCCTCCATCTTACCCCGTCCAGAATGAATTTGATGCTCAATAAAGGGTAAATTTTTTTTGATCATCGTGGCTAATCCTCTTCCTCCCTCGTTCCTGACCGACACAGTTTTGAAGCCAGAAAGGGTAGGGACATCACATAGTGTCTCTTGTAATAATAAAATCTGCGGCTTTTCCACCTGATTCGTTAAAAACTGTCGTAGTGGAGCCTTGCGCCTTTGAAAACTGGCGCAGTTCCACTGCCAGATTACCAGATCTTTGTGATCGCCCGCCATGATGCTACAGTACCATGGCTTGCTCCGCGTCCGGAGCATCCTCGGAGTGATTCACTGCCTTGCTTTGCGCTCGGACCTTGGCTTTGGCCCTAATCGCCGCCTTTTCCTCTAGTACCGTTCCTCTTTGCAGCAAGAGCTTTACGCTTTCCTGATTTTCTCTACTTATCCTGAGTAGTTCCTCCAACATCTTTCTTTGCTGAGCCTCTCCCTCAGACGTTTCCAAGTCGCTCTCTTGATCCTCCTCAGGAAGGGGGGCCTTACGCTTTGCTTTACTGATTCCTACGCGGGGTATCTGTTCGGTTACCTGTGGCGTCTGGTTGCTCGCCTCTATTTCACCGGGCTTGGGATTTGCCTTGGCGGCTTTGAGTCGACGTACCTCCTCTCTAAGCTCCTTAACTTCCTTCAGTAATGCCTCCACGTGCGACCTACTACCATGCTCTAGCGAAGTCGACCGCGTTACCTCCGTGGGTCTCTGCTGCTCCTTCTTCGTCTTCCCTTTGACACGATCCGCCCAGGTAGGCTCCTCCTGTATCCTCACGCTGGACACCGAGCGCCCTCTGGATCGAGAGCGGTGCCCGGTTGAGCCGCGCTTTCGCACCGCTGGCGTGCGAGAGCGGCTTCGCTCGGTGCTGCGCTCCCGCACAGCCGGTGTACGCGAGCGGCTCCTACCGCCCGCCGTGTTGACGTCGGTCCCCAGCTGCAGCTGCTCGGTGCGTCGGCGCCGCTGCCGCCGTCGTCTTCTGACAATATAGGGAACTTGAAATTTGTCCCTGCACTCCTTGGCCGCCGTGGGGTGCGGGCCACCGCACAGCGTGCACTTCGGATCGCACCGGTGATCTTCCTCCGGCGATCGTTTGCCGCAGGAGCGACACCACTTGTTTCCCGGGTTGGGACACACGTCAGCACGGTGTCCCAGTCCTCCACACTCGTAGCAGACTTCCATGTGGCGTCGGTAGAGCGTGCAGCGAAAGATGCTCGCGCCGCATGCCACGTAGTTGGGCACTTTCATGCCCTCGAAAAGCACCACCACCGCCGTGGTGTTCTTGATCCGCCTGGCCTCCAATGCACTCGGGTTCCGATGATTTACAATTCTCGCTCTGAGTTGAGCTTCGCTGACTTCCACGTCGACTCCTTTTATGACACCCTTACACGTATTCTCGGGTGGGGCAAGGTACGCCGCCACCCCAAACGTGCCTTCGCCGAGCCTGATTTGCTGCACTCTGGCGTACGCGTCCGCGTTTTTCTCGTGCGGTGTGCAAACCACAAAAATGTTCTGAACTCCATTGGGACACATTGTGTCCTCTTCAATTTCGGCCGGAGCCAAAGCTGCCGCCATGGCCAAGGCTTGCTCAAAGCGTATTCTGCTGACCTTGTTTACATTCAGGCCGTCCCTCGGTCTGACAATGAT
This sequence comes from Dermacentor silvarum, assembly GCF_013339745.2. NCBI lineage: Eukaryota > Metazoa > Arthropoda > Arachnida > Ixodida > Ixodidae > Dermacentor > Dermacentor silvarum. The sequence continues at coordinate 131,944,331 of NC_051163.1, forward strand.
GCGAAAGGTGTCCCTCGGAAGTCGAGGGAGCCTTGAAGCAGCGGTGACACGTCGTATCGCGTCGCGCGGTGCGGCGGTGTGGCCGCCGTCCCTCCGCCTGCCATGTGTATTGCCACCGTCTTGAGCCGAATAATACTCTTTCCTGCGCCTGCCGGGCCGGCGACCATACGCCACCTTCCATCCCGGGTCGCTTGCCTCTTCTTGAGAGTTCTCCTCTTCTTCCACATCCATCCTGGGGTGCATGTGCGGGAGTGGGGTAGGCCTAAGCCTACCCGCGTCTCCTCGCCGTGGTTCAAACACTCACAGAACGTCGAAAAGTCCTTTAAACGACGAAACTCCGGTATCGGCAGAGGCCTCTTGACTTGCCGCGTCGATTAAAGCATAATCACCCGGTTCCGCATGGAGAACCACTCGAGAACATTGATGAAAGCCGGAGCCGATGTCAACGCGCCCACACTAGTCGACTTCTTCTTCGTTCTCCCCCGTTTTAGAAGCAGTCACAATTTTTTGAGCGGGACTATTTCTTGAGTCGCGGAGGAATTGGCTGCTGCGCTTCGGTCAACTGGGCGGGGCCTCCTCCTGTCTTCTAAAGTTGTACCGGACTAGTTATAGCTTCGCCTCTGCCTCCTCTCCTGGCAGCTGCAGCAGCGCCTCTAGGGTGTCCACAAGGAAACTACGAAGGCGAGAGCCGCGAGCACGACCGGGCGCGTCCGGATGGTCCGGGCTCGACTGGCGCGCGTTGTCTGGCGCGGGAGCTGCATCTCCGGCGCCCATGGTACCAGGGCTTCGCCGCCGTTGCCTCGGCGCGTGCTGCTTTGGCGGTAAACAAGAAATCCAATAAACAAGAAAAAAAAACGAGCGGACACTCAAGGTGGCCTTTTCTCAAACTTCTAAAAACATAGTGCGTCATGTTTTCATCCGTGCGATTACTCAGCGCCGCCTAGCTTACTGGAATGTCCATTTCCAAAGCAGTGGCGCTGCCTTCAGTGGCGCCAACGCTGAGCGCATCTGCATGCAAAGGCACTCGCGTCCAGCCCTGCTTGCTTGCGGGGATGGTTTTTCCCAGTACATGCGTTTACTTGACTTAAATTTTCTATCAAGCACTTCCATGACACGGCCTACCCCTAAAACAGTGAACAGGCCTTGACCACACTATCGGCATAAGCTTCTCATTTTAAAGAGCCAAAGAAAATACCTTTCCTTTTCCGGGGCTTTTTATCATGCATCTAAACACAATGCGAGCGCTTCTGTTTATTGATTGATTGAATACCGCATGTTTTTGCACTTTCCGAGACGACTCAAATCACGCTCCTTGTTCCTACATACAGTCCACTGCCGTGCAGGCCCACGCGCTCCGGATTTGTCTAGGTCTTCCTCGAAGTGCGTCAACGGCGGCAACTATTGCAATCGCCAGAGACCACCTCATAAAGACCCACATCGCAGTTGAAGCAATAAGAATAGACGTAAGGCACCTTGCACGGACTCCTTGGCACCATCTAGCCTCTCTATACCTGCGGAGAGACCACACGCCTCGTTCTGCCGAATGGTATCCGCACATCGTGAGGCTATACCATCTTGCTTCACACCTGCCGCGAGACCTTCCACTCCTCCTTGGTGCCTCATTCAGCCAACGATCAACCTGACTGTACCTGACGTCCGGAAAAAAGTAGATATGTGATCGCCTTTCTTAAACAGCTTACCTTACTCCTATTATATGAAAATACCGGAATTACGCCCACATATACGCTGACGCCGGGAGAGGCCTTCGTCCTGCAGTGGACAAAAAATATAGGCCTGTGATGATGATGATACACCGACGGCTCTGTCTTGCAGAACAGCTCTACCGCCGCCGTCGTTATTCCAGAAAAAGCCACCACTATCAAGATGAAAACATCTCACTTGACAACGTCGACGGCAGCAGAACTCGCAGCACTTCGAGTCGCACTACATTTTATTAATGATGAACCAGCACACAAATGGTTCGTTTTCTGCGACTCGAAGACGGCACTGCAGAGTTTACTGTCAGCCTTACGGCGCGGTCCACAGGAAAAACTGGTTTTCGAAATCACAGAGGCCATACACCACCTGACTGAGAAAGGACACGAAATATTCTTTGAGTGGCTGCCAAGTCACTGTGGAATCATTGGCAATGATCGTGCCGATCAAGCTGCTCTTTCAGCTCATGAAGAAGACAACCGCCTATCGATCCCGCTGTCTAGGACATATGCTGCAAGGATGCTCCGCCTACTTGCACTCCAAAGCACTTCATCAGACTGGAATAAACCACATTTTATGCACCCCCGATTATACACCTTGGATCCAACTTTAAGCCTTCGACTTCCACCAAGACTTCCCCGAAGAGATGCGACCCTTCTTTGTAGGCTATGGTTGGGCGTCGCGTTCACCAATGCCTACGCGTTCCGCATAGGGATGGCCAACAGTGCAGAATGTGACAATTGTTGACACGCGGAAACGATTCGTCATGTTCTCTGTTAGTGCCCACAATACAGTGTTGAAAGACAATCACTTTCCGTCGTGCTGAACCAGTTGGACGACCAGCCTTTATCGGAAGAAAGAATTCTGCAACATCGACGCGACTCAACATCGCATCAGAAGGCCGTGCAAGCGCTAGTGCGCTTCCTGAAGTCCACTGGCCTGTGTGAACGTCTGTGATTAGAACGCCTCTTCTGATACCTATGCCTGTGTCTTTTTCTGTGTGTGTGTGTGTTTTTTTTTCTCTCTCTCTCTCTTTGCACTCTCTCCAACCGCTTTATCCCCTCCCCCAGTCACGACCTCCTCTATAAAAGTTTATAGAGGAGGTCGTGCCCCCAGTGTAGGGTAGCAAGCCAGAAACTCACTTCTGGTTAACCTCTCTGCCTTTCCTCTCTCGCTTGCTCGCTCTCTCTCTCTCTGTCTCCACTGCAGTATACAACGTTACCTTCTCGCATTTTTCCTTCTCTCGAGCCTCTCCCAATACACCGCTGCGAACCGCACCGCCCTGCTGTTCCTTAGTGGGATAATTGCACGAGCCCATCTTTCCGGCCAAGCGCCACACTCGACAAGCTTCGCACCTCAACTATATATAGCTTGGTTTACAATCTACGACCATGGCCACTTCCCTCACTACCTTCACCGTTTTAATCTAAGCTCGTCAAACCTGTGGCGCAGTGTGCGATGGGGTGATACCGTACCTCGTGCCCGCGCACATCGCGGCCCAGCTGTGAACGGTATGCGGAGTCGTGACTCCGGCCACGTTCCCCAGGCTCCTCGAATCTAGACGCGCCCGAGCCTTACTATTGCAGCTGGCGCACGCAATAATTGCATCTGTGCCGCCCACACCACGACTTTCTCCTCTCCCTGACGCTCGCTAGATTTCTCCCCATTCCTTTTTTGCTGCTTTCTTTCATCTACTCCATTTACTTTGTCTTTCTCCTGTCATAATTTTCACGTTATTCTTGCATGTTATGTTCCACGCCATCTGCACTGTTTATGCCGACAAAGGTGGGGCCTACTGCGTGCTGTTTGGCAGAAGCTGCATGCCTCATCCTTCCCTTTACTCACCCCTTCATTCTGCATCACATCTACTCTTTTGTTTGTTTTCTCCGGCCTAACCATGCTGACTAACCACGTTCAGTCCCCGCTCTGCAGGATGGCAGTGCGCAGGGCGCGTAGCACGTCTGTATCCGGGCTCGGCACCTCGGTGCCACCTTACGGTCCCGCAACGCACCGGCACACCGGGAGTGCCACAGCTCCAACCTCGCACAGCTCGAAGCCCTGCGCACTTCAACTCTTTCCCATTTTTGTTTAAATAAACTTCCTCGCGCTAACTGCGGTTCTCTGCCGAAAGTAAACAACCTAATTAAATGGAGCCTGCGATTCGGTCACTTCGAGCAGCCTTTGAAATCTCCTCATCATGCATTTTATACTCCTGACCATTATCATTCTGAATTTACAGTGCCGGCTTGGTCTCCGATTTATTTTTTATTCAATTGACTTTTTACATACATTTCTTCTGGGTTGCCGGCAATCACAACCCCATTTCATTTATCTTTTCATTGGTTTCACGCCCGTTATACCTTCGCGTGGTGCGGGCTTACGCCCACACTATTTTTACCTTCTTTTCATTTGAGGGGCCCAGACTAAGCAATGGACTATAGAGTTCTGCGCTTTCGCTGGCGTGGCGTCGCCGTGTAGAGCGCGCTTGCGCGTCCACGCTACGTCCGACTATAAAGTGCTTTAGAAGGCTGCGCGCGCCGACCCCGTGTATGGTCCCGATACTCGGGGTCGGCTAAGTTTGGATATAAACCATCCAAGCCAAACCAAGTTAAGCAAAGGAAAGCAAATACAAAGCTAAGAACTAGCCAATTCAAACCAAGTTAAGCAAATGAAAGCAAAGTTAAAGCTAGGGAAAGGCCACCAGATTCGCTGTTTGCCCAGTCTTCGCACCACTTAGTGTGAAGCTGCCCCTAGTTTTTTTTATTAACTACTTGGTAAACAATGTTCTCTTTTCCTCTATTGAACTATTTGCAGCCTGTTGTGTAATTACTACAATTTTACTAGCCCTGATGAATCCCGTAAGGTCATTTTAACAGAATTTATTCTTCGTGTAATAACTGGTACAAGAATCTCAGCATTAACAAATGTAAATCTATACATGTATCTCGGTGTTTAAACGCCAATACTAACGCACTTTCTTGGCTGCTACAAGTGTCTCGGGCCTTGCATCGCCAGTAAGCTTACAAGGAACGTACACATCGACTACGCAATTAGCAATGCCAGTCATGCACTTTGGTTCCTGCGCATAGCTTTAATACTGTCTCTGGTGTACCTAAACTAGCCCTCTACAAGATACTTGTTCGCTCAAAACTTGTCAACCTACTCTGATTCAACTCATTGGAAGTGTTCAAAATCACGCTTCTCGTTTTATAGTGTCTTATATATAATAAAATCCGAACAAATGGAAAAGAAAAAAAATGGCTGCGGCTTAGCTCAGCTAACCCTAATTATGCAAAGCAAAAGCTTGGTTTAGCCTGGTTAAGTCTTGGTTTCACTTGGTTAGCCATTGATTAGCTTAACCAGCATTGCGGTCCCGCTTCCGGCGTTTCGCGAGCCGAACGGCTCGCTCTTCCTCAATCTCCGACGCTAGCTTCGCGCGCTTGGCATTCCGGACCCCCTCCAGTGAAGCAGCTCGCCGGGTGATATCCGCAGCGCGGCAGACGCCGCTTGCCGACGACGGCTCAAGGCCTCCCGCTCCAGCGCAACGCTCACAGAAGACGAGCCGGCCTCGCTCTCAGAATCCATGGCCAAGCTCACACTGACTAGGCGAGCGTGGCGCTCCTCTTAAGGCCACCCCACATTCAGTGTTTTCCCTGCGTTTTCTGACGTTTCGTATCCAGGCGTCGCTCAGCGTCGACGCTGAGGGAGGCGTCAAGGCGAAACGCCGTGCTCAAGACACACCAGATCTCGCCGCCGTCACCGACGATGCCGAGAAGCGCAACGGGAAGAGACGCCGGTAAACGCGCTGAATGTGTGTGTGTGCTGGGGGGGCTTTAGCCAGGCGCGCGGCAAGTCACGTGGTCAGGCGGCGACCCAGCTGCGGAGAGCGCATGCGCCAAGCCGGCGGCGGCACTCGTCGCGGTGAGTCACGTGATGCGTTGCCAAGGCTACGGCGCAGCTGCGGTCAAATGAAGGTCAAATTGCTGGCGATGGCGAAATTCGGCTCGACGTCCTTAATAAAGCTTTCGCTTTAAAACCATAATTACGCGGAAGACACAAAGAGACAGGAAGAATGCTGCCCCCCCCTAACAAATATTAATTAAATACTCGCCAAACAAGCTATTTTTATATTGTCTAATTATTTCCACTACACCAATTTTACGTCTATGACACCTACTCGAAATATACCTCAACTCTTATTCCGTCACAAATGTGCACGATTATGCTTTTAGGGGCGAAGCTCCTTATAGCGGCACCCGTTCGTCCCCGTCGTCGTAGTAGTAGTGTGTAACCAGTCTAAGAAAAATGAGAAAAAAATTCCGAAGTTGTGTCCGTAGCGCGGAATCGAACCAGGGACCCCTCGCTTCCGAGCACGCGGCGTTAGCCCACTACGCCACGAAGCGGACATGGGCACACGCACCACGATGGCAATAAATACCCAACATTAACGAAAGGCCGCGTTTCTAGCGCGTTTCTAACGCGTTTGTGCTAGCGCGTTACGGCCCGTGTAAGAAGCTGGTGTAAGACGCTGTGGCCTCTCCGCCTAACCTTCAACGCGTTTCGAACGCGCTGCCCAAAGCGGTGGCAAGTCAAGTTCAAGTCGAGGAGCGTTTATGAATACGGGGGGTATACTCTCTCAGCAGTCATGTGATGGCGTCGGCAAACGCGGTGCACGTTCCGGCATGTGTTAATGGTTGCGTAAGACGCTGTGGCCGCTCCCCCTTACTAGAGAGTACTGCACGTTTCTAACGCGTTTGTGCTAGCGTCCCCTTAAGCGGGAGATCCGATGATTCCCTCCGGAGCTTCGCCCACTCATCATCATTCACCCCGTGGATATGCTGTGATTTTTTTTATATAACACCTGTCATTTCAACCCCATTCTAAATGAAAAGCTTATAATACGTACGTCATACATGTCATCCCGTTTTTATCACATCGTACACGTTGGTGTACCGTCTTGTCGAACGAAGTCATACCAGAATCCCTTTATTCACAAAACAAGTCTCGATTGGAACCCTCCCGCCAGCTTCCATCGCCTATATTGGGAACAATGCAAGTTTCAAAGCAGCCGTGCATTATTAATACACTGTGTTCATCTTTATTACTGCACATGTATGTCTTTGTTACTATATGTGTACTGCTCCTTTCTGTAACGCCTTGGGGTCTAGAAAATACATAAATAAACAAAAAATTCGCCAGAGGCACTTAGAACTTCTTGTGTGTGGGAATACGAAAGCATTATAGTCCCTTTGTTGTTTGAAACATTTAGTGAGCCAGATGACTGCGACGTGATGTGTGCAATCACGCGCGCACTAGGCACACCTTTAGTCAGCCAGAACCGCGGAGCCGCCGTGGCGTCGGAGAAGGGTGCTCGTCTCGCGCCCCGGAGGCTCGGGTTTAATTCCCACCCAGACCGAAAAGTATCAAATCTTATTTTCAAAGCCATTAATTTACTTTCTTTACAGGAACCTCCCTGAGCAATTCGACGTCAAACCGATGATTCTTTACGGGTTTTTACTCTGCGCCATCGGCCATTTTTTGTCCCATCGCTCGGTCACGCCGACAACGACGAATTTTCGCGTAATGGCGTATATAATGCTTCGCATTAATAAATACACAAATGCCCGTACGTAACTCCTACATGCCAGCCCGCCACACCACGATTGTGTAGAGGGTTGACATTTGATGTTGAATACTATATTTTCGTTTTATCTCACGGTATACTTGAAATTCACATCATGGTTGCTCTTCGTCGTCTGGGATGACACAGCGTTCTAGATCAAATTAGGCTTCATGTTCTGAACAATTTGCGTCAAGAATATGGTTAAACCATTTCCATATAGTCGGCATGAATCTGACTTCATATCCGAAATTAATACCATTGTAAAGGCGTTTATTGCACGCAAGCGTAAGGCTGACCGTCCGATCAGTTCAGGGAACCGCAGCGGCGTAGTCCGAGCGATGCGCTGGAGAGACTGCCCCACTAGACAGTGCTGGTAAGGATGCATCGTCCCTCTTCTTCACTACAATTACCCCGGGGAAGAAAAAAGTTGTCGCAGTTTCACCTGAAAGGCGAAGCATCAATTGCGATAGCAAATTTGTAGAGAGCTATACGGAGTAATGATAGTAGCTTTATCAGCTGTATAAACTTGGACATGCAGCAGCACCGGCAGCACGCAGAACTGTTGTCGACGCCGTCGGCGTTTTGCCCACGTTCGCACAAAATGCGTGCGGCGTTGGTGACTGTTGCCGGAGCCTCTGATATAAATAGGTACTTGGTGCCGCAGCTAAACGTCCCCTCCCTTCCCTCCCCCTCCCCCCCCCCCCCACTGCCTTTCGTGCGTCAGAAGAAGGCGCGTTTGCTCTACATATATGGTGATTGTAAAGAAGGAAAGAGACGCCTACGTCTGCAGCCCTTAAGGGAGCACGGCACAGAACGCGCGTTTGTTCTCCGCCGTGCGTTCACTCCCCATGAAAGCGCGCGTTCCTCGCGCCCTTTCACTCGCACATACAGCGTTCGGCGGCGCGCGGCGACGATTTCATCTCCATTGACGTCATACGGAACCTCACGGCGACGGCGACGGCGACGGCAGAAATCTGCTTTGGAGTGTTCATATAATTGCTATCGCAATAAAAGGGAGCCGTTCGGCGACCTAACAGTTCGTCCCTATTAGGGGATCATAAAACGGCTTGAGGCGCTCGACGTTGACAATGTCGCGTCTGCGACGGCGCATTTCCGAAGATTGTTCAACGGGCTCAATCACATAGTTGACGGGTGATGCACGCTCGACGATGCGGTAGGGACTTTCATACTTGGGCATTAACTTGGAAGACAGACCAGGTGCAGCGGAAGGAATTGAGAGCCACACAAGCGCTCCAGGAAGAAAGGTGGGCGTAGAGGTGGTGTCACCGCGAGTGTTCTTCTGGCGCTCTTGGTCAGTGGAGGTAAAGGCCCGGGCGAGGTCGCGGCACTCTTCGGCATGTCTCACCGTATCAGAAATGGGCGCACATTCAGATGCGTCGGGACGGTATGGTAGCATTGTGTCGATGGTGTGCGATGGGTGCCGGCCGTACAATAACAAATATGGCGAAAAACCAGTAGTGCTCTGCGTAGTGGTATTGTACGCGTAGGTGACGAAGGGCAGAATGACATCCCAGTTCGTGTGGTCGGAGGAGACGTACATTGAGAGCATGTCGCCGAGCCTACGGTTGAATCGTTCCGTGAGTCCATTGGTTTGAGGATGGTACGCCGTTGTTGTGGGATGAACAACGTGGCACTCTTTGAGAACATATTCAACTACTTGCGAGAGGAAGACACGTACGCGGTCACTGAGCAGCTCCTGGGGTGGCCCATGACGTAGACTGAACCGACGAAGCAGGAAGGAGGCAACGTCGCGCGCAGTAGCTGCCGGAAGCGCCGCAGTTTCAGCGTAGCGCGTAAGATGGTCAACTGCCACTATAGCCCAGCAATTTCCAGCCGATGTCATGGAAAGGGGCCCGTACAAATCTATACCGACGCGCCCAAAGGGCCGGGTGGGGCAAGGTAAAGGTTGCAGCCCAGCTGGCGAGAGGCGGGGTGAAGATTTCCGGCGCTGGCAATCGGGACAAGAGCGTACGAACTTTGAACGTAGCTGTACATTCCTCGCCAGTAGTACCGCTGTTGAAGGCGCTGGTAAGTCTTGAAAACGCCAGAGTGGGCACACTGGGGCTCGGTGTGGAAATCTGCGCAAATATCGGAACGCAGGCTGCGAGGCAATACTAACAACCACCGGCGGCCGTCGGAGCTGTAATTGCGCCGGTAAAGCAGGTCGTCGCGAATGGCGAAATGGTGAGCTTGACGGCGCAACGCGCGGGTTGTTGACCTGGTCGATGGATCAGAGAGCCAGCCTATAAGCGAGGCAATCCAGGGGTCCTTGCGCTGCTCAGAAGCGATGGTGCGAAAGTCGATGGAAGACGCAGTCCACCGAGATATATTGTTGTCAGCCAAGGGAGAGCGCGAGAGAGCATCGGCGTCCGAGTAGTGTCGTCCGCTGCGGTAGAGTACGCGGATGTCGTAGTCTTGCAGGTGAAGTGCCCAACGTGCAAGACGGCCGGACGGATCTTTCAATGACGCCAGCCAACATAGTGCGTGGTGGTCCGTGATGACATCAAATGGGCTGCCATACAAATATGGCCGGAACTTAGTAAGAGCCCAGATGATCGCTAGACATTCTTTTTCTGTCACGGTGTAATTATGCTTGGCTTTCGTAAGCGTTCGGCTGGCATAAGCGACGACGTACTCGGGGAACCCTTGCTTGCGTTGCGCGATGATAGCACTAAGGCCAACACCGCTGGCATCTGTGTGTACCTCTGTAGGGGCCGTCGGATCGTACTGGCGCAAAATTGGGGGGGGGGGGGGGGGGGGGGGGGGGTCAGCCAACGACGAAGACTCGTGAAGGCCTCGTCACACTCTGATGACCACGAGGTGAGGAGCCCGTTACCCCCTGGGAGCTTCGTCAGGGGCGATACAACGGCGGCGAAATTCCGAATGCAGTGTCTGAAGTACGAGCATAGACCGATGAAACTGCGCAATTCTTTGATGGACGTTGGCTTGGGGAATTCGGCAATGGCGCGAAGTTTGTCGGGGTCGGGGAGAATTCCGTACTTGGAAACGACGTAGCCAAGAATCGTGAGTTGCCGTGCAGCAAATCGGCACTTCTTCATATTTAATTGTAGGCCAGCGTTCGATAAACACGTCAAAACACGCCGGAGGCGTTCGAGGTGCGTGGGGAAGTCGGGCGCGAAAACTACGATGTCGTCAAGATAGCACAAACATGTGTGCCATTGAAGCCTCGCAGAACTGTGTCCATCATGCGCTCGAATGTCGCGGGCGCATTACAGAGTCCAAAAGGCATGACGTTAAACTCGTACAAGCCGTCGGGTGTGATAAAGGCTGTTTTCGGCCGATCGACTTCTTTCATAGTGTAGTGAAGAAGAGGGACGATGCAGTGGCGCATCCTTACCAGCGCTGTCTAGTGGGCCAGTGTCTTCAGCGCATCGCTCGGACTACTTTTGCGGTTCTCTGAACTGATCGGACGCTCAGGTCAGGGAACCGCGAGCGCGAGCGGCGTAATCGCTTCCGCGTCGATCTTAAAAATGGTTAGAGGCAAGCGCAATTTAACCTACAGGTGGTCTTAAGACAACATTTGAAGAAGTTCCTGAAAAAGCGCTATTCATGCGTGAAGATCTAGGTGGCTTTCTGGCCGCATTTTTTGTATTGCTGTGTGTACAACAACCGATTGAATTATACAGCAGATTCTGCACATGTTGTCGTAAGCAAGATTTATTAGTTTCATAATGAAGTCGCAAGCAGCGAGAAACTTTGTTCGAGCCCGAGGTGCCATCTTCGACCTGGCGGGTTGGTTCATCGTCCATAGGGCTGGAGAAAAAAAGCAAAAACACGAATATAAGCACATTAAAGGCCAACTGCAACGAAATTCTGGACTGCGTAAAAAGCCCCTTTTCAGATAATTTAGACTTACAGAAGCTTCGGTGGAAAATTTTACGCTTGAAATGCGAGTGTGTGCTTCACAAAACTATCGCAAAAAAAACATTTTTTTTATACTGAAACTGAAAAAAAAAAACGCCGCCATTTTCCAGTCGCCCGAAGTGACCGACTATGTAGACTGCAGAGAACCAGCGCCCGGGTCGTCTGCTTCCCTTGCTCGTTTACAGTTCCCGTGTATCAGCGAACAAGACTCGCATGTCTGTTAGCCACAGAGTTGGTATGCTTTGCTAGGTGCTTGCCAACGCCGTGGCGCGGCCTAGACGCTCTTTTAATGGGAAGTATTCTCCGAGTCGATCACGTGTCAATCGCGTCGGTGAATCAAGTCAACTAGTACGTACATCTACGTCTCATGCAATGCTGCCGCTATTTTAGTTTAGCAACTGAGTGGAATGTCTACTTTATTACAAAAGTAAGAAAAACAAAATGCATACTCACTCTTGGTTCTGTGCGAAAAACAAGAACAAAACAGACACGCGGTGTATAAGTCGGAAGCCGCACGGCATGGCCACTGTGCAGGCAACAATACGCGTGTGCTTACCGTCTATTGTACAGCGCCGCAAAACCTGCACGAGTTCACATTCGCTTGATATATATTACGCAAAAACTCACGCCTCCCTCTGCATTCTGATAAAACACAAACGAAAGAATTGAGGTCTTGCTGACAAATCAACCATAAACTCGTTTCAGAACGAAGGTATTTGACACACAATGTGACTAAGGGAGCAGTGCTAATAAAACGCAACGAGGACTAGTTATATACCGGACACGTTACACACTCGCGACGAAGCACCGTCTCTCCTTTGCAATTAATCGCACCAACACGGCTGCTAAACGCAGGTCATACTTAATATCTAAACTTGGCCACATATGAGTCGCTTGTCGTCTGGGCGCCACTGCTGCCGTGTGCGATATGAATTCCGAGTTTATTCGGTCGAGCGTGTCGTGGCTCTGGTTTGTGTTTCTCGACGTTGTGTCGAGGTCCACACAACTGAATGCGAATTTAGCTCACAGGGTGTCAATTTTGATTATGAATATCTGAGCACAAGCACTCAGGAGAATCAAACAAAGTTGTCTTCAAATACGAAATACGACTATCTTAGCCTTTCAAACACAAACATAAGTTTAGAGACTCTAATTTGTCCCGAAAATTATGTCCGCCAAAGCTCATCAGCCATCTGTGCAATTAAAGCTATCGCTCAGCGTGAGGCACGCCTGCGTGATTTGGAACTTACTCGAATGTTATCGTTGATTCTTTCGGCTGTGTATGTTCTCGCCGAAACTTATGTAATCAGATTGTATGTGCGACGCGGACTGTGTAGTACTTTCTGGAAGGCGCGCGGGCACCCGCGAATACCCTTCGACGAGTCATGTGTATAAAAAAGCCGACGCGCTTGACCCGGAGATCAGATTTTGGACGATCGCCGACTGTGCTGGCCGCTATCGTTGTGCTTGAGTGATGCTTGTTCTTTTTTTTTCTGGGCTCAGGTTCGCCCAATAAAGGGCTTCTTCCGTGATTTGCAGTTTTCGCTACTGTGTTCTTCACATTCACTACAACGTGGCAATATATACATGGTGCCCCAGCTATCACGCAGCACGATTTAAAAAAAGAGGAACGGCGCTACGCGAAGCAAACTTAGTGCGTATTGTTTCCAGTACAGTGGAGTAACCGCCAGTAATTTTTTCGTTACTGAGATTTAATTAGGTAATTGCAATTAATTATCAAAATCGAGAAGTACTGTCCTAATTATCAAAGTGTCAATGAGAAAGTTGTAGAGCAACATGAAAACTCCCGATACAGCTTTCTGTTGCTCAATACGTGTTACATGTGTTTTTTCCTGGTGTGAAAGAAGCTCGCAAATACACGCAGAATCGCCGCGCGACTGGCCGCTCGAGGCACTTTGCGCACCTACGTGCAGTGCAAAAATGAAACTATTCTTCTGTCTTTTTGAGATCGCAGACACGTATATTCTTCATTTACTTTCCTCAAAATTAGTACTGAAGTATTACTGTGAATGTTCTCATCATCACCACCCTATTTTTATGCCCACTGCAGGACGAAGGCCTCTCCCTACGATCGCCAATTACCCCTGTTTTGCACTAGCCGATTCCAACTTGCGCCTGCAAATTTCCTAACTTCATCATCCCATATGGTTTTCTGCCGTCCTCGACTGCGCTTCCCTTCTCTTGGCACCCATTCTGTAACTCTAATGGTCCACCGGTCATCTACCCTACGCATTACATTGCCTCCCCAGCTCCATTTTTTTTTTTCGCAAGAGAGCAAGTTAAGGACAGCACAAAGATCAATTTAACGAAAATGTGAACGTTCTCACAATCACGAAATCAGCCAATAACACTGATGGGCCAGTTGCTTTCGATGACTCCGCATGACGGCATTGCGGAAGCGAGAGCACACGATTTTTTCGCCGTTTGTGACACGAGCTTACAAGTTACCTGCTGCATGCCGCATAGTGGTATATGGCTCACATGTTCACAGCAGCCTCTACGGCAGCTCGGCAACGTTTACTCACTAGGCTCAACAAGTGTTTCAGGGCCGCTTTAATTCTCAAATATTGCTGATAAGAAGACAACGACGACGACATTCGCATTCCACAGGAACATAAGCATCATTCTCATAAGGGTTCTCTTAAAGTAAGACCGTCTGAAGATCGAGGCAGCCGTAGCGTCGGTCTCGGCTATTTACTCTTGCTGCTAAAACACGGGATTGTGACTGCGGCTGGTTTTGAGGCGGGGACTGCCAGCTGGTGGACTGATTATCTGCAGACCTCCTCTGAAGGTTCACGAAGTCTCTTTTAGTTACACATACATGCCTTTACTACAACAGTCTGGCGCAAATGTTTTTATTCTGAATCAATTTTGGAGAAGTTGCGAATGATAGAATCATTAATTCACGCGCTATAACTGTGTTGTTATATATTTCAATGTTCTGATAAAAAATATGACCATTCTTTAAATGACGCCGCCTTTTTACGTCCACCCACCATGGTGGCTATGCCATTGCGCTGCTAAGCACTGGGTCGCGGGTTCCCGCGGCCAAACCTTGAGGAAGGCCATGTACAGAAACGCTCGTGCAGCGTGCATTGGGGGCACAGTTCAAGGACCCCAATTTGCCGAATTTATTCCCGAGTCCCCCACTACAGCTAGCTTCACAATCAAATTGTGATTTGAGCACGTAATCATTATTCTCTTCGGATTCTCGGGTGGGTAATACGTGAAATGTTATTTCACAATCGCAGGCACGCTCAAATCTAAGGTGGTCGGGCGAAGAGAGCGCCTTTGTCGTTCACCTCGGCGCCCACCGCCTTGCGTCCCCACTGGCACATCTGTCAGTGTCTGTCAGCCTGTATTCTCGACGTTGCATTTATGCGATGATATTTGCATCACAACGCGCGGACTCGCCTGATATGCGCAAATTATCTCAGACTGTGAAGAACGTATACGTGTTGCTTGTCCCCGATATGACTGTGAAGGCATCTTTGTTAGCGCCAGTTGACAACAGATCGTTCAGTGAAAACATGTTAACGAAGCGAGTCATCGAGGTTCTCTGGTGAGATGGGCTTAGATTCACGGCTGTGAACTTCGCACAGCGCCTTTTCTGACCTTCGCTCGTCACATCCCTCCCTTTCTCCTCTGAGCAGAGCAGCGGGCTATGGAGGACTGTTATACCTCAGGCTGACTTCTCTGCTTTTCCGCAGAGAAGTCAGTTTCTAATTGCCTCATCCCAGCGGAGTCCGACAGACGGCTCTAATTGACTACTCGGCGCACCCCTGTCACGCTCTATGCATGGGTGTTGAAGGTTTGCAATCATCGAGTCAAATAAAGAAATCTGCTTTTATTTAGCCGTCACATTCGCTACACTTGTAAGCAGTCAGCGCGCTTGAGGGCGTTTCTTTATGGCGCCGACGGGCGAGCGATCACGTGGCATTTTTCATGTTCCGCAGGATTTCTTTTTCAGTCGTAAAAAAAATAATAATAATAAGCGCTCTGATATTACCTTGCTGAAAATATTCAAGTTCTATTTCTCATATGGTTATCTCCAACTTCCTAATTGACCCATCTAGAATTACGGGAATAATAGACCACGAGTTTAAATTACTTGTTACATAATTTAATTACTACGAAAAATGCTAACGGCTGCTTAATCCGACCGTGCGCGTTATGTATTTGGTTTGGTACTCATAAGTACTCGTATCTTATTTTTTAAACTCGATTAACGATATTTCGGGCAACCTTTCATATATATATAAACATAGCCGCAACATTGCCATAAACAATAACTCCCCAACTAATCCGATTGAACTCCCCGTAACAAGTAGTCGTGTGTAAATTACGCAGTTTTTGCTGTGTTCACTGCATGCTCTGGTAAACACACCGAGCCATCTGTTGATGCCAGTTTAGCTGCAGAGATGCCGTAAGACGTCGCGGCAGCTACACCGTTTGTCGCAAGGGCAGTGGCGTAACACTGTAAATCGTTTCACTTAGATAAGAACCAATGATTACTTACGATGGTAAACGGGCCTCGGTTGATCTATGTGCAGAAGGAACAAGAAAAAAATTCGAACATAATTAATCACGAGCAAGAAATCACACGGAATTACAAGATGATGTGCCTACAGGATTTGAAAAGAACATGATGCTATGAACTGCTCCATCACTGCACCATGCAAGAGTGTACAAAGGAAAGATACTGACTAACACAAAACCTCCTGACTTTTGTTGAAATGTAATCACGACGGAGCTATAGCGTAAAACTTGATGTTCTGCTTCAGTCAGAGAAAATAATTACTTACGATGGTAAACTTGCTTGGGCATATCTATATGACAAGAAGAATAAGAAATTGATTTCAATTGAAATTTACTAAATCATCCAAAACACTATCGGACAGTATGAGAACACATTTTGGCAATGTATAAAATCATGATGGTATGCGCTTTCTAATCACCGTGCAGAATGCAAAAAAAGGTGCACAAAGAACATTCTGTAGCTTAAGAAACGACACTCTTTTTACTCGATCGTCTACCTTTTTTTCCCGGAATATGGGTACCATATTCTTTCTCCGTGACCATATGCGACAACATTAGATATTTATGGCTGAGCAGCGCACAAGTCGTTTTTAATTATGAATAAATTCCAGCTCATCACTCGATTAATTTGAGCATTATGATTCACAACAAAAAAGACATTTACATTATTGCCTAGTCGTTTCTGACTAGTGGTAACTGTTTGGACATTCTTGTTTTTGCAGAATTACCATTCTATTATACGCACAAAATTAGCGAAGCTATAGTTTGCTTCACTTGGGACAGTTTTAATGAAAGGCGCTTAAATATGCGTCTTTATCTGTGTCATATATAAGTGTAAAGTGAAAGTGAAATATCAAGCTAAAAAAGACGGCTATTCGAGTGGTTTTCAAAAGACTATGCTTGATATCCGAAACACTTTGGTCAAGTTGATGTTAAACACGACACCCTCCAAACGCAGCGTTAAAGCACGCGTTCGGTGTTTCTACTTACGGTGGTAGACAGGCTCTGCAAAAAGAATAATGACAATATTAAGGGTGAATACATGAAGTGTTATATGCTACAAGCTATCCTCCCCCCATATAGACAGACGATATATATTCTCAAAGTCCTAAATTCCTAAAATCATTCAACTAGACATGCTAATACTTTTTCGGTCAATTTCTTATATTCAGCAACTTACGAGGTGGAGCGTAATGTCTCTGAGGTTCTGAAAAGGAAAAAGAAGCGGCATATCGTGATGCAATTTACGAGCGTCCAACGTACAGTGTGGATCACACTTACCTAGAGTGGTCGAACAGCTGACCGCCGTAGAGTTACTGTGTATCGCAGACTACGCCAGCGTCGCCTAGCGGTAGCAGCCGAGTTCGAGACCTGCTGGCTACAAGCGCCAAGAGCGTACATGCGGCGAGTCCATTCGCAGCCTTACCACTGTCTCTACGTGCAGCCATGGCGTTTCCTACAGTAATTACTACACGGGACTCTGGTGCTGCAACCGTTCAGCCATCATGGGAATTATGTGTCGTACATGGATTTCTCTGACCTTCAAGCTTGTGAATTCGGACGCTCTTGTGGCTTTGTTTGGTACGTTTTGTCTGCCTTCATTAGCCTTAACTTTCAGAGCAATATATACTTTTACTAAGTGCAGAAGACTGCGAACACGCAAAATCGCCACTAATTGCAGTGGGTCAGCCTGTCGTGGTGGCCAAATCAAAATGCGCTGGCTTGCCCTCGAGAAATTCATAACGGTGTTCTATGCCGCTTGTCCATGTATGCTTTCGTGGCGTAATCGTTTCGATATGGGCCTCTCTGCTAGAAGTCATATGTTCGAATCCTGCCATGGTGCAATTTTAATAATGTTTATGTAATTATTTCTTGCACAGTTCTTTCTTGAAAGTGACGAGGTTACAAAGTCACGAAGCCGTTTGAAGCCCGAAGGACAAATCAATGTACTACCCATCATTCACATGCCGGCTAAACCGTCAGGCTTACTCACAGTTCACGAGACACTACTTCTTTCACTACTCCGAAGAAGCGCAACAAATGCTCCTTCCCCATTTATCTGACAATTCCTGAAATCCACAAAAAATCTAGTCAGCCTGTTCCGGCACTATTTCAATTGGCCCAGTCCCACCTATTTGAAAAATTTGAAGGTTATATTGAAATATTCACGGACGCATCTGTACACAGCGACGCGCAAGGCGCTTCTGCAGCTTTCTTCTGCCCTTCGACTGGCATCAGACGGGTATTCAGAATACTACATCCAACCTCATCAACAACTGCAGAACTAGCAGCGATTGATGTTGCTCTGAAATACGTACATGAAGAATTAAACGCCTTGAAGGTCGTCATTCTTACAGACTCCCGTGCTGCCCTCAGCAGACTTAGACAAGATGCCGATAGCCCATTGTTGTGCAGTATCCAAGAAACTTCGGGCAAAATTACTTCCTGTGGAGTGTCCCTCATTGCCCAGTGGGTACCCTCGCACGTGGGCATCGCTGGAAATGAAGAGGCTGATCGCCTCGCTTCAAGCTGTGCCCACCATGAATGTGACTGCCCTGACATTTCGTGCACGTTTGAAAACGCCCGTCTCCTTATACGCCGACACCTCCTAAAGCAGCACCCAGACCGGCGTGTTGCAGACGGATCGTTCCCTCCCCGCGTTCGTGGTCGAGGCTTGCCCCGTCGTGCTAGAGCACTGTTATACAAGTTAAGGGTTGGGTCTGTGTTGGTGCGCGAACGCCTATACCGACAAGGACGTGTGGACAGCCCGTCGTGTACGTTTTGTGGCTCCTGTGAGACACTTGAACATCTAGTTTTAGAGTGTCCCGCATTCGTTGCGCAGCGCGCATTACTAATTAAGGAGTATAGACTTATGGGGCTGCAATGTGCGACCCTTGACGATTGCCTTTTTCCAAAGGGGAGCGCTGCAAGACGTGACCAGGCCCATCGAGCCTTGCTAAGTTTTCTGAAGGACACTGACTTGGCCTCCCGTTTATAGATAGCTTCCGTAAACACGAGCACCAGAGTTCCCTCTAGTACTTATTGCATGAAACTATATGCATGTAGCAAGCAAAGCGATAGACTGGTAACCATGGTCACCATCGTTCGAGTAAAAATGTACAGGCCGACATCATGACAGGGCCGCGAATGGCCATGCCGTACGCACGCTCCTGGCGCTCACAGTCAACAAGTCGCAAATCCAGCAGCAAGCCGCAAAGCGACGCTGGCGCAGTTTTCGGCCGGCCGTCGTGCCTGTCGTTACCATTCATTCCAAGCGTGCTCTGAGTATGCCGCCTTCTACGTCATAACGCAATGTGGCCAGTAGTTGAGGAGTAGGCAAGATAGGTGGTTCGAGGAAATTTACGAAATTAGTTTGTGAAAAATCTGCCCGAATCTCAAGCTTAATATTTTCAAGCAATGACGTAAGTGCGGCGAAGAACGCACTCAGCAAATTTCATTGAGATCCGTTGACCTCGAAAAACCACCAGAGTTGTCCTTTAAGTCCATAGGCGCACATGGTGGCCACAGGAAACCGTCCAGTCTGATTGCGATTTCGCTAGCCAGGTTCTTTCCTTCGCGAGAAAAACTACAAGCCTGTCACTAACGCCATTTGTCATAAACAACGGCAGCGGTCCAGAGAACGTTCAATACAAATTGTCTCGTGGTGTCTGCGTCTGGGTTACCTTTATTTTTATACTATTTCCGTGTGATTCTTGACAGATTTAGCTACTCAATTGTTGTTATGAGAATGTGGCGCCGTAAATAAACAGGTTTTTCACAAATGTTCCTTCCATAGTTGCTGCCACGAAAACAAGCTCCACAATTTTTTTCTAAACATGTAGACAAATGCGCAAATGTTGCGCGCCATTTCAAGGCCTCATTGGTCTAAAAATCTTTGCTAAGAAGTAGGATGTGATACTTACGGACATATACGGGGTAAGGCACTGCAAAACAAAAAGAAAAAGAGTAAATGCGAGGAAAGAATCGAACTCTCAACGCTAACATGCTGACACAGGCGCGCAGGAAAGTATTCTTGAATGCTGAATAATAAGTCGATGAAAACTACAGAACACAATCGAGCGTAGGCGACAGGGAATGAAATATTCATTCCAGACGCCGGCAGCTTCGAAACAGATGAGGGGAGGGCCTCGGTTTGAAAAGAGGGCGTTTGAGAAAAAGGCGACTTCGCGCTCCGCGTGAGAGCTACACGCGCCGCGCGTTACAGCCAAATTTGGCTCGGATGTTCACAGCAGAGCTCGGGCTTGCCCGAGGGATGGTGCAGGACCCGTTAAAAAAAATTACGCTTTCCATGCGGTTGAAACAACCTTTTAAATAAACGGTAGTGATTAACTAGCCATATGATGACTCAAATACACGGTGAATATCTTCAAGGTATTATGACCTCAAGTTTGGACATGAGTTTCTGTGGTTTGTGGTGCGCAACTGTAAAAGGGTAACTTTTTTTTTTTGCTTTCATAAGGAAGTTTATGAAATTATTTAAAAATCGACGCGGCCTCCTGCTTGCCCGCAGCAGCGCCACCCTCAAACACGCTACAGACGCCTTCGATGCCTGAACAAGAGTTCACAACAATTTGACGGGGCGTTTGCGTGTGCGATAATTTCTGCTTTCAGCGAGTCTGTCATCCATCCAGTGCCCTAGTCATTTTGTGATAGCAATAGGCAACCTGCCACAGCCAAGTTCTGTCGAAACGCGGCTAGGTGGCCGATTCCCCGCGTCAGGCAATATACGTATATAGCAGAACGAAGCGTTTATGAACCGACCGAAACGTCAATAAATCGATTCATTATATATGCCGGCTAAAAGCTGTTGCAAACAACTTGACTAGGCTGAGGCTCCATTACAAGGTATACATAGCGGTGTGACAAGATGGCAGCACTGTTTGGGAACTCAAAATAAGAATCAATAAAGATCACAAAATGAAATGCAAAAGAATGAACAGGATTAATGTAAACATCCGAAAACACATTCAACACGTAAGCTTTTAAATACAAGGCTTAGATAAATGCAACCCTCTTGAAAACGAGTAAACAAATTGAGAAAATAGAAAGTTCTAAAAGAACTCAAAGACTACGAAGCACTCACGAACTAAAGAAACTCGATGTTGATCTCATGTTTACAAAATGCGTGCAAGGCTCTCTGGACGAAGAAGCCTGTGTATACTTTGATATTGATTTAAAATGTATGGTAGATTTTGTTGCAATTTTATACTTATTGGTGAACCTCTGGACGTATTGACAGGACTAAATGTATATGTCAAGCACGCGGTGCCACTATAAAAAGGCTGCATTGAAAAATAAAATGCGTAAGCTGCTCTATTTTAATGACGTTATATTATAAAAAGGCTGGCCGTGTTGTCTCTGGAAAACCAATGTTATTAATGTGTCGAACCATTTTCGTTTGCAAAGTAAAGATTTTCATAATATTCGTTCTGCCTGTATTTCTCCACACTAAGCCACAAATAGCGGCGCTAATGTCCTATTTATAAGCAAGACTGGCATTTGCACGGCCAGAATTAATTCATTAATTAGGACTGTGTCTAAACAGAACACATGCTCTCTAATGACCAATGTGGCTAAATACTTTCATACAGAGGCTGCTCACAATTTAAAGATTTTTTTCACCAGCCATTAGCACTTCACTGTTTTCTATGGGAAGTACCCCAAAGATCTTGTGCGTCTTGATAGATGTAGGAAATCGACTATCATGCTGTTATTCATATGTATCATTGACCCTTGCCTTCCCCCACCCCCCAAATGCGAGACAAAAAATTTGTTTTGAGTACATACCGTTTTGATAAACTGGCACTTTCTCTGCAAATGAAATGTAAAAGATGTAAGATTATTAACATCATTCCAGAAAACCGTCCAATGTACTCTTAAGATACGTCTATTATTTCTAGAACTTGGGTACTTTTTTGCGTAAAGGGAATTCTATCAAGTGATAAGCTTGATACCAATTGAGTTGGGGTACAAATCACCCAGTTGGCAGAATACAATTGCGGCTGTAACTGCTGAAGGTATATCCAGCCGTATTATTTATTTAAGCAAGTATTTCATTTATATTTCAGCAAACTGCGCAAATTTTACCATACTCTTTCATTTGTGGCATTATTATTATACTTTAACAAAGCGAAACGCACTGAATTGGCACAATATGTACGACAGCTAGAGAGAAACGCGAAATCGCGTTTGCCTGTTTACTTAAGATACGCATACATTCGCGCCTAACACCAGCCGCGCAATTTGCGAGCAGTATTTTAGTATGCTGACATTTTATCATACCCTGAACATGTTATGTTGACGTTTTAGTTATAAAAATCCACTGAGAATGTTACGTCATAAGCTGCACATTACCTAACTTCAAGTTCTGCTTCTCAAGAACCGTGAAATGCAGTCCGATTCCAGTTCCTGATTTTCTCGTCAAGAAACAACAGGTTCACTCTGAGCGGATCTATTCTGCTGTGTCACGTCTAACGCATTTTCATGCTCTAATAGCTGATCTACGTCAACAGACGCCACTTATATTTGTGCAATTTAACCAGCACAACAGAACAGTTACAAAGAATGGTTACATACGATTGGTATACCCTTAGCAATAAGGAAGCTTCAATTGTATCAAGACCAAAAACGCCAATTAGAAATAGGTTGGATGCTATTGAACATTACTTTCTTATTCATCAATTACATGGCTGCGTAATCCACGGCTGTATCATTTACCTAAATACCCATTTTTTAAGGAAAACGTTGTACATTCGGAATTTCGTGTTGATGCGTGGGCAAACGCTCAGCATATATTCCTTAATTAAACTTCTAGTTGCCTTACGGCAAGCGGATAGCAGGTTATTCTACACTTGCATGAATCTAGCTGTATCAGAATAGTTAGCGTAAACAATATACGATCGCAAGAATGACACCCGACTGTGCGTTCGCACCAATTCGCTGAAGATCAGATTGCGCTGAGCTGCATCCAGAGACGTAAGTATACTTACGTATGCGGTCCCTGTACACCGCTGAAAAGGAGAAGTACGTTCGTGTCATTCCGGTGGAGGAGGATCGCAGTGCTTATATGACGTATCCCAATGAACTGTAAGCTTCAACTGCGCATGGTTACCGACACCTTGATCCCAACTCTTCTTAAATAAACCCAGCTTCCGCAGTTACACGCTCACACATCAATACAGCGGCACGTTAAAGAACCCCAGGTGGTCGAAATTAATCCGGAGCCCTCCACTACGGCGTGCCTCATAATCAGAACTGGTTTTGGCACGTAAAACCCCAGAAAGAAGAAAGAAGAAGAATCAATACAGCGCTAACATTTGCAGCTTGTTTCGGACAGAGAGAAATAGAATGGTATCGACAGGCGCAGTGTGATTTTATTTCGCAATGTCATGTATGTATGCAACAGCGTCCACCCAGTTATGTGTTGTGAGCTCACAGAAGTTTCACAAAAGTGTTATTCGCGATTGATGCTCGTATGTATCGATGAACTAGAAGCTAAGCAAGCATAGAAAAATAAAGTACTTGTTTCTAAGCATGCCACGACTTACGCTGTACATTCATCTTGCCTGCGGCGTGTTCACGAAAGTAAGAGACAGCGCAATACAACACGAGACACTCTCGCTTTTCGTTTGATTCCGTTCGTTTATCATCCGTCCCGTCTCGGCGACAAAGGGGTTTCGCGCCAAACGATGACCAAAAGCAAAGAGATAGAAAATGAAAAAATTCGAGCCCCAGATTACGTTTCTCATTTTTACATCCAGAGTATCAAAGGGTGTCCACAACGAGGAGGCATTGATTCGCGGAAACGAAAATGTGACGCGCGGCTTCCTTGCTTGGCTTCAGTTTTCCTACCGCGATTGTGTTTTCTGCTGTTCTGCATGCGCGTGTTCGCGTCTTCTACACGTTTTATAGTTTCTTAAATAGATTTTTTTGACGTAATGGCTATGTGTGATCGTCTACCAAGCCGCGAATTTCAACGCAAATTGAGATTTAGCACATCCCCTGGAACGACGTTACTGGCGAGAAACGCTGCTCCAACGCCCGACTTCTCAACTGAGGTGCCCGGTGCATACCCAGGGCGCCCCCCCCCCCCCCCCCTGCTCCCCGCACCCTTTCCATTCGCATACCACGTGTCTTTCGAGCTGATGCGGCAGTCTGCAAGTTATGATACGCTGACTGTGAGAGAGCTACCTGCTTTTTTAGCTTTCGAAAGCCTCATTATTTGTTCGCATAGATCGTTTTCATTTGAATTGGTGTTAAAATACTATTCAGCTATTTTACTTCATTACTATAAAGATCCCTTGGGGGGTAACTCGTAAGGTGTGGGAATGAATGGTTGTCCACGACATTATTACGGTTTACATGGGCACGGACTTGCGTTCAGCTTCCGCAAAAATCCTGCTTTATCAACCCTGTTCAGGTGCTGTTTGCGCCCTACCTAAATGTAGTTCTAGTTTGCTACAGCTAAATTACTAAAGCTAAAGCGAGACAATAACCTATTCTAGCCAAACTCGGTACAAAATAAGCCTAGAAAGTGACGAAGCTGAAACATATACTTACGGACTTCCACCGGCACTGCGCAAAAGAAAAAGTAACTGCCCGTTAGTAAGGACATATAGAGAGCAACAGAAGCAATTATTTTGCATTAGGAAAATCCAGCAGCGCTCACCTGGGTAGGCTTCTTTAACTGTGGATAAACATAAATAAGCATTTGTTAGCTTTCTTTGAACGCGAGTGCATCGAATCAAATTCAAATTCTTTATTTTTCGAAACATGTTTGGAATGGTTTCAAGGGCTGAAAGCTGCGGTCAGCAGTTTGACAGAGGCCCAGAAACCAGATACAAGGCAGAGCTTTTACTTCATGTGGTGCCCGACCTCGATGTCCATGCCAAACCACGAACGGATACATAGAAGTCGATAACAGAACAATAAAAATAACAGATCATCAGAAATGAGAATACTGTATTACATAGTGCGAAAATGCTAAGAAAAAGTGATGACACAAAGAACAGATTTAGCGTATTACAGTACTAAGGTACATAATACCAAATATCTAAGTAAGCGTGTTGTAAAATGCCAAATGAAATAAATACTAGCAGGAATGGTAACACAGGGAATGCAGCAAGCGTATCAACAATTGTATATGCAAGATTCTTCACACGCGAGTGCATTGCTTAGTCGAAAGAATTAAGAGCTTATGATTGGTAGCCTCTGAAAGCAGTGAATGCGCTAACGCCCCATTACGATGTGCAGAAACAGCTTACTCACTGACATTCCCTCTAAGATGTTTTTACGGCGTGTAATATTCATCAAACAGATGACATTGATGTCCATACAAATAAATTTGAGCGTCTAATGGCCCGCGATGACCATGTTGCAATGCTTCCAGCGCAAGGTCCTTCACTCTTAAAATAATTGTGCGCCCTTTGGTGCCTATCTTGTCTCCCAACGATAATTGTAATCAATTGCCAACACTTTCTTTAGTGTTAACTCAGCGCTCGCTGCTTGTCTGCCAAAAAAAAAGCTATGTCACACTGCTATGCGCCTTTCTTTCGTGACCTGAAAGTCGCAGCGCTAAAGAAAGTGAAGGTACGCACGGTAGATTATTGTTCGGGGACAAGATAAGCCACAAATGGCGTGATTGTTTTTACAGCGGAGACGTTATACGCTAGTTTGCAGCGGATCGCTGCGTGCGCAGACCAAGCGCGTAGACCGAAAACGCCGTATCCTCGATACAAATCAAATGCGTATCGCCGGTGTGCCCCAGCTGCGTTTAATAGCCAATGGGTGTGTCTCTTTGGCTGGTGATGTCACGCACTGCATAGGCACGTTATCTCAGCTGCGCTCCGGCTGTGCAATGGGTAGGCCGCGTATTCTCCAGACCGAGAAAGAACAGCATGCCTACGAATAACAAGCCAGAACCCATGGCCGTCTACCGTAGCGACCACAAAGCTATAGTCACCGTAGTGACAAAATAATAAAGACGGTAGAACATGCCAGTTCGTGTGGTGCGTGCCTTCATTTAAATCAATATAGTTTATCACCATATATGAGTATACAGTTCCGCTGTTCATCCACCTTCACAGAGTGTAATGGCACCGAGTTTTTGTTTTCTTTTTTTTTTCGTTTTTTAGCGAGCATTCTTCGGCGGGGCAAGCGCAATGTACCGCGTCTGATTATCTTGCTGCACGTGCATCGAATTATATAGTATTCTGCTACATCTCTTCAGTGTAACTGACGGCTGTTAGAAAGGACACGAGTTCCAAGCGCACCCATACACGAAGGATAACCCTTTGTGTATCATCACGATCATCGGCCTATATTTATGTCCACTACAGGACGAACGCCTCTCCCTGTGATCTCCAATTACCGTTGTCTTGCTCTAGCTGATTCCAACTTGCGCCTGCAAATTTAGTAGCTTCATCACCCCACCTAGTTTTCTGCCGTCCTCGACTGCGCTTCCCTTCTCTTGGTATCCATTCTGTAACTCTAATGGTCCACCGGTTATCCATCCTGAGCATTACATGACCTACCCAGCTCCATTATTTCCGCTTAATGTAAACTACAATATCGGCTATCCCCGTTTGCTCTCTGATCCACACCGCTCTCTTCCTGTCTCTTAACGTTACTCCTAAGATTTTTCGTTCCATCGCTCTTTGTGCGGTCCTTAACTTGTTCTCGAGCTTCTTTGTTAACTTCCAAGTTTCTACCCCACATGTTAGCACCGGTAGAATGCAATGATTGTACACTTTTCTTTTCAACGAAAGTGGTAAGCTCCTCATCAGGATTTGGCGATGTCTGCCGTATGCACTCCAACCCAATTTTATTCTTCTGTAAATTTCTTTCTCGTGACCAGGGTCCACTGTGAGTAACTAACCTGGATAAACGTACTCCTTTGCAGATCTCTAGAGGCTGACTGGCGATCCTTAATTCTTGGTCCCTTAGCAGGCTATTGAATATTATCTTTGTCTTCTGCATAAAAATCTTCAACTAGCTGGGTAGCACAGGGTCTCTCATGCGTCTTCTGTGTACCAAATAAAAGTTATTTCACTCACTCACTCTTACAGTTTCTCAATTAAGGTCCTCAATCAATTGTTATGATTCGTCCCCATTGTTGCTGAATAGGAAAATTTCATCTGCAAACCGAAGGCTGCTGAGATATTCGCCGTTGATCCTCACTCCTAAGCCTTCCCACTCCAATAGCTTGAATACTTCTTCTAAGCATGCATCGCCAAATCCTGATGAGGAGCTTACCCCTTTCGTTGAAAAGAAAAGTGTACAATCATTGCACTGGAGAGATTGTGTCGCCTTGCCTGACTCTTTTCTTGATAGGTAACTTTCTACTTTTCTATAGTGGAGAACCAAGGTAGCTGCGGAATCCTTGTAGATATTTGCCAAGGTATTCACGTACGCCCCCTGTACTCCTTGATTACGCAATGCCTTTATGACTGCTGGCATCTCTTCTAAATCAAATGCCTTTTCATAATCTATAAAATTCCTATAGAGAGGTTGATTGTACTCCGCAGATTTCTCTATTACCTGATTTATGACATGGATATGATCCATCGTAGAATATCTCTTCCTGAAGCCAGCCTGTTCTCTAAGTTGGTTGAAGTCAAGTGTTGCCCTGATTCTATTGGAAGTTATCTTGGTGAATACAATACTGAATACAATACATACAATACTGAAAGCAAGCTAATGTGTATATAATTCTTCAATTCTTTAACCTCTCCTTTCCCTTCTTTGTAGATAAGGAGCCTTATTTTGTGATAGCAAACAGAAAGACTGACCAACCAGCGCAAGGAAGGCATTAAAAAAAGCAGTTTGCCATATGCATATGGTTCGATAGGAATAGGAATTGCTTGGCGCATGTTTCTGATACGCTCCAAAGTGATCGAAACCCGGAGATCGATTTCATGGATGGTTGGGCGGACGTTGCGCTGGATGCTCGCTTGTGCCATTTTCTACTTGGTGTTCGCATATCTCGCAATGCGCTTCGCAGTTATGACGAAATGAAAAATCGTGCCTATATGTTTTAGTTTTGCTAAACTTTCAGGAAATGCCCTGGCAATCCTCACGGAGCCACATCCATCATATTCCTCCTCCATGAAAGCCATCTCACTGATATTGATTAAGCAAAGCATATGTAATCCCCATATCTAGCCGGTGCCAATCCATGGGTCAAAATTTAGGGGGAAGCAATGACGCTTCTAAGTAAGCTAAAGACAATGCGACATGTGATAAACGATCGGCGTACCGACGAGAGGAAGGAAGAGGGCAGTGCCGATTGGAGATCAAACGTGGTAGGACGATATCCCAGTTGAGATAAAGCGGAAATGGAGTCGCACAGGTCACGTAATCTGTGGCGCCCTATTTAAACAGCAGAAGATGTGTTGATAGCGAGGGAACCCAACCCACAGCAGAAAAGCATTAAAAGGGGTATTGAAATTGGATTTGCATACCCATGATCGGTTTGAATAAAACAGGGAGGGTATTTATTTGTTAATTTTCATACTCTCAATCGCCCGAAGGCTTTGCACAGAGGAAGGCCAAGAACAGATATGAGTGTTAACGGCTATTTTTTAAGTATACTAGATTCCTAATCAATCTTTAATAAAACAGGAAGACAAGCTAAAGTGACAGGATCAGGAGCTATTTTACGCATTGCGTATTGAACACATAGTTATTCGCCCGCAGCTTTCATCATCAGCCTATACTTGTGTCCACTGCAGGACGAAGGCGTCTCCCTTAATTAACCGACAGTTAATGCGACTGTGCAAATGGTCTTCTAAACTGTGCTCCACATTTTTCAACGAGATTTGAGAGCAGAAGAAAGTCGACATCGCTGCGGTGCCTTCCTGAAAGACAAAGGCGTCCCTTCAGCCGGTGCTCATTGCGCCAAGCACGAAATGATCGCACTTGGTGTCGTAATGCATGCATTCACATAATGAAGGTCCTTTTATCTTAAGCCACAGAGGGATAAAAATCTGTAGTACAGCAACGTTTCAAACCTTTTTTTATATATAGCAATTGCAACAATCAATGATTATATTCAAGGTCACTAGAAAGAATTAATTCGTAGTGTCTGTGAATGCAATCAGCTCTTAAATGAAAAGCACGAATAAAGTGGCTTACCTTTTTCTGGCTTTGGGTTTATCACTGCAATAAGTGAAGGTAACGAATTAGTAACGCGATATATTGTAGCTATTATACCATCACCAGCGCTTAAGAATGCGAGCTGTACTTATCAACGTAGAACTCGTTTTTTCTTTACCTTTGATGTGAAGGTCTGTAAGTAAAAAAAGGAGTATGCCTTTAATTTCAGAATTTTAACAAACTCTTGGTTCGTTTGCACACCGAAAGAAATATGAAAAAGGAACTCACTGATTGGCCGCTCTGCAATGAGAGAGAGAAGAAATTATGAAGTGGATTACAACATTTTTTTTTTTTTTGGAACGCGGTACAGTAGTTACCTGATAAAAGCATACAACTGTCAACGCCTTAAAAGGTTAGCTTTAAGTAACTGGAGCACTGTGCAGTTTAAAAAAAAGTATTTTCTCCACAACCCTCTTGCATCCAGCATTAAAAATTGCTGTACCTGCGTACTAACTACAATTTTACGTCCACTGATGATGTTCACCTAGCTCCTAATGCTCGAAATGAACACGGGCTAGCTTCGAAATGTGTGCATAATAAATAGAGATATCTGTGGCACTGAATGCATTCAAAATACCGCATTCAATCTTTACTAAGGCATTTACAAATGTCAAAAACTACCACTCAACCTGCGCAACGGTATTGGCAAAATCCAAACGAAAGACACTATAAACGACTTCAATGAAGTGAGCGCTTGATTATTTTTTTCTTCTGCCACTAATGCGGTCAGATGTGCAAAGGCACTAAACGCTTTAAACCTGGTAGGTTATGTTATACGCGGCATTTGATATCCAATATTCAGATGTGTGGGAGTTCTGGTATCGTCATACAATACAGATATTGAGCAGCTGCTGATCACAGGCAATCTAGTCTGAGCGGTGCCAGAAAGTATGTAAGCACCAATTTATCATCAATCACCAAGACAGTAGTAACATTTCTTGCAATTAAGAAATCCAAGAAAAGTGGCCCCTGGTCAACAAGATTGAGACAAGATGCATTACTGGGTTAGTTGTTTTCTCATTGCTTGCAAATGGCTCCAGAAAACACGAAATGAATAAAGGATAGCGTGGTTGTCTCGCTGTCTTTTTTTTGTACTTCTTACTAGCTGTCCCCGTCCGCAAGCCCTTTATTGTGAACTCCTGTCAAGGACGTTCTGACAGAATTAGCGTGAAAATTCGGAATAATTAAGAGCACGCCACAGGACAGAGCGTTATTGCGCGGCTAATCAAGGAAGTTGCTGGAAAGTTGTTGGAATACGCAAAAAGATTGCTATTCTCGGGCATGATGACGTATTTACTGTTGCAATTCTATTTCTGAGGCAAAAGTCACCTCGCGCCGCAAAGCTTGAAACAATATCCCTGTTCTTGGTTCATTAGGATCGCAATTGATGCTTTCATGCAAGTGTCGTATAGCTCACCTTTCTTGGGTTCATCGTAGTAGACTGGCTCCCGGTATTGTCGGTAGGTCTTTTGTATGTGTTTGGCTGGAGACAAGAAAGACTATTACTTCTCCGGGTCGCTTTTATACGTGTATGTTTCAGAGTGCATCCGATCGCTAATGGTTGAGCGAAGGGCGGCAATATTCGATAATACACGCATATATTAGAAGCACCATTTGCTGGGCGGATTGGAATTCCATTCATTGAGAAGAGGCGCACGAAAAAACAAAGCCATGCGGGAGAAATAAAGCGAGAGGGCGCTAAGCTTGACCGCACTAATGTACATAAAAGACCAATAAAGTCGCGTTTAGTTGCCGTCCAGCGTGGGTCAGGCTGGCATGTCTCCCGAGATAATCGATCATGCAGCACTAACTATCTTCTTCCTTGCCACATATTAGTGTTTCTTGCAGTACCTTCCTGTAGTACACCCACGGTCAATAGCGAAGAGCGAACTAGAGGTTGGAATGCGCAACATTTTAGACGAGGCACACAGATGAGGAACACACACGACAGAGCGCTACTTGCAACAATCTATTTATTCCCTTGTTAGTGGAATAAATACTGGAACACACTCAAAGGAAGAGAGCGACAAAAAAAACTTTACAAACAGGGCCACCCACCAAGCCGGCTTTGTCACATGATGAAATTTTTTCCTGCACTCGACATCGCAAAAAGGAACACGGATACAAAATTTCCGATTAACGCGTAAGGAAATCTATTTCTTTTTCCCTAAGGGAGACGGATGGCATGCTTACGCACATACTTCCCACACGCGCGATCTCAGCGGCTTCGATGATCTCTCGCGTCATTTGGCTGCCATTCTTGCTCACAATTCTTCAAAGAATGGCCGACATCCGCAATATCTACAATGTATCCCAAGGTGTCCGGCGACTGATTTGGAAACATTTTAGTCATGCTCCTTTAATCTTTCGTTCAGACATCGTCCAGTCTGTCCGATGTACTTTCTGCCGCACTTAAGTGGAACAGAATATACCACTCCCTCAGTACAGTCGACGAACTTTCTGTGTTTCACAGCCTCATTTCTGTGTGGCACCTGGGTTTACCTTAGCTCAGCAATTTTTCCGGTGCAGAAAACACCACTTTTACATTGCATCTTTTACCAAGTTTCTTCTTTTGCCAAGTTTCATTGCATCTTTTAGCAAATTCTAGCCGTGGAGTTCGCAAGGGGGGTCGACTTGGAACGGATCCTCAGGATGACACCGGTATTGAGATATTAGTTCCCCAACTTTGCAGAGAAACGCATTGGCGTTCCAGTTACTCTCTTAACAAAACGTCACTTTATGCATTGAATGAAAAGTTGGTAGCATGGCTTACACAGTTAGCAATGCGACTACTTGTCATGACAGTAAATACGGCAGTAATAATGATCTTCAAAAATGTTTGCAACGCCTATTTACGCAGCCTTATGTACATAGCCGCATATAACTTGCGCTTCAGCTTATATCTAGCGTTAGCGTGTCGCTACCAACATTCCTTTATGGCCTTCATACCGAAAGCTTCAAGTGAACGATCGACACTGCAGTCATGTGTCGACAGAAGGCTGACGCAAAAGCTGTAGAAAAATAGGCGTTTTTCACAGCCGCAAGCTATGCCAAAGAGAAGCAAACACAGGTGTCTAGCACTTATAACCTTTCTCCAATGTACTTTAGCACAGTTGTAAGTGGCTCTAAATTTTGCTGACCTCTATAGAAAGTTAGGCTTACTTTGATGACATTTTTTGCTGGCTATTTGGACTCTACCTTTCTTTTGAGTAACTATTATCTACTGCGATGGACGGCACAAATAGGTCATGCCGTATAAAACGTTATATAACCCGCATGTGATAAACGCCTGAAAGCTTTAAGCGATTTACAACCCTGCATATTGCACTAAGGCTGAATTGGTAAAGACATAAGCTTACATGAGGTTGAAATGTTCGAACAGCAGGTATTTACTTCTCACAGGCTGTTTATTTCTAAAATAGAAGATCGATAATCTACTTACTTTTCTTGATTTTAGGCACGACTTCGTAGTCATCTGCGAGAATGAGTTAAAATGGGAATTCAAATATTGGTATTATTGACAATATTTTCTTTATGAAGTAAAACCGCAGTAAAGACAGAGAAAAGTTGAAAACAGCTGCCGCAAGTGGCTGTGCGCCAACCTCCATACAATAAAGGAGTGGCTCAAGAGGAGGAGAGTGCATTGGCAAGCCAATCACGAAGCGACCCCTTCTGAACATCTTGAAGAGGCAGCGCAAAAACGATGAAGACAAAAGCAGGAAATACACAGGACTGCTTTTTGTCTTAGCCGTTCTTGCGCTGCCCCTTCAAGATGTTCAACCAGTCCTAACTCGCCCAAATGTCGATTCTTCGACCCCTTCAGCCCCCCTCCGCCACCAGCTCCACATTCGAAGTAACAGACACCTCTTCCTTTACATAAACTTTTTCGAACACATCTGAAGCTAAAGATTCAGCCAGTAAGATTGCACATTTAGTGCGATGCATGAATGATCAATGTACATGTAAATCCCTTATGGGAAGCCCAAGAAGGAATATAAGGTGAGACAAGTGCGGGAAGAAAACAATGGCGGAGGAAATCTAATGCCAGGGACCCTGATTCTTTTTAGCTCAACGTCCACAGCTCAAGAGCACAGCCCCGTTCCAACGACTGACGGAGCCCTACGTTGCTTAGCTCAGCGTCGGTGATTTCGCGACATGCGGCACACTAGCATGGCACAGCTAGCTGCCGCGAAGGAAAGAATCTGCTCCACGATCTCTGCCATTGTGCAAGGTTACATGATGGGGGTTTTCGGGAACGCATAAAAGGCAGCGCCGATCTGGTGGACCGATCGAAGATGCTTGTTGCTGTGTCAGCAGTTTTCAATAACACTACACACTCTTTCACTTTGAGCTATCACAGTCGGCGAAGACAAGCCAAACATCGAATAACTTCCCCTGCCAGCAATCCACCGCCATTCAAGAGCCTCCAATTTGTACGTTGACGAGTTCCAGCCTATTCCTTTTCGCTCGTTGTAGAAAACTTACGATCCTCGTCTAATAATTCAGATAATGTGTGCGCCCGTACGTGCACATTATCTACCCACAGATCCTTTTCCAAACTACTTTCTTCTTTTTATTGTACTATCCCGCACTTCGTCGCAACGTGTCACAGTAAAATATATTCCTAATGATACGCTACTATGGAGTAGTTCTTTCCTTTAATGTGATACTCAAGGAGGAAGCTTTAGCTCGGGCCCAACTCCGACGCGGCCTATTCAAATACATGTAAAACGCAAAAACCCTTTTCTGAGATAACCCCTGGACCGATTTTAATGAAATGTGTTGCATTTGAGCGAGAAAGTTAAATTGTCGTGACTATTGCAAGCGGAATTTCGATTTAGGGCGTGAATGTTGTTAAATGAATTTTCAAAATTTGGAAAGTTCGGAAAATATAGAAGCACGAAGTTTACAAAGTAATAGCTCTGCATTAAACAGAGATATCGCGGTTCTGAAAACGGCATTCATTATATCATTCAAAGCGAACAAATTCTATATGTCAATTTATATCTTACGTGAATTCGGAACGTTGTGTACAAGGGTTCTGCAAAATCGGTATTTGCATATTACTAAGTTTTTTGAGACTCATGAGTAGCATCTGAATTTTATCCGCTGTAGATGTAATATTCGATGCAATTCACAGAATTGTGATATCATTTTTCATTGCTAAGTTATAAAGTTGTAAACTTGCTAGTTTCGTTTTTGAAAATGTTCTATTTT
The DNA here is from genome assembly GCF_013339745.2 of Dermacentor silvarum. Classification (NCBI taxonomy): domain Eukaryota; kingdom Metazoa; phylum Arthropoda; class Arachnida; order Ixodida; family Ixodidae; genus Dermacentor; species Dermacentor silvarum. The sequence goes on from NC_051163.1 coordinate 131,978,529, forward strand.
CGCCAGTTTTCAATAAAAAATTGACGACCTAAATCAAAAATTTGAAGACAAAATTCACCAATGTTTAAGTTTTTCTTTTAAATGCAACAAACCTAGTCAAAGTTGGTGCAGTGGTTGCCGAGAAAAACGAATTCTCCTTTTGCGTATATTTAGATAGGAGCACCCGAACTACAGCTTCCTCTTAAGAAAATATAGCTTTAGTCTCAAAAATACATTCAATGTTTTAAGCCAGCTTCAGCATTGAAGTTTCGGCTGTGACCATCATATCTGGAATAAATAGCAGCGATAAATTTCAAACGCGAACTACACTGCACAGTATATCACAGGGCGCGCTTCTTAAGTACGTTTCTGTGAAGAGAAATAAAGCAAATTATCCATACACACAACACTATAGTTAAACCTGGATTAAATTAATAGGCATGCGGTTTTGCCAAAATTTTATGCAGGGTTCTTACCGTAGTTGTTATAGGAATTTCCGTAGTCGTAGTAGTCATACGATGGTCTTGCTTGCACAATGGTAACTGTATGTACACGTAAAAATAAAAAGGAGTTCTATGTTTCCGCAACAAACATACACTTCACATATCAAACTTTGGAAGTGCAGTTTGCACACTGACCTTTTTGCTTCTTTGACTTCTTGGGCTCTGTAATCACAGTAAAGGCTATTAGAAACGGCGCACACGTGCTAAGCTGTGCATTTCACGCATGCGCTGTAGCTGACATCATTGGCGTGCTCGCGTAGGCAGGTTGGCCCATCATGCAGGACACGCCGTGCACGCAAGACACAACGCGTAAAGGTATTCGTTCTGGGGAGATATTGATTTAAATTTCTTGCTTTTAGTTTGCCTATTTTCTGTTCTTTTGTGTTATATAACTTTTTAAACATTAGTAGAAACAGTCGACGAAGTTCTGATAGATGAGCTCGCATAGCACAAGATAAAAAGAAACGAGTGCTATCACTGTGCTTTAACTGCATGACAGCCTAAAATTAGCACATACTAGCCCTAACGCTAGTACATAGACAATCTGATCTCTACAATCTCTACATTTACGCAAAGAACATTTTTATACAGAGTTCTTCATCAGCCAGGTTATAAGTGCTTGGTCTCAGACAATTATGCCTCAGAGTAAGTACCAACTAGGCCAACACCACGCTCTTCCGAAGGTATAAGGTAAGCGTCGGTGAAAATCTCCAGGCCATGACGATAAAGAGTGGTTAGTGGTACGAAGGAAATTAGCCTACAAAAGTTGCCGAACCTACATGTGAATAGGACGTAGCTGATAGAATAACACGATGATAACTGTTACAGCAATACAATTGGTACTCACTCTTTTTCTTTACCTTCAGAGGCACCTCCACATATTCGGCTGTAACATAAGAGTGCGGTTATCGTACTCAGCTTGCGAAGTCGCAGCGAGATAGCTGACAACGTCAAGATTTTTTATCTCACAGTAAAAGCGCTGTTCTTGCAAAGCTTAACTTACACGCAGAAGGAAACTATGTTCTATGTCGTAGCAGCGCCTAGCCACAAAAATTTTACTGAAGCCGGTTTAGCGCTTACTAGATTAAAAGTAGCTCTTCGCACAGGCGCAGAATCCGAAAAGTTCTGGTTAACACCCGAAACTTGTCAACACCAGATAGATTGCAATGTACAGGGTGTTTATTCTAACTTGTTTCAAGTTTTAGAGGGGCTTTAAAACACATTTGTCTCATATTTCAAGGGCATGATGGAATTATTGCGCTGCAGTTAGAAAAATGTCTCCTCGACAAACTTTTCAGATATTAAGATTGGAAGTTTTGCTTTGTGCTTTTTTCCTATGTTCGTTGGTTCTCTTTCGATTACGTCACCTAACTTCATTGCTATTGGTGGCGGTGGTTTTCGGTACGCTAATAGCAACTGTGTGTAGGTCGCCATAGGTGGTGCCACAACTCACAATACGCAAACAGGGTGTCCATGCTGGGGTATGGCTCTCACTGGCACCGCAAATCAAAGGTAACACGTGAAATACTGCCAGGAGTGGATCTATCGGTCCCTCCAATAAGGGCGGTGGAAAATTTCTTATTTCTTGTTTTTGTAAGCATCACTGCAATAGTTTGGGTGGTCTTTACTCGCATTGTGATAATACGCTTTCTTTTTGTGTACGTTATGTGCGATATACGAATAGTTTTTACATATCCTGTCAAAAGTTGGAAGGCTTATTTTGTATAGGAGACCTGTTAAAGTGACCTAACTCTCATGGTGCATCTTACAGCCTCCCGAATTTCATTGATTGCACGTGGTAATATTAATATTATTTTTATGAAAAGATCATTCTGATTATTTGTATTTTCTTGAGTCACTTAACCTTAAAAAATGTTATTTCCACTGCAACCCACGTCACTAACCAACCAGAATGAATTATTAACCACATGCTTTGTAACATCGAGTGGGAAGTCTGTGCAGGTGTTTATGTCGTGAGTGCCACTGATCCTAATGCAATATTTCTTGACAAATATTTTAAGGCGCAAAAAGGAGACGGCACAACATGAAGGTCTTGACTTTTTTGCACCTTAAGAATATTTCTCAAGTATGCACCAATTAGGCCCACAGAAAATCCTTCTAAGCCAATATTTCTGCTTTCTTTCGTAAGTACATAGAACGATTGCATGACGATGTTCTAGAACTTATCAGATAACCAACATTCCTAAATAATGATTCATGGGGAATCTCTTATTTCTAAAGTGGAGAGGCACAGGAACTCTGTAAGGAAAGAACAGGCGTTGTCCAACTCAATTCACTCCAAATACAGCGCCTCGATTAAATGCTGAGGCTTAACCGTTAATATACCGCTCTATATTTCGTGTTCTTCTTCCTTCGAGACTTCAGTCCTACCAGGACAATAGGAATGGGATAGCAAATAAACAACAATGTTTTCATCAAGTCGTAATACTTCTTCCTAGCTATAATCGTTCTTCGGAAATTCTACTATTGAGTCCATTCTACTTTTCTACTGGAATAACAAGCCCTATCGCCTCTCGAATATTCATGCGTTGTTTTTTTTACCTCTACATGTAATATAATCATGCCTTTACGCAATTTGTACATACGGACAGAAGAAAATACAAGGACGTGTGCTGACTCACAACTAGAAAGTTTATTGAAACCGGGCGAAATATATACATAGGTATCATAGATCAAAAATACGTAAGCATATCCAAGATTCCTCGCTATTCACGTGTAAATGAAGTCATGACGCACGCTTAACACATGCCCTGCCTATAAATACGACTATAAATACGAAGTAAGAAAATATGCCGATCCCATGCACTGTGGGAATTCAATTAATTTATGTGAAGTAGTTACATGAATAATCTGCATAAGTTACGCAGAGTACATCACATTTCAATGTTTTCGCGCAAGATTACAAGATCCTAGTGCACACTGTCTGCGGCACATATTGCCCCGCAAAGAAACGCTAGGCATCATTCTCACTCGAAGAATGTGCCATAAAAACGATGCCACACCGACAGATACAATAAATTTGTTCGAACAAGCCAAGAATGGGGGTTTTTTCGCATTCAGCCAACTTAATCCGCCAGCACGCGAAAAATGCTTACCGTAGGTCGGTCCGTAGTCGTACGACGGCCGAGGAGCTGGGTAGTCGTACACAGGTCGCCTTTCCGGGTACGCATCCACGACCACCACTGCGTCAAAATACACATGTCCGGTCATCAGCTGCGTGCGAGCCACACTGCTGTAAAGTGCCACCGATACACTTCCTCTTAACGCAGCTTTGTTAAACAGTTCAATGTGCTGGTGAATTCTCGCAATGTGATGAACTCCTCTCATGTTTACCGCCGAGTCCGAAGAACAGAAAAAGCGGCATCGCATTCCTTGTGGCTACGTGTGGTAGCCACAACGCCGCTGTAGTGTTGCGCTGCGGAGCTCGAGGTCACGTGTTCGATCCTGGCAGCGGTGGCCGCATCCCGATTGGGGCGGAGTGCAAGAAGCGCCCGTGTGCTACAGGGTGCACGTCAAAGAGCCCCAGGTGGTCAAAATCAATCCCCCACTACGGTGTTGCTCATAATCAGATCGTGGTTTCGGCACGTGAAACCACACACTTTAATTAATTTTACGTGTGGTGTAAATGTTAAGCCTTTGCCAAAGGGAAGGAACATTGTTCAGTCCTGGATGCTTATTGTGAAGTCCGCTGACATTCTTGAGCTGCGTGTCACTGGTTGCTAAAGACAACATCTGTCCGCCCTCTCCAGAGCTTTCGAGCAGTGAAAATGCACCACTACACCGACTCGACATCCTAATTAAATTATGGTCACGTGTATAGTGTACAGCCTTTATAGCCGCAAACTGGAGACATATACAGCGGTGTAGCTCGTTTTCTCGGGGAACGCATACAGGCTGCGATCCTACCGCCAGACATGGCCTCTCTCCGAATTTTGTAATACTGCAACAAAATTTCATTGAAACTGCATAGCATTCTGCTACTAATAAAACCGCGTTGTCCTTAATATCCATGGCATGCGGATTCTAGAGATGACGATTCATTTTGCAAATACCTGTCTTTCTTTCCTTTTTTCTTTTATTTGTTAGCTTTGTTGGATCGATCTGATTTATGCAGGTTTTCATCCGCTTCCCCAGATATTTGTGCAACTTAGATGGTTTTGTCGCTAACATTAGCTATTCATCCGTCGCTGCTTCACGGGCATCTGGAGAAGGATACGCTATAGCGCGCAAGGAAGCTACACGCCTTCTTCTTACATTTATGAGAGACCGTGATCTGTTCGACACGTTGTAAATACCCCAGTCACACTGTAAGGGACGCTCACATGGAGCGAGTGCCGGCATCGATCGCCAAGCTAAAACGTATACCATCACCACCACCACCACCGCCACTAAACAGATTTCTGTCATAACATGTTTTTTTTTTTCTTTTTGATGCGAAAGCATCAAATGACCTATTGAGCGATAAAGCCGGCGTCTGGACAAGCGAAACACGGCACCTAAATTCCCACAGGCTGTGACGCCACGTCACGATTGCGCCTCGACGGAGCAGAGCAGGCGAAAGGGACAGCTGCTGCCGCATTGGCGCGCTGGGTGTCGCGTTGAGGGGAGAGGACATCGCCGCGACGCCACGTCAACCTCGCTCTGGAAGCCTGTGTCATCCGCGCGTTCCTTGTCGGCGCAAGCTTTCGCCTGCGTTCTAACTACGCCTCGGTAAGGCCAAATCACTTGGCGCCAAGCCAAGTGCCAAGCGTATCAACGCGCTCGCCCACGAGGAGTTCATAACTCGAGTGACTGCTCAGCGGCGTTCAATTGAACAATAATGTTTTCGCATTCACAACTCATAAGAATTGCTTGGGTGGCCTCGGATTTAACTTTTTTGGACTCGAAATATTCACTGTTGTGTGACCTCCAACAGAAAAAAAAAAGATGACAAATACATGTCAACAATGACAAATACAGCGTTGCGCACCTTCACCGGTCTAAACAACACAATCCCCAGTATAAATTTCGTACGCGTTTTTAACGTACAACACAGGTACCTAATGAAGCGCAGGCACGTGCTAGATGCACTGGAGAGCATGAAGCTCAGTGATGAGGGATGGTGCCTTCTGAGCATATCTCTACAGGCGTTCTTTCTGTTGTTGAAAATGTAGCGTTAGCAAAAATGAAGACGGTTTCGTTGCGACATGTGTACCAGGTGACGAGGAAAATAATCAAGGCTTACAATAATAAAAAATGGGAATATATGTGTCAGCCAACCCTTTATAGCGCTACATGAGAAAGAGCTGTCTTTCTGAAATTTTCGAGCGGGATGACCACTACATTTTTCGTATCTTGCTTCAGTGTGTGATAGAGCCGTGATTTGATGCTTCTTCTGGTTGTGTTATCGGTGTAACAACTTTTTTTGCACGCATACTGTATATATTTGCTGTTTCTGAAATAAACTTTCCGTTGTCAGTAAGGGCTCGTGGCGTACGTGTTCTTCCTTTGTCTTCGTCTTTACTAGCGCTAAATTTTCAACATGAAGCCAGTAGATTCGAAGGTTCTACATCGACATCTACAAGAATCAATACCAACTTGCTCTATTCCCTCTGCTTATTAACCTAAGTTCTTTCCCTTCTTGCATTGTTTAGAGGCCCACGCTTCTCCTTTGCTGAAGCCATGTGGATGACGGAGTTCATTTTTGCTTAGCGAGCTACTGCCGATCACATGAATGAAGTGAATGACAATTAACAATTGTACCCACCTTTTGTTTTTCCCTTGCCATGCTTTCCCTCTGAAAAGAAGAAGAGTACGAAAGTTAGTATTTTATTTTCTGACCCCCGCACACAACTGCGCACTTTCCCGCAGAATGTTTCACGAAGCAGGAATAGCGGCACTCGAACATTCCTTAAATGGCGCGGCTATCAGAGAAACTCCTATTGCTGGCATAAAAGTTATTTTAGGCAGAAATGTCGTCGGGCAGAGTCCCATGTTGCTCTCAAGTCATTAAAATGAACAAATTTGGCTTCATTGGTTCGTTTTTTTTTATATTGCAGTGCCGCTGTTTTACGTTGTGCGGTAAGGCAACATTTCTTAACAAATATTTTGGCGTACACTAACCACAGATATCCCGTCTCATGTAACTTCTTAGACAGAATACAAGCTTTTGCCAGATTTCAGCCGCTTCTTGCATTCTTTTTTAGCAGAAACGGACCAATTTATATGGCTGGACGAGCTCTTAGTACTGTGGGAAAACGCGTCGATCCCACAGTACTAAAATAAACTTCGGGGCGTGACCACAGCATTAAGCATTCCTCTTAATTATTGTAACTACTCCTGGCAGTAACTGTAATGTATTTAGGTTGTGATTACTGGTTTCTACTACTACTGCTCTCTTTTGCTACTACTTTATTCCTCTGTGTAAACTTCATTTGTCTAGATTCATTTCTACATCGTAGTCAACCTGCTTCGATGTAGCTTTTTCTCCCATCATCTCTCAGGGTATCATACATGGACACTAACACAAATTCAAAATTCAGAAACAAATGCTATCAGGCTTCTGCGATTCCTGAATTGATTCCTGCGACCCCAGCAGGCTCTAGCAGCGCACACGGCTACGTTCTCGGGGTCATCATTACGATGGACGCAACGCCGTCCTACTGACTTCGCCGGTTACAGTATTGCGTGTTGTAGCCTCCGAAACACATACACAGGCGTCACAGCTCTCAGTGTATGCGTGACGCGCGAAACCCCGCGCAAGTTCCCAAGCGCAGGGGTTAGTGCGTCCAACTCTGGACTGCAAGTTGCTACACTCACCGTAGTCGGCAAAATTTTGTTTTTGTTGCATTGTTGTTGTTTTCTCACCCTATGGGTGAGGTCGAAGGAGGTGATTCGAATATAGCCTGGCGACGACGTCGTCGGCGATGAATGGAGGGACACTCATTTTCGAGCTAATAATTGATTTCGCAGTAAACGGAACAGTATTCTAAAACGATAAGGAACGTCTAAGTGATAAGTGATACTACACGAAGCAAAGAAAGCCATTATCAGGCAGCAGTAATAGGAATGGCTAGTAGCAATACGTGCTTCAGCGAAACAAGAAAAATGACCAAGTTGGTGCAGGTTTACCCTATTTTACTGTAGCACAACGAGACTGAGCCCAAGGCATGAGGCAGACACACACACGCACACTGCGAGTACCACAGCATCACTGCCTGACTTTCGATACGGCGTGTTCGAGCAGTGAAGTTTTCGAATGCCATAGAATACGATTGCTCCAAGACAAGAGCGACACGAATATTACATCACAAACCAATACATTTCTGCTTCCAAATTCTAACTGTAGAAAAGCAAACATTGAAGAAAAAGTGCGACAAATACCGTCAGTAAGTGTGTTTCAATCATTAACGCAAACAATGCTGTTTGGTAATTCGTTGAACTAGACCGCTTGAAGATTAGCATAAACTAAGAGCTAACGTCATTTTCCAGGCCAAGCAAAGTTCAATATTCGCTGTAGCTAGATATATGGTGCAGTAATATCGAGTATTCCAAGAAATCAACTATCTCATTTTCGTATAAATAATAGTTCAATTACAGACAGGCGTATTCGATTCTCATTCGAAATTCAGAATAAACATGCACCCGTGTTGGCAATGTGTGATGATCTATCAAATATAGCTAATGTGCACTCGATAATTCGACAATGCCTTCTTTCCGGTTCCGTTGTTGGCGCAGCTTTTTTTTTTTCACGATAGTTCGCACACAGTCGCAGACAGTGTATTCAGTCTTAAATGATTATAGCCTATAGTCGAACACAGTTCACAAGCTGACACAAAGGAACGTGCGGAATCCTTGCGAGTTGTGCCGGGTACGCACTTTCCTCTCAGCCAACGTGCACCCGAACATTCGCAATGCAGCCAACCGAGCACAATGTGAGATCGCACGTACGATACGTTTGCATCATCCTTCCTCACCCTCTGTTTTGTACCCTCCCCCCCCTTTTTTTTTTCCCTGTGCACACTGGCAGGCCAAAGCATACCAGCCCAGGCGAACATCCTTGCCTTTTCTCTAATAAACTCTCTCTCTCTCTCTCTCTCTCTCTCTCTCTCTCAGGCTCCTGTGCCTGACCCAGGAATGTGTGTCGATAAAATATCGTGTTTTCTGTCACCATGACAACATAACGGCAATTTTACTCTATCGTAAAATAAATTAAGTTCTGGGGCTCGATACGATTATGAGGCACGCCGTTGTGGGCGCCTCCGGATTAATTTCGACCACCTTGGGGTCTTTAACGTGCGCCCATGCACGCCACACGGGCGTTCTTGCATTTCGCGCCATCGGAATGCGGCCGCCATGGCGGCGTTCAACAACATAGTGTGGTACAGTTTTAATGCCCGGTCAAAAACTGCTCGAAAATTATACGCTTTGATTCATTTTATTGCGATAGCAATTATATGGACACTTCAACCGGATTTCTGCCATCGGCGTCGCCGTCGCCGTGAGGTTCCGTATAAAGTCCAACGGCGGTAAAATCGTCGCCGCGCACCGTATGCGTGAACGAAAGCGTGCGGTGGACGCGCGCTATCACGGAGAGCGAACGCACGGCGGAAAGCAAACGCAACCGTCGCGCGAAAGTCCGTGGGGGTATGGGAGGGAGGGAGGCGGTGCGACGCTGTGCTCCGGCACCAAAGGCGTATCTTGCAACCGGGTGCAAGGGCAACTTGCCACTCAATCTCCCACGCGAAAGCAAGACAGCGGGAAGGCCGCGCGGGAGGGAGAGGGGGGCGCCGCTTCTACTCTGCCAACAACCGCGCTTGTACTTTGCGCGGCTGTGGCGGTCGCCCGCACCGTCTCTTATCTCCACACGGCTCTGACCTTTGTATGCGCTGTGCATTCGCCGCTCAGTTTCCGTTGAAACGATAGACCGCACGAGCCTTTGCCCGCTGCGGCGGCTGCGCTTGCTGCCAGCGTTTTGACAGTGGTAGTCTGCGGTCATTGAGTATGATCTATTCATGTTTGCTTGTGCGCGCTGACACCACGCTTGGTAATTCAGTTTGTAAGCGAGTGTGTCCAAGTTTATGCAGCCGATAAAACTGCTATCCCTACTCCGAATAGCTCTCTACTAATTTGCTATCGCAATTGACGCTTTGCCTTTCGGGCGAAACTGCGACATTTTTTTTTTTTTTGTAGATCCCGCGGTACGCAAAATTTCGGGGTCATTTGTGCATGTACGTCCGCCTGTACTACCCTCCGTTTTCTTCTCGCAATAGCTTCCATACTCGAAGAAGCCCGCTCAGATAAGTGCGTAGTTACGGGGAGGGCAGCTCGTGCCCATAGCATGTCCAGCAGTGTGGACGAAGGCGGCTTGGCTGACAAGGCAACGACAGAACACTGCCTCCGCTAAAATTCTTCGCACGTTTCGCCTTTTCTCCGAAACTCGAATCCCTGCTGCCGCTTTTACTTGATGAAGTGGGGCTTAATGGTGCAAGAGCAAGAAGTGGACAAACAGCCGCTATTACGTTCCTATTGACGTCGACTACCTCGGCGCGGTGACTCTGAATACACTTCCCTCCGTCCTCTTCTTCTTGTGCCAATTCGAAGCTCTTCCATAATGAAAGCACCTTTGTGCTTTTTTTTTTTCTTTTTTTGAAAATGACTGAGTTGTGCCAGTGCTTCTGAGTGCGTGATGCTGTGCGCTCACGTGCACACACATTCACCGCTTTCCTGTCTCTCTTCTTTCCATTCCCCTTCCCCCAGCGTGAGGTAGCCGACCAGATTTTTTTTTTCCTGATTAACATCCCTGCCTTCTTTCTCTTCTCTCTCTCTCTCTCTATATATATATATATATATACCATGTCATACAAGTGGACCTAATGGAAATTTTTAGAGCACCTCACTTCGCAGCACCCATTTTTTCTACAGCCAAATGTCAGCGACCGAGCAGAGGTAGAATAAGTTTAGAAGGTAGAGCTTCGCTTCTGGAGCTAAATGCGATTATTTCATGATTAAACGCGAGGTTCTTGGCGCTCTTGAAAAGAAAGGTGCTATAGGAGATTCCTTCAGGACTGTTATCTTTTAATCTTCGTCAATAAACGCGAATGAATAAGTGAGTTTTACATGTGGTATAGCGTCACCGGCGAGTCCCTCATAAGCAACGCAAACACGAATGAACTGTTCTTTTTTATAATAATAATAATAATAAGATGGCGTGCTAGATCTATAGAATTTAGTATCTCACATATGACGAACTTGTGCGTTTTGTTAAGAAGTAGTAAAATGTCCTGTTGCTGCTGAACATTGCCCACCGCAACAGTTTATTTGTTCTTTGCGAAATGTGTTGCCAATATGCCACACATTTTATTACGCTTGTGGAGGTTAGAAAACCAGCTCATTGAGCCTATTTCGCCATTTGTGTTGCCTAAGAAGGCTGATGAGCCTGCGCAAGTGTTTTATTATTTAAAAAAACGCATTTACTAAGAAAGGGAAGAATCTATAAGGTCACGTGCACTCCTTCATTAATTTATGGCAGCGCGAAGTTCCAACTTACATAGCGTGCTAAAAGATTATCTTTGCGGATTGCCAGCGCTGCTTATGCACTTTCCGACAGAAGATCACTGGGGCAAGACAGGTGCACGTTTTGTCGTGGTAAAAAAAAATAAGAAGGAGAAGCATGTTGCACTTCACAGATCACTAAGGAACAAGAACAAGGATTCCACGTTCACGCTAAAACGTTCGATTTTCCAAACTTTTTGATTCGCTAAATTTGTCCGCCAGCAATAAAGCATGTCGCATTTCTCATCCGAAGGAGCACGCTGCGCGCGATTCGTCCCTGATGAAACTCACACAACGGAAATTTTCATTCTTTTTTCGTCAAAAATCAGTCCAAACTCAAACCTCTGGACGCGACATCAAACCTACACGTTAGCTCAATGCGCTTTCGAAACTGTGAATCTAGAACAGTGAACAACCGCGTTAAGAGAAAGTGTTTTCTATTGTAAGCTGTGGTCGATATCCGGCCGCAGTGGCCCCTTTTTGATGGGGACAGATTGCAAAACCACCCACGTACAGTGCCTCTGGCGCACGTTAAAGAAGCTATGCTATCAAAATTATGGACACCTAAATTGAGAAGCGCGCGCAGCCAGATCTCAGATGCCATGTCAAAATTAATCCGGAGCCTTTTATTACGGCATCCCTCGTAAGTGTCATTTTGGGACGTTTCATCAGGCAACTTAGTTTTCTCTCGTTCAGTGCTTCAAAGTGAACACTTGCACTTTACAGAGAACTTTGGCCGCGGCACCAAAGAACCGCAACTCATAAGCAGGAAAGTAACGGCTCTGCGAGAAACAATTTTCGTTTCCTTGCCAGATTAGCTGTGGCTTTCGTGCTTCTGGTAAAAGCTGGCGCATAAGAACTGCAACCTTTCAGCAAAAACATAATCCGGAATAAAACTCCGCTTCACGGCTGGGCACAGAGTTTTCGGTTATAAAGGTGAAGAGAGAATGCGCACTACCTAATAACGCAAAGCAAAAATACGCACAAATTTCTTTCGTGCAAGTTCTCGCTGGCGATCAACTCGCACTTCCTGGCTCAAAAATTTTAGTACTTACTGTCTTTGTGGGCCACGGTCAGTGCGACCAGGGTGACCAAAACTGCGACGGCGAACGCGAGCTTCATGTTTGCCGCAGGGTCGTTGGGAGCCTCGTTCCTTCAGGTGCTGCGTTTATACCAGCTCGTTGAGGGGACCAGCGCTTATATCGCTGACCAGGAGGCGCGCATGCACGGGAACAAAAGGCACTCTCGCACAGCAGCGCCAAGATTCACGATCCCGCCGCCTTGCGCGGCCTTTGTCTTCGAAGCGCCGTACGAGTCCGTCATGCAGCATGGGGGAGTTACTTCCACTGCGGAACACAATGGAACGGGTGCCGGACAAATAGCTGCGCTGCGGCTGCTTTTCTTTCGTCGCGTCTCTGGCGGGTAACCTTCAACCTCAGCGTAACATTGCAAAACAAGGTTTCATGCAATTACAACAACAATGTGGCAGCGCCTACCCGGCAATTATGGCACTCTGCTGCTGAGCGCTGGTCTGAATCCCGCCGGCGTCGGCCTTTGCATTGCGATGAGATATCGAGAGAGACTCTCTGAACAGTGTGGCAAGAACCGGGGTGACGGCAGAGCTCTTAGCCAGCGCCACTCACGACCATGGCGGCGGATATGGAGCATCCAAACGCAGGCACTACGCAATACGTGAATTTAGGAGAACAGTACCAGGGGGGTGCTATGCAGGATGCGCCGAGTTTCTCGTTCGCACGAGTTTCACCCGAGTTTGCTCGATGGCAATTAGTGAACGTAGATAGCAAGGAACGTGCAAGAACAGCAGGCAAAAAGAAATGTCGAGATAAAGCCGCGTATGACAACATGAGCGCACCCTGCGCGACACAGTGATTCCGTGCTTCAAGCACGGAAGACTGCGCAGCAAAACGCGCCAGCGCCGCGTATTGTTATCAACGTATTATCACCATTTAGCAATACCGTGACGGTACCGCTGTCTATCTGCACACTTGCCGTGAGCCACTTGCCACGCCTTTCTAGGGCGCGTAAAGGGCGTGCCTCCTCTTTCGAGCATTATCTTTCTATCCTCCGTCGAATGCGAACAGGGCACATGCGGTGCATTGTTGCGCCTACACTTTCCCTCAATCGATTACGTTAAAGTACAACGAATAAAATAAGAAACACATTATTTCTTGAAGTATCTGTTTTTCGTTTGGAATGCTATAAATGTTTGATGACAAACAGAGATCGAGAGAGTTATTAAATTTTGCACTGTTTGCCGCGAGTGGCGACAGTGAGGCGAAAGATTACAAGCGGATACATTGTAGAGGGTCACACGCACGAGGGAGTTCATGCGGTGAGCAGTCGCCAGGGGCGCTGCAGTGCTATCCTTGATAGGGTGCCTTGATGCCCGCGCGCGTCGAGGTACTCTAATCCTTGATAAAGTCAGTCATGACAATGATCTTTCCATTCCCTAACTATTAGGGGAATGGCAACGCAGCGCTACGGCATGGTTGTTCACCGCAGGTGCTTCACTGAGGCGGCTATTAAGGCCACCGCTTTACCAACTGAAACGACGGGAGCAACGGTTGTCACTGCAAAATGGCTGTGCGGTATTCTAGGGTCCGCAGTGACGCAGCACAGTGAAAATGCCCCCGTTTATCTGCGTGCGGGAAGCCTCCGCGATGCATTGCAAAGAAGAGCGCACTGCCCAGTGACACAATTCATCGCTTGTCATTGCTTGCCCAGTGAAGGTGCCTCCATTCGCATGTATACGAAGAGTTTGAGTGTGTTGTTCTCTCCAATGTGCTTGCCGATTGCCTCTGCTGCGGAGCTAACAGCGATCGCATATGGATATAGTAACGACAGCGCAGCAATCGCATTTTGACGGGTGATGGCTCCTGTGTGCAGTTAGGAAATCAAACTTCGAACGCAGGAAGGGGTTGCAACTATTTATTGTGCCGTGCTTGTGATGAAGAAATGCCATCGCACTGTGTTTAAAAGAGCCAGCGTTTCTCGGCGCTGACCGTGTTTGCGACACTGCGGATCCGATACATCACCGATGACAGATTAGCCATCTCAAACAACAGCTGCGATACCTTGACGTTGGAAAACACTACGCACTGCTCAGCATCGTCATCCACCACGGCTCATCGACGCCTTGCAAGCAGCTACAGTGTCGTTCCGATAATTATTTGCTGTGCGCTACGTCGCTACAATGCAGACAATGAACCATGTTGTGGGGCCATCACAGCCTAAGAAGATAGATGCATAAGCCAGCGAAAGTCGCCGCTTTGTTTTTGATAGTGGTTCTCAGTACATCACCGATGACAGTGTGATGTGCGTATTTTCTGTCGGCGGTCAAGATTGTTGATGCCTCTCAGTTCCGCACCACGTCGCTGTTGCCGGAAAATAAGTTGGGCGTTGCCCAACCGTGGCGGGCGCGCGCACAAGAGTTACATGCCTCGCGCGGGGCGTGACATATGGTTTTGATTGACACGCGAACTCGGGCCAAACTCGTACATCGCGAAACCCCCCTCGAGTTGAACTCGGGAACATGATGGCGGCATCAGCAGCCTGTGTAATCGCATCCAGTGGCAGCAAGCGTCAATATGACCGTCTGGAACCGTTCACCTACATGTCCGACGTAGAGTTTCAGCGTCATTTTTGCCTTTCCAAAACGTGATTGCGCTAGCTGTGTGACGAGTTAGGCGAAGGCCGTCGTCTGCGGAGATAGGGTGGCGGGAAAATGATGCTTTCCCAGCGCAGACTGGTGTGACTAGGCTGCGGAGGAATAGTTCGTGCGATCACTTCAGCTCTCTCCTGTTTCAAGCAAGCTCGTCCACCACGCCCCAGCCCCAGGCCAGGTCCGGCGTCGTCATCGGAGTACTGGAGCACCTGCCAGCACCTGGGGTTCAACCCGGACCAACCAACCTGCGCAGGCGAAGTAGTCACATTATATTGGAAGATTTAGAATGGACACCCGGCTGCCTTCCGGTGCAACAGGTGCCGAAATCAGTTTTCGCAGGTACACGGTACCGCTGCACTACACGTGCAGAGAGGCGAAGGAAGTTACTGCGCCAACACGGACCACCTCTCCACGCGGCAAATGATTTGGCTCGCATACTGCGTGAGCAAAAGCGTAGACATATGGATGTTAAAAGAGACCGTAGACTTGTTTCCTCTATCGGATCACGCCATTGCCGACTGGAGGAGCTACCCCGTAAGGTCGCGAGAGACGAGCTGCTGGCGCGAGCTCCACTCGTTGGCCCCGGGAAGTGCCTTCTTCGCGGTGGGCAAAAGTGCAATCGAGGCCGCCTAATGACGGGCGACAGACAACGTTCCGCCGAGTCGCCAAAATTACGGTGGCGTTAAAGATAGTGGCCCATGGGTCTTCGGCATGGTCTGCGCGACCTGAGGGGTGCTGCTACTTTTCAAGGTCGACCGACGAAAGGCAGCGACGCTAGGCGCCATTATTGCAGCCAATGTTCAACTGGGGACCATTATTCATAGTGACGAATTGGCCGCATACAACTGTATCCCAAATGTAGTGGATGCTAACGGGGCTATGCCTCAATCTGCATTGAGAGACAGTTAACCAGAGCGTGCACTTTGTGGAAACCAACACGGGCGTTCACACGCAAAAAATAGAAAGTTATTGGCAAAAAGTGAAGCGCCACCTCGTCAGCAGTGGGTACAGAGTAACTGCACTGATGCTGGAGTCCCACCTGGGATGAATGTGGTGGCACTCAACGGCCACGTGCACTGCAAAGACCCTTTCTTGCGTTTGTTAGAAGCCACGGATCGCTCGGGCTACCCAGTATAAAGACTCTTTCTTGCGGTTGTTAGAAGCCATCGCTCGGCGCTAGCCAGTATGAAGGTGCGTCACAATGTAAAAGAAAATAAAGCGTAGTTTTTTTAATCCTTGCATGAGTGTTTTCCGACATTCCTGAGTGCTTACACGGTAAGCGCGCGGCAGACCACTTCTGCGCTAGCCGACGCTCCCTTCGTCTCGCAGCCCTACTTTAGTCCGAGCAACGAGCGATCTGTTGAAATCCCAGTGTAAAAATCAGGCGCACACCAATCTTTGCTCGGAAATGGGAGCGCAAGCACGTAGCGAGCCGCACCAATTGAATCCAGCGGAAAGAGAAAGAGCCACGAGCGATCTGTTCAAAGCCCAGTGCGAAAACTAAGCCCACACCAATCTCTGCTCGGAAATGCTAGCGCAAGCACGTAGCGAGCCGCGCCAATCCAATCCAGAGGAAGAAAGAGGAGGGCGAGCGTGCCCTCGTGGTATAACGCGAAACGATTAAACTACAAATTAGTCTAATACACATTCAGTGTACAACTTGTAAACTTTAAAACACCTATACCCTACGGTAATGTGACTAATATCATTGTACTAAATGCATTTATTTGATAACTTGCTTGTGCCTTTAATGCACTCGGTGGAACGACAAACAAGTGAAAGAATGCACGACCATGCACCAACCGTATGATCACGGGAGCCCCAGTTTGTCGACCGCCCATATGGCAACGCCCAAGGGATGATGGCCACCCAGAGTGAATCTAGATAAGCCAATGAAACTGGAGGTGTGCCGATGGACAAACTTTGTCTTGTAACCATTAGTGCTTTAATCTTGGGGCGTCGCCAGAGCTCGTGAAGATCCCGAGTTTCACCAAACTCGGGGCATCCTGCATAGCACCCCAGGTTTACTGCTCGTGCACAAATATGCAGAAAAAAATTCACAGCCCTTCCACTACTGTGAAGATGGAAGCTAGCGAAGCTGTGATGATGGTGGGTCTGCTGTAGTGAATATTGCCCCCACGGTGACAATGGGCGTATCGGAACATGTCGATCATGAACGTTCGATGTATTTCGTAGGCGTTGCAGGGGGAACGTACACAGTCGCGATCACCGTACCGTCAAAGCGTTTTATTAAAGACGGCTACGCCAATCGCGGCGCGCACACAAGCGCTAACGCGCTCACGTGGTCGCCAGGGTGACCTACGTCACGTAATGAATAAGCAAACGTAAGATCCGGCGAAAACCGCGGTATAACGCACACGTTTTTACAATCGTAAGCTAGAAAACGCCACCAACCCGGTGTTTTTATACGACTTCACGAGGTGGCGCCGAGGCCGAGGAACGCAAAGAAGGAGCGCAGCCGGCCTAGCCGCGCTAGCTTCCCAGCAGAGTTCAACTCTAGTCGGGCGCGGCTTCCAGCAGGCTTGCCGGGCTAGCCTCGCAGCCGGGCCCAACTCTACTCAGGGGGGAACACGGTATACAAAAAGGTCGACTAGCGCAAGAGAAGAGAGATAGCGGGGGCTCAGCCGGCCGCGACAGAGGAGGGACCGCGTGCTCAAAAAGACAACGACGCTCGAGCCAATGCTGATGAGGATAGTTTTTTTTCTACACGCGGACACGATCCTGGGGGTCCCTAGCCCTTAACAGCTTCGCTGTAATAGACGGGGCCGCAGCTGCTGCCAATAGCCTAAATTAAAGCCCCTCCATCCATGCGCCACCACCGCTTCTGCTAAGTAGCGCCAACCTTTCATGTGTGCCGCTGTACCCTGATTCGTCGCTCAAACCAGTTCCGCTTCCGCAGTTTCCGCTTCCGGGTTTTCCGTTTCCGGTTTTCTACTTCCGGGATTTCCGCTTCCTGAATTTTCGTTTGTTTCACGCTCGCACTCCTACGCAGCAGTGACGTCGCTTCCGTTAAAAACGGAAGCTGGGACTACGTAAGTTCCGCTTGACGCCGGAAACTGAGGGGGTGAGCGAGGGAGGAGCGTGGAGGAGGAGGGTAGGTTGGCGGTACTTAACCTGGCCGGTGAAAACGCGTATGGAGGGGCTGTAGCCTAAATGGTGCAGCTTAATAGAACATGAAAGAACTTTATGCGCGCAAGACGAGGACAGAGAAGAGGCTAAGACACACGAGCGCGGGCTTACAAGAGTGTTTTATTTCGAAGCAAGCAACAAGATATATAGCAAAATCTGTGACGCCATCACGTGTGCGACGCCCGCAGAAAATTACACTTGTGCGCATAAAGTTCTTTGTATTTTCTGCGGGCGGTGCACACGTGATGTGCCACAGATTTTGCTATATATATGTGCTTGTTTGCTTCGAAATAAAACACTGTTGAAAGTCTGCGCTCGTGAGCCTTAGCCTCTTCTCAGCAGACAGACGTGAAGGTGTGTACCAGTGACACATCTGCGTCGTTACACAGCAATGAAAAATTCACTTGTGAGGTTACACATGCCGAAACCACGATCTGATTACGAGGCGCAGCGTAGCGGGGGACCCCGGATTAATTTCGACCTCCAGGGGTTCTTAAACGTGACAGCAAGGAACAAAAGTTTGTAGAAATAACGCTGTGACTTGATTTTTCGTATGCATTTGCCGCATGCGACTGCGATGGTCCTGGTCTAGGACCATTTGTTATCATTCCTTATTGCTGCCGGATTAATCATGTAACTGTACTGTGAAATAAGGAGCAGTGGGGATGTGGCTAAGGGAGCGAGAACGACGACGAGAGATAAACCTTTGTTTCGGTGCTCGATCTGATTCCCTATAAGATAAAATAAACTACGGCTCTAACATCAGTTAGTTTCATTGCATAATTTCAACCCACCTGTTTAACCAGCGGCTTCTTGGCCAATCCCCCGTGGTGGGTATGCGCCATGGCATAGGAAGCAAGCAAGCAAGCAAGGCTGTGCTACCTCTCGCTGCTTTATCGCTCTAGTCGCGAACGCTGACTTCCCCAAGTGCTTCGTGACATTTGGTGGAAGGTGCTGGACCTGTTGCAAAGATGGATCTCCGAAGCCGGACAATCCATGTCACATCTCCCATGCCTGAGGAGACTGGTCCTACCGATCCACCCCCGGCACCACCTCCAGTCGTCTGTCCTGGTGCGCCACGCCAACGGGATCCTCCCATCTACAATGTTACTGACGATCATGACGTAGAGGACTGGCTGTCATCGTACAACCGAGTGAGTACCCACAACAAATGGAATGACGCTGACAAGCTTGGTTACGTACCATTCTACCTTTCCGGGGTCGCCCATCTTGGGGGCAACCATGAGTCTGACTTTTCTACCTGGACAGCATTCCGAACGAAACTTCAAGAAGTATTCGGTCGCCCTGCTGTGCGCAAACTTCCGGCTGAACAACAGCTTCGCTGTCGTGCCCAACAAAAGAGCGAAAACTTTACCTGCTACATTGAAGATGTAGTTGACATTTGCCGGCGTATCAACCCAGATATTACCAAAGAGGACATGAGAACATATTGAAAGGCATAGACGATGACGCCTTCCAAATGCTCTTGGCAAAGAATCCTCAGACGGTCAACGACCTCAAAACGCTTTGCCAGAGCTATGAAGAGCTACGCAAACAACGGTTTTGTACGCGCCGCGCTTCCGCTCCGGACGTCGCGCTTTCATCTCTGAGTGACGGTGTCAGTGCTACTCCTTCCAGTTCAGCACTCTTCGACCAAATCAAGCAATTTGTACGAGAAGAAGTGGCATACCAACTCTCTCTTCTGTCAGCCAGTCAAGCGTCAGAGTCGGCCTTGTCTCCCGATCTCCGTCAGGTGGTACAGGACCAAGTCGCTAGCGCCGCACCACTTGCTCATCAACCGCCTCCTCCGCCTGTTCCAATTACGTACGCTGCCGTTGTCGCGAATCCACGGCCTCCGTCTGCAGCAATTCAATCTAGACCTACCAGCGCCTTTCCCTCACCTCCGCAAGTAGCTGCACCATATGCACCTACAAGCAGCTACTGGCCGCCACAGCAGCCCGTGCGCCCACCTCGCCAATATCTCCATCAGTCTCAGTCCGCTGTTCTCAATCCATGTCGCACCCATGACAACCGCCCTATCTGCTATTCGCGCGGCCTGCCAGGACATTTATCACGGTTTTGCCGCCGGCGCGGACGGTATCCTTCGGATTCTCCGAGGGCACCAAGCAACGGTTTCGACTCTCCGTTCCCTTCCGCTCCTGCCGCTCAGCACTTCGAAGCCTCACCTCCTGCTTCCCGAACCTTCAATACCCGTCGGTCTGTGTCACCCCGTCGGCGTTCTCTATCGCCGCTTGTCCGTCGCCCTGAAGCTATCCGAGCGGAAAACTAAGGAACGCAGTTCCGGAGGCAAGAACTGCGATCTCAACGAACTCCTCAAGCCCTAATTTATTTCCTGCGAACGTCCTTGAAGTTTATGCAGAAGACATTGCCGTTCATGCGCTTGTAGACACGGGACCAGCAATGTCAGTGATTTCGAACGAGCTTCGTCTTCAACTAATAAAAGGCGCGACGCCCTATTCTGCCGTTTCATTACGCACCGCACGCGCTGCGCCGATTGAACCCTTAGGGAAGTGTACCGTGCGTGTTGTTATAAGCGGCACTTTATACCGTGTTGAGTTCGCTATTCTGTCCCGCTGCTCCCATGCGATGATTTTAGGATGGGACTTTCTGTCATCTCATCATGCCATTATAGATTGTGCCCGTGCTGAACTCGCTCTGTCGCCATTCGGCACCAACGTTTTTGAAGATACTGATGACGCTTCCGGCCGTGTGTTCGTCACCGCCGACACCGAGATTCCTCCATACTTTGCCACACTTTTACCCGTTTCCTGCGTTGGGTTTTCCGACTCTACTGTTCTTTTCACGCCATCTAAACTTGTTGCTCGCCGTCACCCCTTCTTGCTTCCTCTTGCCCTTCTTACCGTTCGACAAGGTTCCAGCGCACTTTATGTCTCGAACCTGTTTCGTTGACCTGCTAGCCTGCTCCACGATGAGTGTCTTGGTTATGCTGATGCAATCGAGCCAAGCTTCCTTTATGATGTGCCTGACGACCCGGATTCTCCTCAGGTTGACGCTATGGCCCTTCAAGTTTCTCCCCCCTTTCTCCTCCGACATTGCCGTGTGACCCGATATTTTCTCGATGTATTGATCCCAACCTCACTCCAAGTCCGCACGCCCAGATTTTCGATCTCCTTGACCGCTTTCGCACGTCATTCGACCTACAACCATCTCGCTTAGGCCGTACTTCCACTGTTGTTCATCACACCTACACCGGCAACCATGCGCCTTTACGCCAGAGGCCGTATCGTGTATCCGCCACGGAGCGTAGCGTCATCGCTGAGCACGTTGAAGACATGCTCCAACGCGGTGTCATACAACCTTCGCACGGTCCCCGGGCTTCTCCTGTAGTGCTTGTCAAAAAGAAAGATGGCACAATTCGCTTTTGCGTGGACTACCGGCGCCTCAATAAGATCACCAGAAAGGACGTTTATCCACTACCCCGCATTGACGACGCGCTAGACTGCCTCCAAGGCGCCGAATTCTTCTCATCTTTAGACTTACGATCCGAGTACTGGCAAGTGCCAGTGGCTGAGTCAGACCGTCCAAAAACGGCCTTCATCACACCCGACGGTTTATTTGAATTCACCGTGATGCCATTTGGCCTGTGTAACGCGCCTGCCACATTTGAAAGAATGATGGACAACATCTTGCGCGGCCTCAAATGGCAGATATGCCTGTGTTATCTGGACGAGATCGTTTTCTTTTCACCGGAATTTCCTCCTCACTTCGACTTGAACGTGTCCTTAAATGCGTCGCCGATGCTGGCCTCCAGCTTAACTTGAAGAAGTGTCGCTTCGCTGCCCGGCAGCTGGTCATCCTCGGCCATGTCGCGTTGAAGGAAGGTGTACTCCCTGATCCGGCGAAACGACAAGCTGTTGCCCAGTTTCCACGACCAAAGACCTTGAAAGACCTGCGCAGCTTCATTGGGTTAGCGTCATACTTCCGCCGTTTCATCCGCAATTTCGCATAGCACCTGTAACGCAGATTCTTGGTGGCGACCACAACCTTTCGACCTGGTCACCGGATTGCGATGCCACATTCACGAAGCTGCGGCGTCTCTTGGCGTCTAACCCAAGCCTGCGCCATTTCGACCCAAGCGCTCCAACAGAAATACACACGGATGCCAGTGGCGTCGGCCTTAGTGCCGTTCTCGCTCAGAGAAAGGCTGGCTTCGATGAGTACGTCGTCGCCTTCGCCACTCGTGCTTTCACTAAGCCTGAATCGAACTATTCTGTGACTGAAAAAGAGTGCCTCGCTATAATTTGGGCCATAACCAAATTCAGCCCCTATCTCTATGGCCGCACATTTGACGTGATTACTGATCACCATTCGCTGTGCTGGATGTCGTCTTTAAAAGAACCATCCGGTCGTCTTGCTCGAGTGGCGCTTCGACTGGAGGAGTACGACATTCGAGTGCTGTACCATTCTGGCCGAAAACACTCGGATGCGGATGCCTTGTATCGTTTGCCACTAACAGACGAGGTTACCTCCCCGAAGGCCCCATTATCCGAGTCTTCCCTTGCTGCCACGGATATCCTTCTGGAGCAGAAATACCCTTGGATTTTGTCAATACTCAGTTTCTTGTCCACCCCATCGACAACCACTACCAATCGCGCCTTACGTCGCCAAGCACATCACTTCTCCATTCGTGACGGGTTCTTGTACCGTCGTAACTACCTCCCGGACGGCCGCAAATGGTTGCTTGTCATCCCTCGGCATCTACGTTCGGATATTTGTGCAGCGTTTCACGACAATCCCCAGTGCGCAAATGCAGGTGTACTAAAGACACACGCGCGTCTACGCCTTCGTTACTACTGGCGAGGGATGTATCGATTCATTCGTCATTATGTTCGCTCCTGTCTCGTTTGCCAACGCCGCCAAGATCCCCCTCGTCGTTCAACCGCTCCATTGCAGCCTTTGCCTTGTCCAACACGTGCTTTTGATCGAGTAGATATCGACATTTATGGACCTCTGCCAACCACATCAGACGGCAATCGCTGGGTAATCGTGGCCATCGACCATCTTACGCGCTATGCGGAAACTTCCCCTTTGTCCAGCGCTTCTGCACGTGACGTCGCCTGGTTTCTCCTTCGCCACATCATCTTCGCCACGGAGCTCCCAGGGAATTACTCAGTGACAGAGGCCGCGTCTTCCTCTACGACGTCATCAAGGCTCTTCTCAAACAATTCCGCATTATTCATCGCACCACTACTGCATACCATCCGCAGACTAATGGTATGACCGAGCGCTTTAATCGCACTCTTGGTGACATGCTGGCCATGTACGTTGCATCCGACCAAAGCAAATGGGACCATGTTCTACCATTTCTGACCTACGCTTACAATACCGCCACGCAGACTACCACGGGATTTTCGCCCTTCTTTCTCCTGTACGGACGCGAACCTTTTTCCACAATGGACACTATCCTTCCGTACCGCCCTGACAACACAGAAACCACTACCTTGTCTGAAGCTGCAGCACACGCAGAAGAGTGTCGCAAGCTATCCCGTATCTTTACGTCAGAAGACCAGCAAAGCCAGAAGCACCTTCGAGAAACTTCCCTGCTCCTGCATCCTATGCTCCTGGCTCGCTAGTGTGGCTTTGGGTTCCAGCCCCTACCCCTGGACTGTCACCGAAACTCGCGTCTAAGTATCAGGGCCC
Source organism: Dermacentor silvarum (assembly GCF_013339745.2). NCBI lineage: Eukaryota > Metazoa > Arthropoda > Arachnida > Ixodida > Ixodidae > Dermacentor > Dermacentor silvarum. The sequence continues at coordinate 132,002,082 of NC_051163.1, forward strand.
ATACCGCGTGATCAGCCAAACGTCACCAGTCAACTATATCGTGGAACCCCTCGAGCTATCTTTCGATCATCGCCGTCGAGGACGCGACTTTGTGCATGTCCAGCGTCTCAAGCCGTACTATGATCCGCCTGTGTTGCCCTACCCCTAGGTCACCGGGACGGCTTCCTTTTCCGCGGGGGAGATAACTGTACTCTGAAATAAGGAGCAGTGGGGATGTGGCTATGGGAGCGAGAACGACGACGAGATAAACCTTGTTTCGGTGCTCGATCGGCTGTGCTACCTCTCGCTGCTTTATCCCTCTAGTCGCGAACGCTGACTTCTCCAAGAGCTTCGTGTCATAATCAATATTACTGCGGCATCTAGTGCTTAATGCGCAGCATTTATTGCATATGCGACAGCTCTACAATACATCTCATGTGCCACCCCCATCCTACCCTTTACCAACAGACACTTATTTATGTTGAAACAGCCTTTGGCTAATTGTCCGCAGCCACGGTATTGACATCAAGACATGACATACGAGTATAGTCGTAATTATCATCATCATCAGCCTATATTTTATGTCCACTGCAGGACGAAGGCCTCACCCTGCGATCTCCAATTACCTCTGCCTTGCGCTTGCCGATTCCGACTTGCGCCTGCAAATTTCCTAACTCCATCACCCCACCTAGTTTTCTGCCGTCCTCGACTGCGCTTTCCTTCTCTTAGTATCTATTCTGTAACTCAAATGGTCCACCGGTTATCCATCCTATGCATTACATGTCCTGCCCAAGTCCATTTTTTTCTCTTAATCTCAATTAGAATATCTGCTATTCCCGTTTTCTCTCTGATCAACACCGCTCTAGCTCTTCCTGTCTCTTAACGTTAGGTCGAACACTTTTCTTTCCATCGCTTTTTGTGCGGTCCTTAACTTGTTCTCGAGCTTCCTTGTTAAAAACAACCTCCAAGTTTCTGTCCCATATGTTATTAGCACCGGTAGAATGGAATGATTGTACTCTTTTCTTTTCAACGACAGTGGTAAGCTCCAAGTCAGGATTTGACAATGCCTGCCGTTTGAACTTCAATCCAAATTTAGTCTTCTGTAAATTTCTTTCTCATGATCAGGGTCCACTGTGATTAATTGACCTAGATAAACGTACTCCTTTACTAGGGTTGGTAATATCGATGAACGATTAATCGATTAATCGATCAAATATATCTCGCAAAACGTTTAATCTTCATCGATATTCACCTTTCATTTAATCAACTTAATCGATTAGACGTGTTCGATTAATCGTTTTCTATAGTTTGACAGGTGTTGCGCGAAATTTTTGAAATCGTACTAGAATGGCGGAGCATGCGCAATGACTGAGCGGCTGTGGTAGAGCGACTGTCGACTGTTTTTCCGAGTCCCGAGTGATGCCGAGCCGAATGCTTCCCCTCTCTCCACCCACTCCGCACACGCCAGGAGACGCCGGAGGCTTGAAATACCCTTGCAATTTAAGGCATACTATAGCACCACAGACGTTGATCGTCGTGTCACTCCCCAGTGAACCACAAATATCGATTGGATGTACCACAAAAGACCAAATATCCAAGACATTTAACGACGTCCAGTTTACATCTATAGTATCTTCGACTAGTACGTGGCAGTCAAGGGTCATCCAGAGGACGCCGAATCTCCTTATGATTTGGACATCTCTTGCACATTCAAAGTTCTCGTGCATTGATCGTACATTGTGCGTTATGAGTCGATGCACGCACTATGCCGCAGAAATACAAGCAAATTCTCTCTAATGCCTAACAATGGAAAGCTAGGAGAGCAAAAGCATTAAATTAATTATTTTGCAATTTAGCACGACCTTTGCACGCACTGCTGGAGGTCTAGTAACGCTACTGCCGACACCGCGCGCAAAAGCCAATACTTTCGCCATTTTTTCGCTATGCTTTCGGTCTCAGTTACGTCATTTTCTTTCTCATACAAAGATGCTTTATTTTTCAGTTATATCTATCAGTACACTGTTGAAAATACGTGACCTTTATCTTGCTGATGTATTACGACAGTTTATAACGAAAAAAAGAAGCTTGAACTCGCAATAGCTTTGACTTCGCATCGCCACTGATATCAATTCAGCAACACGCTGAACACGCGCCTCGATGCAAGTGCGCGGCAATGTTCCGGGCGCGAGCAGCGTGTGCTTTATTTGTGTCTTTTCGACTTTTGTGCGGTTGACCATGGCCCAAGTACGTATATACTAGGTGGAACTGTACAGTTGCGTGCTGAAATTTAGAGCTGTGCTTCTGACTGGTATTTGTGGTACGTTCGTTCGCCTTGCGGAGCGCTTACGGGAATGTTCTGGAGGCAATGTTTTGATGGTTAATTTTCGCACATGTTTGTATCGCTTGGTTTCCGGCGTTACTCTTCAAGTGTTAGGGATATTTCTCATTTGCGATGCCTATCTCTAAGTCTCTGGCAGCATTATGTTATTAGCACTTTTGTGATCTGAGAAGCTGCCTGACCAAGTTGCCTATCAAGATGAACATTCCATCTCTGGATTCTGCTTGCGTGGAATTTATTTTACCATATATTTTTCAATGCAGCTAGAAAGTACTGGCTTTCTATCTGGAATCCGGTGGCCCCAGAATAAGGTGCTGGCAAGCAGGCCATGCACTTTTGGTCATTAATTAGTATGTGATACTACCTCTTACTAATCAGTTTTATTCTTTTTAAATATAATTGTGGCACTGTGTCACTAGTCATTTTGTGCCTACTCGTTAGTCATTTTGTGCCTACTCGTTACTTGTGTTTTAATAAAGTTTAATTTTCAAGAATCTGTTTTTGATTGCGTGTTTTTTTTTTAGATCCGCGTTTAACCTGTTTGTGTACAGCGAGAACATGTAATGAATAATTTCATACATGTGCGTGGCTGGGGGCTGATCATTTTTGTAATAAAGCTTTATCAGTTGTATAAATAAAAAAGTAACGTTGGTATGACATTGTGAGTTTCACTGGTGTGCTTTACCTAGTGCTTACTGAACTCGCTATTTTTTATTTATCCATTGCAGGATTTGTAATGATGCATAATGATCAAAATGCGGATTTACGGCTTTCTTAGCACAGTTTTCGCATTTTGATGAGCGCTAGAACTATATATAAATGTTGACAGTCATTTTAGCGAACACTGAAGAGGATGAAGGCACAAGCCTGCGCACTCACGAAGCATTAATTAAATTATTTGTCATTCTCATTCGCATGCGTTGTTACTTCTATTGTTTTCTCCTACCAAAGTTCTGGGCTCGAGTGCCTTAATTAACTTCGTCATAATTAACACCAATGGTTGCGGGCTCTACTCCCACCAAAGGTCGAGGGTTTGAGTGCCTTAATTGAATCTTAATTAACTTTGTCTTAACACCAAAAGTCGTGGGTTCGACTTCCACCAAAGGTCGAGAGTTCGAGTGCCTTAATTAACTCTGCCGTAATTAACTTGCCGTAAGTAAATTCGCTCTAATGAACACCCAAGGTAGTGGGTTCGACTCTACCTTCACCATGTCAATTGGAATCCAAACTTGGAGATGTGACCGGTTCGCCCATATCTCCAAGTGGTTTCGACTCCCAACAAAGGCCATGGGTTAGAGTGCCTCAATTAACTCGATCTTAATGAACTATGCCTTAATTCGCTTCGACCTAATTAACACCAAAGGTCGAAGGTTCAGTCCCCAATTTTGGTGCCATTGAATTTTGGTGCTGCGACGCTGGACATCGGATTTTTCGACCATTGAGCCATCTAAGGATTTCACCTTAAGTGTTGCAGTTTATATTTTCGCATTCACACGTTTACACGTTAACAAAACATTTCAAGCAAGGTCACCAGCTACATGCTGACAATGGGGGTAACTGTGCCATTAGTGTGCCTCAGCAGATATACCATCGAGGACAAATTAAATGCGAACAGTGGCCGAAGCATAACTAAAGGCATACTGTGCATGTCGTCGGCCAGTCGTTGTGCACGTGCGTGGGGATGTAGTTCTCGAGGAAAAGTGCAGCACTGCTCGCCCTATTGCGATAAACGTCACCCGTATTTTGTACGAAAGTTGTTTTCTCATCTCTCCTCGGGCAGTGCCATACCCACCTGGCAGTACAGTGTTATGGTGACTAGCACCATCGCTACATCTGTAGTGTGATATAGCTGGCATGCACCCAGCTTGCTAACGTGCATTGCTTTGCTTTTGTTACCACCTTCAAAGCTACCAGTGTCTAATCGTAATTTGAATAGCACGAAAAATGTATTGCATTGGATGCGCAACAACAGTGCTAGCCACCTTAACAGTAATCACGGATAGCAATGGCACTGCAATGGCGGGGTGAGAATACAAGCTTCAAACAAAATACAGGTGACGTAATACGCACTAGGACAAGCAGCCCCGCACTCCGCATCTAAACCACATGCACGTGTACAATCATCGCTGGCCGACGCCACACACTGTGCTTTTAGTTACGTTTTGGCCACACACTCTGCTGTTCGCATTTCATTTGTATTCAATAGTACATCTACTGTGGCACTCGCAGGTATACAGCTCATTATAGCGTCAGCAGGAAAGATCCACTAGATGTTCTATGGACCTCCTGCGTCCCCAAAAAGAACATCTATTTAGAGGTTACTTATGTCCAGCTGCGACATCCTTTCAACGTTAGAGCAACGTGATCTGGATGGGACTTAGATTATCCATGGTACGTATTTGTAACGTTGTTTGGAGAAGTATAGATATCTATAGGATGTGTGCAATGTATCAAACATGATGTTCTATGGACATCTATGGTACATTAATGGTTCACTGGGTCTCAGTCCACTAAAGACGTGGCACAGCATGCGCCCCGGTTGGGAGCACGTATTTGATATAACGATGAAGTTCAAGTCGCTTCCAGCAAATCTGTAGCTTCTGAGCGTCTATTCCCGCATGCTGGTTGTGTGGCCATTCAAAGAAGGTGTCGGCTTCACCCAAACATCTGAGGCACTTGATATTCCTTCGCTCTGTAGAAAAAAGCACATGACCTAAAATACTAAACAATGGTTTTGGAAGTAGTGGTGGTGTTGCAGCAGGCGAGGTTAGCCTACAAAGCCGGCAATTGTTCCGCCTGAGCCTCCTATGAGTTCAGATCAGGGGCGTGTCACCAGGTGTCAGTGAGCCCCGTGGGTCACAGGAAGGCAATCAGCACTCGTCGCACTCTCTCCCCGATTGCTGCCGGTCCTCCGGGGAAAACAACGTCATCAAAGGTCCTGTGCTAAAGACCTCTCTTTTGCAGGCTGTCGGCCATCGCGTTTCTTTCTGGGTCGAACTGTGGGCATAGCCAAATGAAATGTTCAATGTCGCCGATATCACTAAATAAGGCACAGAGCGGGGAAGCGCAACGTCCAGACTTGGATCAAGCCGGTGTGTACGCGGAGTCGGTTCTGATGCGGCAAAACAGCGTCACTTCCTCGCGAGTAAGTCCATGGATCACGCAGGTTTGGTGTGGAGTCTTGTGGATCACCCTAAAGTTATTACACATTGCATCCTCAGAGTTATGAAAAATGCTTGGCGATCTTACTTTTGGGACACATGTCAGCGCTAGGCGTGCAATAAGAGCATCAGCTTTCTCGTTTTTTTTTTCTAATTCTTACATGGGATGGGATCTATTGGACATTTACGTTAGATTACTTGCTCATTAGATCTTTGGACAGTGCTAGAGATTGCCTTGTAAACTCCTCTCGAGGTAGGCCAAGATGTAATCGTTGTAATGCTGACTTTGAGTCATCAGTACCACGGTATCTTGTGCAGAATAGGCCCGTGGTTTTCGCAAGGCCGCGAAAAATTCGCGGAAAGGAATAGGCTCCGAATAATTAATACCTTCTTTAGGAAGAGTAGCAAGAGGAAGTGTACCTGGAAAATCCCTAATGGAGAAACAAGGAATGAAACAGATTTCACACTCTCTGCTGATCCCGGCATAGTACAGGATAAAGAAGTGCTAGGTAGGGTGAAGTGCAGTGAACATAGGTTAGTGAGGTCTAGGATTTATCTCAATTTGAAGAGAGAAAGAGTAAAATTAGTCAAGAAGGAACAGGCCAAACTAGACGCAGTAATGGTTAAAGCCGACCAGTTCAGGTTGGTGCTCGCAAACAAATATGCAGCTTTAGAACAGGAAGATGACAACATAAAGGTAATCAATGAAGCCGTAACTAGGCTGATCTCAGAAGCAGCAATTCAAGTGGGAGGTAAGAAACCAAGGCAACCAGTAGGAAAGCTCTCCCAAGTAACGAAGGACCTAATAAAGAAACGGCAAAACATGAAAGTGTCAAACTGGAGAGATCCGATAGAATTCGCTGAACTGTCGAAACTGATCAACAAGAAGAAAGTAAAGAATATCCGAAATTATAACGTGGAAAAGATTGAGCAGCCAAGCTACTTTCATTCGAAATAGGGATGAACCGGATACAGAGGCTCCTTCTATAAGTAGCGATGAAGTTAGAAGGGCCTTGAAAGACATGACCTGGGCAAAGCTGCCGGAGAAGATGAAATAAGTCGATTTAATCAAAGATGGAGGAGATATCATGATTGAAAAACTTGCGGCCCTTTATACGCAATGCCTCACGACTTCAAGTGTACCAGAAAGCTGGAAGAACGCCAACATATTAGACCCATCCATAAGAAGGAAGACGTTGAAGAATTGAAGAATTATAGATCCATTAACTTGCTTTCAGTATTGTATAAAATATTCACCAAGGTAAATTCGAATAGAATCAGGGCAACACTTGACCTCAGCCAACCAAGAGAACAGGCTGGCTTCAGGAAGGGATGTTCTACGATGGATCATATCCATGTCATCAATCAGGTAATCGAAAAATCTGCGGAGTACAATCAACCTTTCTATATGGCTTTCATAGAATATGAAAAGGCATTTGATTCAGTAGAGATACCAGCAGTCATAGAGGCATTGCGTAATGAAGGAGTACAGGAGGCATACGTGAATATCTTGGCAAATGTCTACAAGGATTGAATATCAACATTGATTCGCCAAAAGAAAAGTAGAAAGTTACCTATCAAGAAAGGGGTCAGGCAAGGAGACCCAATCTCTCCAATGCTATTTACTGCATGCTTAGAAGAAGTATTCAAGCTCTTAGAATGGGAAGGCTTAGGAGTGAGGATCAACGGCGTTGAGGATCAACAACCTTCGGTTTACAGATGACATTGTCCTATTCAGCAACAGTGGGAACGAATTACAGCAAATGATTGAGGACCTTAACCGAGAAAGTGTAAGAGTGGGGTTGAAGATTAATATGCAGAAGACAAACATAATGTGCAATAGCCTGACAAGGGAACAAGAATTCAGGATCGCCAGTCAGCCTCTAGAGTCTCTAAAGGATAGGGATGGTCAATTAATATTTTTATTCGAGTAACGATTAATCGTTCATCACTTTAGCCTCTAATCGATTAATCGATTTCGATGGAGGGTTTTTCATCGATTAATCAATTAATCGAAATTCTTGCCGGGCACATTAAAAGGGTTAAAACACAGTTATCTACTTTTCTAGGACCCGATTTTAATGTTTGGGAAGTTGAACTAAGTTAGAAATGCAAGAGTATGAAGTTTAATGTTTAATTTGTTGAAGACTAAATAGAGTTGGCGCTAGTGGCCTTTGAAAGTATGAACATTATACGTTATAAAATGGCACTTAAAGCAGCATTAAACACGATAAATGGCACTAATGAATCCCTGTACAATACAGTTAAACAAGAAATAAAAAATGCCAGAAGTAAAAGGTCAAGTCCAAGTAAAATATGCAAGTAATTGCAATATGCACAGGAGAAAAGAAAATTACTGGAGTGAGGAGGAAGTCAGCACGTTTCACGCTGGATATCAGAAGCCATCCAATTCGTCGTGCATTTATTGTTCGTTTCCTGGGCATCACCATAGACAAGCAACTGTGGCGACGCGTAGGTAGTTGAAAATTTCGTGGCTGCATGATGATGGTGATGATGATGATGATGATGCCTCAATCAATGGCGCAATCCTCTGCGGGGGATAGGCCACGAACTGGGTGGTATTATGATCAAATTTTAAAATAAATTAGTTTAGAAATAAATAAGTAATAAAAATTAAAGGAAAATAAATGAATAATTGAAGATGGGAAACGAACCGATAATAAAAGAATTAAATGTCTATTGACCCTTTTCGCGGCGATCCTGTGGGCGCTGCCATGTTTGATCACTTGATGACGCGTCCATTGCTTGCCTCATTGCCTCCGTTGCCTCCTTGTTTACAATGGTAATGTATGACGCCGGCGCGACCTAGAAAACCTCTGTTTTCGAAGATATCGTAGACGGTGACCAGGTGGACGACACGAAGCTTTGATCACAGCTTCAGAGAACATGCAAAAGGGCTTTCGAAATTGATTAAGCTATGTCCAAACGGCACAAGCAGCGTATATGGTGCTTTTTTCTAAAAGCGGGGCTAAATATGTATTCCAAGCTATCCCAGCTTTTCGATTATGAAATCAGTCAGGATTAGTGTGTTTTGCTCTGTGTTCTTTATTCGGCAAATATTTTGAAGCAGTGGCTTATCAGTTTCTGACTCAGTGAAGTTCCTCGGTACGACCACTAGCTGATTATTTTCTGCCTAATCGCTCGTGGGTGTGCTCAGTTCCGATAGATTTGTTCTTGCTGCGCACAATGCTTGAAACGTAGCTGTTTTGTACATTCTAATACCTTGTAGCAAATATATATTACAGCTAGTAACTCGCTTACTCTTGTGGACTGTCACGAAACATTCAGATTCGACCATTCTTGCGCCATAGGTGTAGTCCGTCATTTATTGTGCGTATACAGTGCGCATATACTCAAGTGTGCGCGCAGTCACTTATTCTTGATACGTCGGCGATAGAGTGGGCGTATGTTTTCCTGCCATTTGGGACAGATGTGTATAGATAACGTGCGCGAAACTTAATATGACAGGAAGCGGCGCTACTCCCTTTGTCATTGTTTAACGAGTGGTACTCACTCTTGCCGACGTTCTGGGGATGAAGCCCTTTCTCTGAAGGTTAGCGATACAAGGCTGGCGGATGAGCAAATTTCTGTATCCCGGGGAAAGCCGTAAATCACGAAGTGCCGGTAACACGTTTGGACAGTTGCAGCAGCGGTCCGCGAGCTTGGCACAGATTCATATTATTCCGTAACATGTCAGTCACTATTTTTGCAGCCAACTACTGCACACGTCTTCAATCCACATGATTCAATCTAGCATGATTGGAGCACAGTGTGTTAGCGAAAACTCTGTTGCATTTCCGACAGCTGATCGCACAGAAGCAAGGTTGAAGCGGTAATGGTTTCGTATTTGTGCGCGGTCGCTGAGGAGAGGTATGGCGCGCCGCCGTGAGCGCCATCTCGTTTCTCCATAGAACGGTTTCTCTAAAACAAACTGCTCCGCAAAAAGGGTCAATACTCCCAGTTATCACAGCTGCGAAGCGCGGGGTGTGACGTCATACATGCAGAGGGCGCAGCGATCGCCCAACGGCAGGAGCGGTGGCCGCGCGGCGACCGCGACGAGGAGAGTTGCCGGAGAATCGAGGACCGTGGTGTGATGTCACAGTGCGACCACGACTCAAAGTGCGGAGACGGCGAAGAGGCGAGAACCTGGCGTAATTTAGCTATCGCTATAAAACTGTAATACAGACTTAGATATATTATCAGGCACAGTCGCCAAGCTCATGCCTGTGTTGGGAAACGTCCTTTTCCTACAAGTTAGGAGAAACCGATACCTGGCTTCGCTACAGGTGTTGCACTAACCGTATAAGAGGCGGGTTCATTGTGAGCAGAAACGGTGAATTTCGGTAAATAAGAAAGACTATTATCATCATCATCATCATTGACAAAAGCTGAACCCCCCCCCCCCCTCAGAAAAAACCTAGATCCGCCCCTGGGTCAAATGGCCTACTCCCATGAAATGCCCGTCAAAATCGCTACAGAAAAGTGCGGCCCTTAAGTGAGTCTATATGTTAGTTATAGTGGCGACATAAATTGTAGTAAACATTCACCTAAAATTAAAATAGCAAGCATAGTGAATTGCACGGACCATCTAATCCTGTAAATACCTCACTGGATGACCTCGAGCACTCGCTTTCACAACGCAAGCATTATGAATAACGCCGGCAGCGTTGGCGAATGGTTCGTACAGCCGCGCGATTCACCGCAACTCCGAAAATTAAATTCATCATTATCTGCCTATTTTTATGTCCACTGCAGACGGCCTCTGTCAATGGTCTGCAATGACCTCTGCCTCTTAACTATGTAACTCTAGAACACTAGGGGCTTGGACAGACCGCCCGGCAAGGAAGACAGCGCGCATGAAGTTAGCAGCCATCCCTGTTCGCCATTTTTCATTGCACCCACCAATGATTACCAACAATTAGATATGGCACGCGGGCCGCATAAGCTTCAACCGCGCACAGTCATTCATAGCTACGGCAGGGCTAAAGGAGAAGACACGTGCTCTCCTTCCCATTTGCGTTTGATTGCGTGACCTACAACTAGCCCAAATATTGAGCGCGTGGGAAGATAAGACCCATCAAGCCGCCATCCTTTTCGGCTCACTGTTACGTGCTTTTTCCCGTACCCACAGTGTATGGGTTGCTCATTGATATGGCATTTGGATTGAATACGGAACATCACGGCGACGACAATAGCAAATATTTGCCTGGAGTGTCGATATAATTGCGTTCGCCATAACGCGATACATAGAAAATTGTTAGCAAAGGGTATATATATACCCTGATGATGAAGGCCGGACCCCGGCCGAAACGTCAATAAACCGCTTCATACGCGCGTCTACTTCACAGTGAATATTTACCCGGTCCCAGAATGGCTTTTTTCTGGTATATGTATATATATATATATATATATATATATATATATATATATATGTATGTGTGTGTGTGTGTGTGTGTGCGCGTGCGTGCGTGCGTGCGTGCGTGCGTGCGTGCGTGCGTGTGTGTGTGTGTGTGTGTGTGTGTGTGTGTGTGTGTGTGGTGTGTGTGTGTGTGTGTGTGTGTGTGTGTGTGTGTGTGTGTGTGTGTGTGTGTGTGTGTGTGTGTGTGTGTGTGTGTGTGTGTGTGTGTGTGTGTGTGTGTGTGTGTGTGTGTGTGTGTGTGTGTGTGTGTGTGTGTGTGTGTGTGTGTGTGTGTGTGTGTGTGTGTGTGTGTGTGTGTGTGTGTGTGTGTGTGTGTGTGTGTGTGTGTGTGTGTGTGTGTGTGTGTGTGTGTGTGTGTGTGTGTGTGTGTGTGTGTGTGTGTGTGTGGTGTGTGTGTGTGTGTGTGTGTGTGTGTGTGTGTGTGTGTGTGTGTGTGTGTGTGTGTGTGTGTGTGTGTGTGTGTGTGTGTGTGTGTGTGTGTGTGTGTGTGTGTGTGTGTGTGTGTGTGTGTGTGTGTGTGTGTGTGTGTGTGTGTGTGTGTGTGTGTGTGTGTGTGTGTGTGTGTGTGTGTGTGTGTGTGTGTGTGTGTGTGTGTGTGTGTGTGTGTGTGTGTGTGTGTGTGTGTGTGTGTGTGTGTGTGTGTGTGTGGGGGGGGGGGGGGGGGGGGGGGGTTCAGAAAGCTGGTCGGGCCCCAGCCCCCACCGGAAAAATGAAAACTTTCCGCCTATGGCATGGATGAAATTAAAGTATCTCTACCTGGAAAGCCTGGACACAGTATGGAGGAAGAGGTCAAGAAAGTTGTCAACCAAGTACAAGATAATCGAAACTGTAAATAGACAACCAGGAGTCATCAGAAAGAAAGTGAGAGAAATAGAGACGGTGAACTGGATGCAAACAATGCAAACAAATAGGACCATAAGAATGAGAAGAAATTAAAAGGGAAAATCTGTACGATAACACAAAGGGCAGTGCCTTGCTATTTGAGGCTCGAGCCGATTGCCTAAGGACCAAGACATACCGGAGCAAATATTCGGAACTGGATGAGGTATGTGTATGCTGCAGTAAAGATCCAGAGACCACTCAGCACATTCTAATGAAATGCGAAGGAATTCACCCAGCGAGAGCCGCAGGTAACTTACAACTACCTCTGGTGCAGCACCACCTATGCACCTACAATAGCCTTCCAGATCTGTGAACCATCGGTGGAAGGTGAGCTTTGGACACCACGACCAATAATAATAACATAATAATAATAATAATAATAATAATAATAATAATAATAATAATAATAATAATAATAATAATAATAATATTTTGAAACAAACATCTACAAATATAAGTTTGTCCTTTTTTTTCTTTTTGCAGTGTGCCATTTCTATTTCATTCTTGGTTCAGGCAATTTCGTTCAGGCAAGCATGAGGCCCCCAAATAAACACACCTGTAAGCAGCGTCCTGAGAATAGGTATCCTGCTTAGGATATATGTCGTCAGGTGCACGATAAGTCCCACAGTAGATGCTGTGTTTAAAATTCCTCATGGGCATGGCGCTGTGGACGTCCTCAGTTCGTCCCATAAAAAGCGATTGGCTATTTTCGCGGCGATACCGTGCGTGCCGCCATGTTTGATTACGTGGTGACGCGTCCATTGCTTGCCTCAGCTGCCTCCGTGTTTACAATGAATGTACATGACGCCCGACGCGGCTCAGGAAACCTGTTTCTGGAGATATCGTAGAAGCTGACTAGGTGGACGACACGGAGCTTTGGCCAGAGCTTCAGAGGACATGTAAAAGCGCTTTCGAAGCTCATTAACCTTGTCCAAACGGCGCGAGCAGCGTGTATGGTGCTTGTTCTAAAAGCGAGGCCAAAAATTTATTCCAAGCTATCCAAGCTTTCCGCTTATGAATTGAATTAGGATAAGTGTGTTTTCCTTTTCGTTCTTTATTTCGCAAATACTTAGAAGCAGCAGCTTGTCACGTTTCTGACTCAGTGAAGTTCGTCGGTGCGGTCACTATCTGATTATTTTCTGCCTAATTGCTCGCCGGTGTGCTCAGTTGCAATAGATTTGGAATTGCTGCACACAAGGCTTGGAACGTAGCTGTTCTGTACTTTGTAATAGCATGTAGCAAATATGTAGTATCGCAAGTAACTCGCTTAATTACTCCTATGGACCGCCACGAAACATTCACCTTCGGCCATCGGTGTGCTGTCGGTGTAGTCGCTGTCACCCATGACTTGGCCCACTGATTCAAGTGTGCGCCTATTCACATATTCTTAATACTTTGGCGATATAGTATGCGTAAGTTTGCGTACGAGTAGGTGTAGATGTGTGTAGATAACGTGCGCGAAACTTACTATACCGGGAAGCGGCGCTACTCCCTTTGTCATTGTTTAACGAGCAGGTACTCACTCTTGCCGACGTCCTGGGGGTTGAAGTTTTTTCTTTGGAGGTTAGCGATACAACGCTGGCGGATAAATGAATTTTTTTATCCACAAGGAAAGTAGAACATTGAGAAGGGTCGGCAGCAGAGGCTGTCCCTATGTAGCAACGGTCCGTGAACTTGGTCACAGATATTCATTCTATTCTTTAAAATGCCAGTCACTATTTTTGCAGCGAACTACTGCACACGTCTTCAATCCACCGCTCCACATTTTGCAGCATGAATGGAGCATAGTGCGTGAGCGAAAACCCAGTTGAATTGCCGACAGCTGATGGCACAGAAACAGGGTTGAAGCGGTGATGATTTCGTTTTCGTGCGCTTTCGCTGAGGCAACGTATGGTGCGAAAAGAGTCAGTAGGACGTTCGGATCTTTCCGGGACATCTACGGGATATTTGGTGTTGTCTGGGTACCGGGAAAAGCTAACGCATAAAGAAACCGCAAAAAGACAATAAATATTTGTAACACTCCTAACTGAGCCACAAACGTTAAAATTTCGCGACACATTGTGCTTAAGATGGTCCACATTTCAACTGAATATAAAGTTTGTGTAAAGCAAAATTTTCTCGGGACATTGGGAAAAGTAGCTGATAACAGCAAGGTGACACATTCGAACAGTGCTTAATCAATTTTTCGCAAGCGCTGCATTTGATCCACCTGCATCACATTCGCATACAGATTCGCCATAGTAATTAATGATCACCATTTTCTTCATTTGCTCTTGGTGGCGTTTATAGTTATGCCAGGATGTGTGCTCAATTTCGCGCCGCCCATTAAATACACTACTAACGCTCTAGAGAACTTGCATACGTACTTTATCGCAAAGTAATACAGGGGTGGACCGTGGAACTGATAGTGTGCCTTGAAGCACTCGTGGGAACAGGTAAATTGCAGTTTTGGAGCAGGCTGGGAGCAATTAAAATACTGTTTCAGAAGAGATAGAAGGGGCATATCAGACTTTATTTTGCATCAGAGGAGCATGTATCATATCTTAAAACGTTGAACTTGATAGAGTACGTAAGGCGGGGCAAAATGCGACAGAGATTTGCAAATAGTGAATATTTGTTTATTTCATTCAATACTATAGCACAACAAAACAGGAACATTCTTTAATTTTGTGTACAAGATATATGTGGTACATAAACATGGCTATGTGCCCGCTGCTCAAAAGTTGAAGAAAGAATTAAATAAGAAATGTCACAAATGTCTCATTTCGCCGCCCCATGAGGCGCAAAAGACGCTGCGTGGGGCAAAACGAAAGTCTCAAAAAAATTAAGGTAGTTCAGTTCTTGCAGGAGGAACACTTGAATTTCACTCCGTGAGCACCCACGCACTCTTCATGAACCCCCTCATTACACTCCACGTACACCCGGCGACAAAATAAGCCGGGACATGAAGTCTGAGAAAAAGCTGAATATATCCGCAGCCTCACAATGTAGCCTGGTATTTGCATTTTGGGCTTCGACTAGAATATGCTAACAATATTGTCGTATACAGTTTTACTTGCTACTGGTACAGGCTACGAAGATATTCAGCTTTTTCTCAGACTTCATGTCCCAGCTTATTTTGTCGCCGGGTGTACGCACTGAATCCAAACAGAGCCTGGCGCTGTGGTGCTCCACAAGTGTTTGCAGATCATGCACCACCAGTCTTTGTGCTATTGTTGCACTTTCTTGAACGTTTGGGCTTTACTGGCTCGTTCAACGAATGAAGCCTAGATTCACGAGTCTTCTTCGCCTCTTCTTGTCCTCTAGATGCAGAGCTGCGCAGGCGTTTCGCGGCCTTCATCGTGGTAAACTTGGCCTTCTGAGGCGATGACGTTAGAACTGTGCTAGCTTTAGAGTTCCTTGCATTGGTCTTTCCCAGGGGCGGATCCAGGTTTTTTCTGAGGGAGGGGGAGGGGGGGGGGGGGGTCAGCTTCTGTCAATGATGATGATGATGATGATGATGATGATGGTAGCCCTTATCATTTACCGAAATTCACCGTTTCTGCTCACGATAAACCCGCGTTTTATACGGCTAGAGCAACACCTGTAGCCCGCCGTGGTGGCTCAGTCAGTTCAGGCGTTGCGCTGCTGAGCACGAGATCGCGAGATCGCATCCCGGCCGCGGCGGCCGCATTTCGATGTAGGCGAAATGCAAAAACGCCCGCGTGCTTGCGTTGTAGTGCACGTTAACGAACCCCAGGTGGTCAAAGTTAATCCGAAGTCTTCCACTACGGCGTGCCTCATAATCAGAACTGGTTTTTGCACGTAAACCCCAGAAAGAGGAAGAAGCCCTATAGCTAAGCCAGGTATCGGTTTCTCCGAGCTTATAGGTAAAGGACGTTACCCAATACAGCCATGTGCTTGGCGGCTGTGCCTGATAATACAGGTTGTTCAAAACTAAGCTTTATGGGTTTCTTAAAATTAGGCACTGGGAGGCACGCGAATACCACCTGTGCAAATAAGTTATGTGGCCAGGGGGGCACAAAGTGAGATGATAATTATCGCTGTGAGCAGCCCAATTAACTAAAATTGAACAATTATTTTTGTCGAGTTTTTTGACAGTAAGTTTGTACTGAAAACTTAGAGGCAGTCGTGTTTCTACACAGTATCAGTCGGAAGAATTATTCTAGCGTGTTCGTGCTCCGAGATATCCGACTCCAAATTTCAATTGTACTGCGCAGAGTTATCGACTCGACGCGAGAGCGGTTTATGCTTTGCGTTGCTGTGGAAGGGAGGCATTTTGAACATTTTTAGGGCATTGACATATTTATGGGTGAAGTGTTGTCATGAGATTTGTGCATGACAACACCAAAGTTAAAGCGGCAGTATGAAATATTCGTTAGCATAGCTAAAAAGGTTTCTGCTGTTGATGGTGCAGTTGTTGCTTTTGATTTCAATAAAACTTACAATACTTGGAAATCAGCAGTCACTTTATTTGCATAGCCCAAACAAGGACCATGCCCGGTCGTCTAGTCACCATTACGCACGCGCACTGCCCTCCGGCTTCTCCGCTCGCGCCATTATCTCGGCATGGCAGCTGCCGCCATCTTTACAGGCTGCGCGGTCGCGTGTTACGACAGCGGTTACAGGTTCTTCGATTTTTTTTTTTTTTTCGCCAGCCGTGAGGGGAAGGGGGGCAGTTATTATCTTTGCCAACGCCTCCGCCGCGTTGTCAGACTAAACGCTGCACCCAACAGCCGCGCCACATCAGGGAGGAGCTTTGCGCCGATCCTCACTCTCTTGCATGCGTAATCATGCGAACGACAATTAAAATTTGGAGTTGGATATCTCGGAGCACAGACATGCTAGAAGAATTCTTCCAAGTGAAACTGTGCAGAAACACGACTGCCTCTAACTTTTGAATACAAACATACACACTTACTGCAGTCAATAAAAAGTTAATTATTCAATTTTAGTTAATTCGGTTGCTGACAACGATAATTATCTCGCTTTGTGTCCCCCTGGCCACACAACTTATTTGCGCAGGTGGTCTTCACGTGCCTCCCAGTGCCGAATTTTAAGAAAACCATAAAGCTTAATTTTGAACACCCGGTATATCAACCTGTATTGTTTCTTAAAATAAAATTAGGGATGGTCTGTCGCAGGTTCGTTATAAATGCGTAAGCACGGGTCCGTCTTTGGAGTTCAGTTGGGACACCTTGATTTCCTTAAGATTCTTTGTGTTCGGCTGAGACACCTTCGTTTCAACGCGGCAACCACTACGCTGGTTGTTTGAGATATGCGAATCACCGCGCATGAAGACTCACGACGCCACCTACAAGAAGAACGATGTGGCGTAATAGCAGAGAGCGCGAGCCAGCGTCTTCATGTTTTGTTTCCCACGCGACGTCATGCTTTTACACAAGGCGCGCATCCGCTCCCGTTTCTCTAACCACGCGACGCCATCCAAGGCCCGCGCGCTTACAGGCCTGCGGGTTTCAAACGACCACAACCAGCACGTGGCCAGAAGCGAATCGAGGCTCACTTACCACATTGCGGGCTATGTTGCGCGGGAGTGTATTGTCAATTCCAGCACAAAATGCCATGAATGCATAAAGCTGCTTACTATGACGCCACCAGGCGAAAGTTTTCAACTTGCCCGGCTAACAAACTTCTGTGACCGAGGAGGCCTTTATCCCCCCAGTCAGCTGTACGGCTTCGTGAAAAAGCTAGAGGATCTTTTAACAGAATGCTTCTGTCAGAGTGAGCCACACTCTGACAGCGTTATGGACATGCTGGCAGTTGTTAAGAGTAGGCTTCCCCTCGAAGTTGGCTGCAATGTGCACGCTCTTATAGCCTCACAGCTAAAATAATTCGTTTTTACACTGTCACATGTCTGCATTTTTATGTGAAAGGAATTAACTGGGACAAGGCAGGAAAGCGGCAGAGAGCCAAGCAGCTGAAGTTGAGCCGTTGCACATGAGTTGAAGTGCGTGAAACAATGGCTTGCTGCACTTGCAAATAAAAGCTTTGTGTCAGCAACAGCCCTGTTATCTTCATTTTGCTTACCCTTATATAGTTGCACATAAGCATAGGCCTGAGCCTAATTGTGAAGTGAACTATTTTTCACCTTTTGTTCAGGCCTCCCTCCATTTCTTTATGGAAAAAATAAACCTGATTTGATTTAATAAATGTGTGCCGGCGTAATGATGGTTAATAATAAACGCAGAAGGCTACTGTGAAGCATATAACTAAAGTGGAACAATGAAATATTTCAGCCATATATAGAAGTTCATTTTGGCTAAGCAAAGGCACAAACCTGGTTAGCATGCCTGTTTTTTTTTTTTCTTTTTTTTTTCTTTTTTTTTTAAGCCCAGCTGGGTAGTATGCGCGCACTGTTTTCTGTCTGACAAAATTTTACGTCGACACGGCATGAAACCGTATATTTGGTCACCATCCCTTTCATTCAAAATTTTCTTTCAATTTTTTTTACGATTGCCCGCTAATTTGGAAAATTTGAAGGCCCCTTCCACATAAGCGAAATCCGTCAGCGACGACCTCTTTGCACAAAAGGTTTAAGAGTTAGGATAGGCAGCAAATTGCCCAAGAGTTGCCGTCTTCCTTTTCCACAAGGTCCTATTATGGCAAATATCATGTGGCCTAAACAAATATAGTGCTTGCTAAAAATATGTAAAGACTCTCAAGTATGCCAAAATTAAAAACAAATAAGAGTGTGAACTGCTTCGAAATGAAACCGACAGAAACGCAAGGAAAATCAAAGGGTGATTCCACGAGAGATCAACACGGGTCCAAAAATTCATATTTTAGATTTCATTCAATATTTTATATTTTGTGCGCATATCACTCGGTAGTACGAAAGTGAACTTGCCTTCTTTGACAAATGGATACTTTAGGAGAAAAAAATATCGAAATTCTTCAGGTTGCAGGCGCAATTTTCATGCACCGGGCATTCTCGCAAATTCACAACAATGTGAAATAAAAAGTATTACAGCTACAAAGAATGCATTTTCTTGTGTAAAACGTATACGTAAAGAAGAGTCAGCAAGTGTTGTTTGAGGCTTCTGTGCAAAACGGAAGTGTTTTATAAAAAATTCTTAATTTGCTACACTTTTTAAAGTTTGCTATATTTACGAAGTTTTATCTACTAAACTAATGCATGTAGCCTGTTGAAATTTGGTGGGCTATGAGACCTTAACATGTTTAACGATTGTTCTGAATATTGTTGCTGTAGCACAAATTTCCATTTTTACAGTTCGCCCACTACTGCGGACTTCTGATTTGGAGCAATTTTCGGAGCATCAGACATTTCATTTTGGAGCACTTTGGAGCAGGCAATTTGGCATTTGGGAGCAGCTTGGAGCAGCTGATTTTTCACATCCTGAAGTATTTCAAAAAAACGAGTGTACATGCGACACACACACACACACGCATTGATATCGTGTCATATATTGCTAGTTTTCCCAGATGTCATTCCGTATATCCATAAACAGAAATGATGGACACATTGGCGGCATGCAGTTATTATAATCACATGTCATGCTGCGCTTCAAACAAGCGACAGTAGAACCCCGCTGTTACGTTCCCGGGCGCTGCGTCTTCCCGGCTGTTAAGCTCCCATAGTACCCAATGCATTGGTAGCGCCGCTGTTGCGTCGCAAATGTGGGACCGTTCCCGCATCATGTGGCCTCGTGGGCTGCTGTGCCTTTGTTCTGCGTTTTTCATGTTTGCATGGCATTCTTTACTGCTGCTCTACAAAGAGCATGGTGCCTGGGTTTCAAACCAAGTGAGGTGCAGAACTATGTGGGCATAAATATACAGTAGCTCTAGCGTTGTACCTGCAGACTGCCTCATTGATAGCAGTCTCTAGTGCAGTCAGTGAGGCATTGTTTTCTTTTGGTAGAATCGACCATGTTACTGAATGAAGGCTCTCAGCAGCCTTCTGAATCATCTTCCATTGACATGGAGGTTAGGAGAGTCACTGATAGATAGGCAGCAATGCAGCTGCTAGGTGCTTTCCAGCCTGTACTTTTTTGTATGATGCCTCACTTCTGCAGCCAGGTGTCTGTACCAGCCCAAGTGGTCTAGTGAGCAGAGCTCATGATGAGGTTCTCTTTATGAAGGGGTGGTAGATAGGTATTGTTACGAGATATCGTGGCATTACGATAATAGAGTCGGCACACGATGTGCTAAGTCGCGGGTACGAGGTGCCGACGCGCGAAATGCCTGGTCGCGGGTCCAAATAATAGACGCTCGGTAAGCTCAATCGCGCAGTCGGAGGGGCCGACGCGCGAAATGCCTAGCCGCGGGACCGAGGAATAAACGCTCAAGGTGTCGAACCTCGATGAGCAATGTGCCGACGCGCGAAATGCCTAGCCGCGGGCTCGAAGAGTCGACGCTCGAGGTGCCGACGCGCGAAGTGCCTGGCCGCGGGTCCGACGAGTCGACACTCGATGAGCGATGTGCCGACGCGCGAAATGCCTAGCCGCGGGCTCGAGGAGTTGACGCTCGAGGTGCCGACGCGCGAAGTGCCTAGCCGCGGGTCCGACGAGTCGACACTCGATGAGCGATGTGCCGACGTGCGAAATGCCTAGCCGCGGGCTTGAGAGAAAGCGACGCTCGATTAGCTTAGTCGCGCCTTCCGAGGTGCCGAAGCGCGAAATGCCTAGCCGCGGGCTCGAAGAGTCGACGCTCGAGGTGCCGACGCGAGAAGTGCCTAGCCGCGGGTCCGACGAGTCGACACTCGATGAGCGATGTGCCGACGTGCGAAATGCCTAGCCGCGGGCTTGAGGAAGCGACGCTCGATTAGCTTAGTCGCGCCTTCCGAGGTGCCGACGCGCGAAATGCCTAGCCGCGGGCTCGAGGAGTTGACGCTCGCAGGGCCGATGCACGAAGTGCCTAGCCGCGGGTCCGAGGAGTCGAGACTCGCTGAGCGATGTGCCGACGCGCGAAATGCGTAGCCGCGGGCTCGAGGAGTCGACGCTCGATGTGCTTAGTCGCGCAGTCGGAGGCGCGGAGGCACGAAATGCTTAGGCAACGCCTCCTAAGCTTAGGCAAAGATCCGAGAAGCCCGCACGCAATGTGCTTGATCGCCGAGTCAGAGACGCCTACGCGCGAAAGGCTTAGCCGCGTGACCGAGGATTCCGTGCCCGAAGCTCGGTCGCGAATCCGCGTCGCCGATGCTCCGAATGCTTAGCCGCGGGTCTGAGACGTCTACAAAAAGCGGGATCGGCCACGCTACTGCGATGTCCACGTAGCGCCCGCTCTAATACTAGTCGAGATTACGGAAACTGCCCAGAGATCGCGAAGAGACCGCAACAAGCGGTGCAGACGACGCCATCGCGAAGCGAGCACCGGACCAATTGGCGAACCGCGCTGGAGTCACGTGGCGGGCGCGGGCAATCGGTGGCTCCGGCACGACCTTCAATCATTTGCTTTTTCTGTGCTTGTTTCTGTATGGAGGAGACAGCTGAAGCGGCAAATTTGAAGACGGAGAAATGCGCTTTCCAACGAGTCCAAGATGGCGGCACTCGGCTGCGCCGTTCCGGAGATATCGTGGCTTGAAAAACGCCGTTTTTTCGCGATTTCCGCGAAATTTTTCGGCACCTTGGCTGATACAACAATTTCTTTAGAGCACTTCTACTTGGTTTTCAGCGATGATATTTCGGAATCAGATAAAATAAGAGTTACAGAAATTGAAAATGTGATTTTCAAAAAATCGATTTTTAGCCATTTTTCGCGATGCGAAAGCCGCGTCCCCCCTTAATCGGGACGCACGCGCTAGTGCTGTTTCGTCTCCTGTTCGCAACTAAGGCTAGCGCTATCATCGCGTTGCACGTTTTAATTCCCCGTTGGTGCAATTGTCGGCGATAGACGCCGCCAAATCCGAGACTGTTTGGCGCAGTTAGGCGCAATTTTAGTCGATTGTATCAGGATGGCGCAGTAAATCCCATTTGGCGCACTTTGGCGCAGTTGGCGCAGGAGTGGAATCACTGAGTTCGCCTCGAATGTGAAGTTTTGACGAAAATGAACAGTATTTAAAAATCAAAATAAAAAAACCCATCGTTAATTTTTCTCAAAATTTCGTAAGCAGCTGTCCACAGACACTGAAAAAAGAACATTAAAAAACATCTTGCATTATTTTGTTTTTAATGACAATATATGTGGTAGAAATGAGAGCTTCGCCGGGATGCAGCAAGGTGCTAAGAAATGGGGAAATCGGGGTAAAAAGAACGTCCATTAGCCTCTGACGTGCCTAAACTTGGCCATGATTGTGACAAAAGGGCAGTTTTGGTAAACTAGTATTATGATTGCAAGCCCGCAGTTCTCAAATGCCTAACTTTCTGACGTAAATTGTGCTACTGGACCATCATTCGCGCCCATATTTTGTTAGTGCTTTCAGATGATGCTCTTCTAAATATTTTCTCTTTTGAACGAGTTGGTAGAGTGTAGTAGAATGGGGAGTGGGTCCATGGGAGGCAGTGGCAAACAGGTGGTAAAGCGAAATACGTTGAAAGTTGCTGGCCGTGTGGCCGCCGCCTTAAGAGGAAGCTTTAGCTTGGGTGCTCCGATCAGTGGCGCACCGACGGGGGGGGGGGGGGGGGATTCAGGGGTTGTAACCCCCCCCCCCCCTGAGGCCGACTTAACCCCCCCTTTTGTTTAACCCCTTTTCTTTCCTTACGCATTTGAGTACTGCAACTAAGATGTAAGACGCGCAATCGTCTGCACACTGGCAAAAAGCGCTTTTGTTTTACAATTTCCCGTGAAGAAATTGAAATTAGTGCTGTTTAGATGGTATTGGCAAACTGTCAACCCCCCCCCCCCCCCTGGCAGAGATCCTGGGTGCGCTACTGGCTCCGATCTAAATACATGTAAAATGATAATTCGTTTTTCTCGCCAACCACTGCACCACATTTGATGATGTTTGTTGCAGTTAAAAGACAAGTGAAACTCTAGTGGCTGTTGGTTGCGATTTTTTAATTTAAGTCGTCAACTGTTAGTAAAATTGACAAAATAGCAGAGCTTCAGAAAACAAAACTATCAAATTTACAACTCTAACTCAGCAATGAAACATATCACAATCTTGTAAACTGCACCGAATAGTAAATTTAAAGCGTACAAAATTGCTATATTCTACATGGCGTTAAGATAGACTACTATTTTGTGTGTAGAACTTGTGCAAAATCCTTGTAAATAATGTAACAAATTCACGTAAGAAATAAATTGGCATATTAATTTTGTCTGCTTTGAATGCTCTAATAGATGCCGTTCACAGGTCTGCGATATCTTTTATATAGGTGTAGAGCTACGAATTTGTAAACTTCGTGCTTCTATTTGTTTTTTTTTTTTCAAACTTACCAATGCTTGAAAATTCTAGTTAAATAATGCAGGCCAGAAATCGACATTTCACGTCCAACAGTCACTAGAATTTACCTTTCTCTCTCATGTTCAGCAAATTTAAGTAAAATCGGCCCAGTGGTTATCTCAGAAAATCGTTTCTGCGTTTTACATGTATTTGAATAGACGGCATCGGAGTTGGGCCCGAGCTAAAGCTTCCTCTTAAGAGCAAGCTTTATTAGATTCGCTTCATTAGATCTGCGTGATCTGACCCTCTGGATCAGTTGGTCTTATTGAAAATGTGGAAAGAGCCGCCATTACTGCAGCGCTTCGTAAACTGAGGACGCGTTCTCAGCACGCTATCATCCTTTCGGATTTGCCAGCGGTGCTCCAACAATTATCCCGTGCATTGTATGGCTGCAAGTTCGGCCGACAGTCATCGATGTTAGCAAAGGAGCTCAGCAATAGGCATTTCATTCTCAAGTTTCAGTGAATACCGCCACATGTTGGACTTGCAGGCAATGATGCAGCAGATTAAATTAAGAGTGCCAATGAATCACCCCTTATATAAAGACTTCTGAGCACGTTGAATATCACCTCACCATCCAGGAGTGGTTTAAGGAATCCGTCACGCAGAAGCTATACGCTGTTTCATAGAGTAAGAACTAGTTCCGCGAACACACCCCCCCCCCCTTCCCTGTTAACGCGGAATAGTTCATCTGTGCCTGCCAATACTTCAATAAAAACACAAACGCTGTACTTGAGGCTTCGCACAGAAGACAATTTCCTTAAGAGTGTGCGGAACAGGTAATGTTTCCCAAAACTCATAAATTTCTGAGAGAGGAAGTGTCGCGTCTCTTCCCACCTGTTCAACCCCCTTTTTAAAGAGGCAGTAGAAGAGAGCAACCGCTGGCACTATCTGCCAGCTAAATAAGCCCTAACCAACACCATCGCCCCTCCCCCCCCCCCCCCCCCCCCCCCCGCCACCACCACCGTATCTTAGGTTATACTGTATAATGACGTTTCCGACGGAACCATGGCGAGTACGACATTTTTAGAGACTTTTACCTGCCGTAAATTTTGTTACTTGTGTACATGCACAGGTAGTTCACCGTTAAATCTGCACTTATCTACGCTGCAAGCTACGCACACTTGTTAAATAAAACCAGCCATGTAAAGGTTGCTCTGCTGACGTATCTTTACTCACATTCAAGAGAATGAGTATTGTACTAAACGGTAATTTATGCATAAGTATTAACCATAAGGGTAAGATTACCCTTGTGTCGCAATAATGGCCAAGTTTAGGCACGTCAGAGGCTAATGGACATTCTTTTTACCCCGATTTCCCTATTTCTTAGCACCTTGCTGCATCCCGGCGAAGCTCTCATTTCTACCACATATATTGTCATTAAAAACAAAATAACGCAAGATGTTTTTTAATGTTCTATTTCCAGTGTCTGTGG
The DNA here is from genome assembly GCF_013339745.2 of Dermacentor silvarum. NCBI lineage: Eukaryota > Metazoa > Arthropoda > Arachnida > Ixodida > Ixodidae > Dermacentor > Dermacentor silvarum. The sequence goes on from NC_051163.1 coordinate 132,026,679, forward strand.
ACAGCTGTTTACAAAATTTTGAGCAAAATTAACGATGGGGTTTTTTATTTTGATTTTTAAATACTGTTCATTTTCGTCAAAACTTCACATTTGAGGCAAACTGTAAAAATGGAAATTTGTGCTACAGCAACAATATTCAGCACAATCGTTAAACATGTTAAGGTCTCATAGCCCACCAAATTTCAAAAGGCTACATGCATTAGTTTAGTAGATAAAAATTCGTAAATATAGCAAATTTTGAAAAGTGTAGCAAATTAAGAATTTTTTATAAAACACTTCCGTTTTGCAGAGAAGCCTCAAACAACATTTGCTGACTCTTCTTTACGTATACGTTTTACACAAGAAAATGCATTCTTTGTAGCCGTAATATTTTGTATTTCACATTGTTGTGAATTTGCGAGAATGCCCGGTGCATGAAAATTGCGCCTGCAACCTGAAGAATTTCGATATATTTTTTTTTCTCCTAAAGTATCCATTTGTCAAAGAAGGCAAGTTCACTTTCGTACTACCGAGTCATATGCGCACAAAATATAAAATATTGAATGAAATCTAAAATATGATTTTTTGGACCCGTGTTGATCTCTCGTGGAATCACCCCAAAGCATCTGCAAGCAAAGCTTTCATTGAAGTTGCCAGTGGCGCCACCTCTTGGATGCGACGCTGACTGCGTCAGAGGAGCGGCTGAGTAAGCCCACTGCCCCCTTCTAGTACACTGTAGCGCGCTGGCGTTGGCCGATGACGTCACGCTCCCCCACTTCGCAGCCGCTGCTCGAGGCTTCGCCCCGCTCCGCGAGAACGCCCACTCAGATAAATGGATCCGGCGGCTTCGAGCTTCCTATGCTTAATGTACGACAATAAAACTGCGAAGTTACAATGAAAAACTTCTAGCGTATGAACGGTACTGTGCTCGTACTGTATATTGTTAACGTGTAACTGTGATCACAATGAGTGCTACAGTTAAAAAAAGTTGCCTATGCGTAGTTCTTAGTTTAGCTGTTAGTTGTTATTAGTTATATATCAACACTTCAGCGAGAGATCTCTTTCATTAAGCAGATTGGTCGCGGAATCGATGACAGCAAATGAGGCAACCGATGACACCCCAATGCGGAACTAAGTTGATCAGGCGCGAAGGCGCTCGCGCGGACATCGGCATGCTTGGCAAAAGGGACTTCCCCTCGTTCATTCGACGCCACCGACGGGGCGAGTAAGGCACGGCCGGCGCCAGGAGGTCCAAGGTGTTCATGAGAAAACTTAACTACGGCAACTTCGCGACACCACACCCCTACGGAGTACAACTAAGCTTGTGAGCGAGCTACCTTTACTTCTACATGGCTGATACCACTGGTACTCACGAAAAATAATTTTGAAGACTGCTGGTGGCCATATTTTTTTTTACAGGGCCATCCCCCTATCAGCGAGGGGGCGATACAGAAATCTGAGGGGGGGGTCAGGACATCCGGACATCCCTCCTGGATCCGCGCCTGGTCTTTCCTAATTTCGGTACTGGAGAAATCTCATGCAAAGCAACGCCTTTCAGAATAATTTCTTGTTGTTCTTGGTGTTATTCGACGAGGCTATGTCGGCGTTCACGTAACAGGAGAGAATGTTTCCACATTCTTTCCTGCTACGGCTTCTAGTGCATCTTTCATGTCGTTTTCATCCCAAGAAGCTCTAGATGATTTTCTCTTGTACATCCGCACCGTCGTAAACAAAAATAAATAATATATAATGTGCGTAAATAAATTATTCGCTTAGTAAGAAACTATTTATGCCGATTCAAAGCCTTTTTGTCGCGTTTTGCTCCTTTTAAATGCCCGAATTTGAAATGATTCCCTTTTTAACCCACGACAATTACAGACCTAAACTTTAGGCAGCATGTAACTAGTGGTACAAAGCAACAATATAAATACTTACGTTGTTGAACTGACGTTGTAGTACCTTCGTGCACAGCTCTGAAAATTCCAGCGAGCAGAATTTCACCCCTTTTTGGCGGGTCACGAGCTCACAGACAGCAACCGCGCATTTCTCTCCGCACGTACTCTTCGAGCAATCGCGAACTTTCTCATAAAAAAAGAATAGACAACTACCGCCACCAATTGAACCACAAAATAAAGAACCACAAGAAAGCACTTATTTGTGTTAGGTATAGATGGCAGCAAAGTCAAAATGTCGCGTTTTGCCCCGTGTCTCATTTTGCCCCACCTTACCCTAACACTGTTATAAAAAGAGAGGCTCGATCGCCTTGGACAGTTTTATTACATAAGGACTGGGCCGATTTTAATGAAATTTGTTGCATTTGTGAAAAAAAAGTTAAATTCTAGTGACTGCTGGAATCGGAATTTTGATATTAAGCCCAAAATTTTTAAAAGAACTTTTTAAAAATTCATGTTGGAAAAAATAGAAGCACGATGTTTACAAATTTGTAGCTCTGCACCAAAAACAAAAGTTGTGGTTCCTTCCCCTCAAACTAAATTGCCATCCACACCCATTATGCCATGTTCACGTACTTAACTTCCATTATACCAATGTTAGAATATGCCGATATCATATGGGATCCATTCCAATCAGAATTAACCAAAGTGAGAAAAATTGGCGTTGCTTGCTTGAGCCACGCACAATCAGAATTGGAGGACGCTTAAGCTTCACCTTTAAGAGTGAAACGCGATAGCATTCAAAGATCACTGGCTGCTTATCAGGCTTTTTTCTCGTATATTCAAATTACAATCCGACGCTATCCTGTCTGTAAGTTCTAGTCAAGTCGTACTTTACGGTTTTTCTGGGGAAATTTATTTTCAGACATTCAATTTTTGTTCACTAACCCCTTGCGCCACGCGGAGCGCAAAGCTTCTCTCACTTTTTTTTTTTTTTTTTCGGAAGAGCCGTTTGTCATTGGCCAGCGGAGGGCCTATATGGTCGGGGTGGTTCGGGATGAATTTCTCCGCCACGGATGCCACGGACGCCAATGTTTACGATGAACCCGAATTTTCTGTGAAACGGGGCCCTTGACGCTGCCGCGTTAAAATGTAAAGGAAGGCCGCGAGGTATTCATGGTATTCTCGAGCTGACTCTGTTTCTGAAATAAGCTTCGATTGCTTGAGTTGCCTTCATTAGCACAGCGAGGGAAACTAAGTAGACTTAAATTTATTTGCTCGCTTCAACACGCCGCACCCTATTTCGTTAGTTCGTTTCCAGGCAAACTAGAAATATCAGAGCAAGCACTCATTGCATGTTTGAAAATCCACGCGCATTTCTTGGTGTGTACACATATTTTTTTCCACGAACGATAAAAGAATGGAACTGTTTGTCATTGTCTGTTCTACATTCCCGTAGTATTGAAACTTTCGAAGAACGTGTAAAAACCTCTTATGAAATACTCATTTTGTAACTATCATACTAACATTCCCGAAATTCTAGAATGTATCTTGCTGTGTTTTTGCATCAAAGCTGTATGTGACTAGGATCCCAGAATTTCTTCCTATCTGCACCCAAAAACTCCACCAATCACAGCAGGAGGCACGCGTCGCGTGCACCACTGGGTTGCTTGCAGCGCCACCAGATGGCACTCGCCTCCGTGCATCCGCGGGAGCGGTGGCGCCGCCATGCGGGGGATAGAAAAAATAACAGGGTTCGTAGCAGTTCTGAAGGAAAAAATTCAAGTTTTTCAAGGACTTTCAAGGCCGCAACATAGTCACTTTAAGGATCTCAAGCAATGTGTTCAATAGCTTGGACAGAAAATAAGTTCAATGACAAAATCGGTCATTTTATTGTAAACAAAAAAGTGGCAGTTTCGCCCGAAAGGCGAAGCATCAATTGCAATAGCAAACTAGTAGAGACCTATACGGAGTAAGGATAGATTTATCGGCTGCATCAACTTGGATACATTCGCTTACTAACTAAATTAACAAGCATGGTGTCAGCGCGCACAAGCAAACATGAATAGATCACACTCGATGACCACAGACAACCACTGTCAAAACGCTGGCGTGACCAAGCGCGGCTAGCGAAGGTTCGTGCAGTCTGTCGCTTCAACAAACTGAGCGGCGAAAGCACAGCACATACAAAGGTGAAGATCGCTTTCAAGATACGGTGCGCGCGACCGCAGCCGCGCAAAGTACAAGTACGCAGTTGCTGGCAGAGCAGAAGCCGCACCCCTTCCTCCCGCGCTACCTTCCCGCCTTCTTTCGCGTGGGAGATTCAGTCGCCAGTTCCTTTTGCGCCCGGTCGCAAGATACGCATTTGGTGCCGCAGCCAAACGTGGGCTCCCCAGCCTCCCTCCCGTCGCCCCGCGGCCTTTCGCTCGACGGAAGTGGTCGCATTTGCTCTCCGCCGTGCGTTCGCTCTCTGTAAAAGCGCGCGTCCATCGCACGCTTTCACTCGCACTTACAGCATACGGCGTGCGGCGGCGATTTTATCGATCTCGGACTTTACACGAAACCTCACGGCGACGGTGACGGCAGAAATCCGGTTGGAGAGTCCATTTAATTGCTATCGCAATAAAAAGAAATTAGCATACACCGACTTGGAACACTTGTATTTTGCCGTCAATCACACATCACCATAATCACACACTACCTGCATACACAAGGAAGTATCTCAAGAAAGCACTTGAAGTTTTTCATTAATAGCACAATCAATTGCTTGGACATCCTGCATCTTTCGCAGTTTTTCGAGGACTGTTTGATTTCACAATGTATGTGATGTCATTTGCTGCCTCAGCTTTGTCAGCTGAGGCAGTCATCAGATCAGTAATGGTCTATTCTAGTTTCTTTTTCATGTGTCTGTTGCTCTCAATTTCCTCTTCAATAAGGCTTCTCTTCAAATGCCTCAACTGTTGAGCTTCCTGCTTCTTCTGTTCCTCCAAGTACACTTGGTACCGGCTCCGTGCGGCTAAATCTGATGTCCTCAGCTCCTTTCCAATAGCTACATTAAGGATGCCGCCTGCCTTCTTTATAGCATCACAAACAATTCTATGTTACAGGTCAGAGACTTCCTTCATGTTTATTAGGCAATTAACGCTAAATCCCCTTTCAACACTAGCTTGTCCTTAAAACAAGGCTTAAAACAAGAACTCTGACGACACCCCAGAGGTTCAGAGGTTTGAGCATGAAGTACAGAACTTTAAGAGATTGCAAAAAAATGCATCCAAACTGTTGGAATGTCTCTTAAACAATCGAAGGCAGTGTTTTTCTTCATGGAGCAGCTCTGTGTGCTCAGCGAGCACTGAATCTCGTTGATGCTCGTTCAACTGGTTAGCTCCAATGAGAGCATCCAAAACTGTCCTAAAGCCTGTGAGGCATTCATTAGGCTTTGAGCACATCTGACGGGGATCTAGAGAAGAGAGGGCCCTGACAAGAGGGCATCTTAATGGGCTCTTATCCACAATCTTCTTCGTGCAACAAATCAAACTGTTTGCACTCCATTTTAAATGTGAACACGTACTTTGTACTTTGCAGCCTTCACAGCTTGCTCTGCTGCATGACCAATGTTTACTTTTTTAAGCGGAGCATGGTTCTTTGTATCGTCAATGTCAATCTTCAAGAGGCTCACAATTCCAGCAGATGCAGATACACAAGAGCTCTTCAGAAACCTTGTCATTAGTTTCCTCACAAGACATTCAAGGTCCTTTGTTAAAAAGAACATCAGTGGCTTGTCAACTTCATATTCAGTCAAAAATGACTTGAATATCATTGCAATTCCAAGAGCAAAGTGAAGCTTTGCTAGTGTCAGCTGATCATGGCAGACATCAGACACATGTTGGAATGTCAAACTCTTAGGCAAACTGACTTGCTTCATTCTGGTAGACTACACATACAGGGTGTTTCAGCAAACACTTTCAAAAATTCTTAAAGGTTGCCTGTGGCAGATAGCCCAGTTCTACTTAATGAGCTGGTCTACTCGAAGAGGCAGACACTACTTGCACAAAAAATTTAAATGCATAATCGACTAATTAACAAAAAATCACTAATTAAGTTTGTAACTAATTACCTGATGGCCCATATTGCAATTTACAAATTGTAGCCATGGAGTTCGCAAGGCGGATCCACTTGGAACAAATTCTTGGGATGACAGCAGTTTCGAGATATTAATTCCCGAACTTTGCGGAGAAATGCATTGGCGTTCCAGTTAGGTTCTTGAAAAAACATCGCTTTATGCATTGAAGCACAACGTGGCTACATAGCCAGGCGGGGTAAATTCACAATCAAACACACCATCATGTAGCCAGGTCTCCGTTATGGCCACTACATGGGGAGAGTACGACACAACAAGAGCAAGTAAAGGCACAAACGTTTTAACAATCCTTCTCACATTTAGATGCAAAACACTTAGATTAAGAGAAGTTGCTGGCAGTCAACGAGAAGTTGCTCCAGTTTTAGAAGCAAAAGATGATTTAGGAACGCCAGTAGAATCGCACTTTAGAGAATCTGTGCTATTGTCCCACATGTAGCGCACGTCATCAATATAGGCATGATCATAGCGCAGTTTTACTCTGGATCCATTATCCCGAAAACTAGCAGTTGCGTCCCACAGTTTCTTTCATAAGGTGTGCACATTCGGGGATAAATCTCCCATTATGTACAAACCAGACCCTTTCAGTTTCGTAACACTTCTCAAGACCCGCATTTCTCAAAATCCGTCTTCCACATCAAACGCCTCAACTAGAGATGCCAAGAACTGGAGGCCGGCATGTAGGGGCTTCATTTACGACGAGTTCACACCACATCCTTGTGACGTCAACGCTCTCAAAACACAAGATGGGAGCATCGAGAATGTTGGCATCTTCTTAACTCAAAGAACAGGACACTTCATCTTCAAAACCACTCAATTCATAGCTGAAATCAGCTTTTCTTTTTTGTAAAGAAGCCAATGAAACTCAAGCTGCTGGTGGCTTGCGCTCCTCGAATTACATGCTGCCATCTACCAGAAGCACAAGAAAGCACTAAGTCGAAACCAGGCATTGCTAGAAAATTAAAAGTACTGTCAACGAGTATGGCTCGTCCTTGGCCGCTTTTGCCAGAAACACACCAAGGTTATCCAATGGAGGCACAGGAGACGTCAAAGGAGACATAAGGAAAATGTGCACACACATCCACTGGCACACAAATGACAGTGAGCATAATGAAATAAACAAATGGAGCTTTATCAATAAGCAAAATGCGTAGTCCATCTCTGTGTCTCTCTGGCTGCAACAGTGTAAACCTTGCTCGACATAAAGAAAACAGCAACTAATAGCTTAGAAAAGTAGGTAGTGAATGTTTCACAAGAAACCACAATACCATAGCCTTTTGTTTACTGCTGTATATATAGCTAACTTAGCTAACTCGTGAAACTGAGGCTAAAATGATAAATAAGCTTGTGTGTTTCTACACCTTCCATTGCACTGTTGAAACATGATTTCGAATCTTGCTGGGTTTTGAGACAATTGTGGGCACACGGCAGTTGACAAATAAGATCAGCCACTTACCTTGTTTTCTTTCCACCAGTTCTTTGTGAACATAAAATTAGGTGGAAGCCAGCACTCTTTCTGTCCCTTATTTCTTTAGCCTCTTCAGACCCTGTGTCCACCCCTGTGGGCCACACCTTTCATCATTTTCAGTGTTAAACCTCGATTGATCAGATCTTGCGTAACGTAAAGCTAGGTGCAAGTGACACCATGTTTCAGTTAAGCATGAAGTCATTCCCACTGGTTCTTGAGAAAATTTATACTTTGTGTAAGACGTACTGCTCCATCGTCACCCACGAGAAAACATGAATGTGTGCTATCAAATGCGACCAGATGATCTGGCAATCCAGGTGAGGAACCGCCATGTGACGTTCAATCTGCACCTGTGTGTTTAGGAAAGCAAAAGATGCTTTTGCCTGAAAGATATGGAGAAATGGACTCTCTATTCACATACAATGTAGACCGCTTATAACGTAAGTCGCCGGAGTCCCGAATATCCGCACTATAAGCAGTACCACACTATAACCAAAGCAACAATTTTCAAGGCCCGCACATATGCAAAACATGTGAACCGAGCCGCCACGCATATGCGACAGTCGAGGAATGCGGCTAGAACGTTTGCATGCAATTTACAGTCGAATCTCGTTAATTCGAAATAATTCACGCGGCGGCGCCTCCGATCGGCATTGCTCCGGCACCGCCATAGAGTAAAAGCTTAGGAGAGACCGCTCAATGTCGCGCACGAACAAAACAAAAAAAAAAAAACCGTGGCGGAAATTTCACCCTCTCTCAAACGGCAAGGTCGCCGATTCTGCGTTGCGCCGTAAGGTGCGTGTACGTGCCGACGTCTCGGCCACGCTACCGTAGCCACACGTAGAAAATGGCAGTGAACCCTTCTTTCTCCTTTATGCTTCCTCTACTTTCTAGTCAGGTGTTGACCTTGCACGTTGCGGCTATGGGGCAGAGGGAAGCAGCGGCACTGTCCCAGGCCGGCCAACGAAACTGCCCACGCCGGCAAACGCCCGCTTCCCTATAACGGCAGAAAACGAAACTTCGGGGAGCTGGCGCCGGGCCCGCTGGAGCGGCGGCGCCTGCACGGCGGCGGGTGCGCACGGTGACAGTCGAAAGTGAGGGAGCTACGAGGGAGGGCGAGGGGAGCCACCAAAGCGGCGGAGTTGCCGAGGCGAAATCCGCTTCCCTGCTGCCCTCCTCCCTCACATTCCACGGTCTCCGCGTGCACCTTTCGCCGTACCGTGCCAGCACTTCCCCCTCCTTGAAGTTTCGTCTACTGCCGTTATCGTGAAGTGAGCGCTGACCGGCGTTGGCAGTTTCGTGGCCCTCCCTCGCTATGCGCACCATATTTCATGACTCGCACTCAAGATTCTACAGCCTCACTGGCTGTTCGTTCGCACCACGTGCCCTTCTCCTCCACTTCGTCTCTTTCTTCCTTGAGCACTCCTTGGGGCGCCCGTTTGAGGGGAGCATTCGCCGTCTCCACTGACTTCTGTACTCCCAGGCAGTCGCGCTGTAACTGGTATTTTGTTTCCTTCAGCTGCACTATAAGCGATACGTGTATACATGGAGTGCTATGGGAAAATTAACAGGAGTTTGAAAAGACCGCACTATATCCGGTCCTGCACTATAAGCGGTTACGTTATAAGTGGTCTATACTGTATATGAATGTACTGGTGCAAGCATGTGCCTGTGCAATCTGATCAAGCAAGCACTTTTTCAGAATTCTAGCAAACCAGTAGACAATATTGCCACCTGTAGGTAGTGGGTCGAGGGCAAGAGTGGGTCGAGCCCAAGAGAAGAAAGAAGACCGCGCGCCCCTTCTCTGCTCGAGCTAGCCCCGACGGTCGCGTCTTCCAAGAGCCAGCTGCTCTACGTTTATTAAACCTTCCGGGCTACTCCTCGAGGCTCGTGACAAACTGGTGGAGGTGCTGGGTAAGCGTCTTCACGGATGTTGCAGACCCCTCCAAGGATCCGCGCTACGAATCCAGTGCCTGTCGACACTCCCGTGCATCGGGCCAGCCGCAGGATCAGGGGACTGTCTCCAGAAGTCGTCAACGCTACAGTTCCCACCACATCAACCGGTATGACCAGCGCTTCCCTTCAAACCACCTCAACCGGTACGGGAAGCACGATGTCGAACCGGTACACACTTGAGAACGCACGGATCCCGAAGACGTTTCACGGCACAGTGTTCGAAGACGTCGAAGATTGGATGGTCGAATACGAGCGCGTGGCCTCCGTGAACGAATGGAACGAAACGGAAAAACTCCGACACGTCTACTTCTACCTGGAGGATGGCGCGCGTACGTGGTTTCAGAACCGCGAGGAGCAACTGACGTCGTGGCGCGAGTTTTGTCGGCAACTCTTGGAGACCTACACCAGTGCCGATCGCCACGAACGAGCGGAACGAGCGATTCAAGCCCGCGTCCAGTTGCCAAACGAAACTGTGACCACGTACGTCGAAGACATGACGCGCCTCTTCCGACGAGCGGATCCAAGGATGACGGAGGAGAAGAAGTTACGTCATCTGATGCGCGGGGTCAAGGAGCAACTCTTCGCTGGCCTCGTACGGAGCCCTCCGAAGACGGTCGCGGAGTTCTTGTCCGAGGCCGTGACCATGGAAAAAATGCTTCTGCACCGCTCGAACCTATATGAGCGGCAAGCGAACAGCATGTCTACTGCTGACATTTTCGCGGCCATAGGAAGCAACGGTGACTCTCTGCGAGAACTCATCCGCTCTGTAGTGCGTGAGGAGTTGCAAAAGGCCGCTGTAACACCGCAACCTACGGTAAGCTCCATAGCAAGCATTATAAAGGACGAACTGCACCAGGCCCTTCGTGACACCTTGCCTCCTGCTAACGCCGCGCCAGTACCTCCTGAATACCCCCGTGCGACCTACGCGGAAGCCCTGAAGCGCCCTGCTTCCTCTCCGCCGCTGTTCGTTCGTGCTGTTCCTACGGTGTCAGTTCAGTCGGCACAGCCGATACCGTACTACGACGCTGGGTACACCACGCCGCCCGTTATTCATGCCGCTCCATTTGCCCACCATTCGGAGCGAGCGGTTCACCACGTCGACGACAGACGCCCGCCCCCTCGGAAGTCGGATGTTTTGCGCACACCCGACCATCGGCCTCTGTGCTTCCACTGCGGTGAAGCTGACCACCTGTACCGCCAGTGCCCATACCGGCGCCTTGGGATTCGCGGCTTTTCCGCATACTCGCCGCCGCCCCGATACGGCCAGCGACCCCGGGACATTGAGGACTACCTCTCTCAGCAGCGCTTGCCACCGCCTGCCAGGCGGCAGTCGCGATCGCCGTCTCCGAGACGATTTTCACCTCCGCCCCAGCGGTATTCTCCCGAGCGGTCGACCAGTCCCCGCCGGGAAAACTAACTGAGGCGATCTTTGGGGGCGAGGTCGCTGACGGTCGAAGCGCTGAAGACCTCCGACGGACGCAGTTACGGAAACCTACCGATCCGAGATCACCTGCAGCTGAACGAGACGACCGGCTTTCGCTCGATATACCAGTGGCTATTGACGGTTATGCCGTTAGTGCTTTAGTGGACACCGGCGCAGACTACACGATTCTAAGCGGGAAAATAGCAACGCAGCTGAAGAAAGTGATCACGCCCTGGCATAACTCGCAGATTCGGACGGCTGGCGGCCACGTCGTTACTCCACTGGGCGCCTGCACGACTAGAGTTGAGATTCAAGGATCAACATTCGTAGCGAGCTGCCTTGTCTTACGCGAATGCTCCCGCGACGTTATTCTTGGGGTTGACTTCCTGCAGGAGTACGGCGCGATTATCGATCTGCAAGAGCGTCGTATCACTTTCTCTTCCGAACGAGCAGTCGACGTGCAAGACGGCCAACGGCGCGACGACGTACTCCGTGTTTCGGCAGACAGTGTAACGCTTCCTCCACGAGCCAGTGTCCTCGTCGACGTCACATGCTGTGGCTTACGCGATGGCGAAGCGGTGGCCGAAAGCAACTTGGAACACCTACTGAAGCAAGGTGTTTGCGTGGCTCGAAGTGTTATACAGATTCGTGCTGGTCATTCGCAATTGCTTGTCACCAACTTTAGCTACGAGCACCGACACCTGTTCCGCGGCACTTCATTAGCGTTTGCAGACGCAGTAGCAAACGTTAACAACTGTTTCACGTCAGAAGTAGTGGAGACAGCAGACACGTCTCTGGGCCATCTCGACATCAATTCTGAACTGTCCACCGATAGCCAGACAGCACTGCGCAAGCTCTTGCTCGAATTCAGGACATGATTCGCACATTCTTCCAAGGTACGCCAGACTTCCATCACTAAACACAGGATCATCACGTACGAAGACGCACGCCCGATACACCAGCAGCCTTACCGCGTGTCGGCAAAAGAACGCGAAGCCATACGTACGCAAGTCCGGGAGATGCTTGACGATGGCGTCATCGAACTTTCCAACAGCCCGTGGTCGTCTCCGGTTGTTCTTGTCAAAAAGAAAGACGGAACGCTACGCTTCTGTGTCGACTACCGCAAGCTCAACAACGTGACTAAAAAGGACGTGTACCCGCTGCCGCGTATCGACGACTCGTTAGATAGACTACGGCGTGCTCACTATTTTTCTTCTCTCGATTTAAAAAGCGGGTACTGGCAAATCGAGGTAGACGAACGCGACCGAGAGAAAACAGCCTTTGTGACTCCAGATGGGCTCTATGAATTTCGAGTGCTTCCTTTTGGCTTGTGTTCAGCCCCGGCTACTTTCCAACGAATGATGGACACTGTCCTTACTGGACTGAAGTGGCAGGCCTGTCTTGTGTACCTGGATGATGTGGTCATCTTCTCCGAAACGTTCGAGCAGCATCTTCACCGCCTACGGAGTGTGCTAGAAGCCATCCGATCGGCAGACCTCACACTTAAGCCCGAAAAGTGCCACTTTGGTTACGAAGAGCTCAAGTTCCTCGGGCATGTAGTAAGCGCCAAAGGGGTCCGACCCGATCCAGACAAGCTTGCCGCTGTGGCCGCGTTTCCAGCTCCTGCCGATAAGAAGGCCGTCCGGCGCTTCCTGGGTTTGTGCGCCTACTATCGCCGGTTTATTAAAGGCTTTTCGAAGATAGCGGAACCCCTGACACGCCTTACAAGGGACGATACGCCATTTGTGTGGCATAACGAGCAACAGGCGGCTTTTGCTGAATTACGACACCGCCTGCAGTCAGCACCCGTTCTTGCACATTTTGACGATGATGCTGATACTGAGGTGCATACCGATGCTAGCAGCATTGGCCTTGGCGCAGTGCTCGTTCAGCTTCAAGATGGAGTGGAAAGAGTTATAGCGTATGCCAGCCGCTCCCTGTCCCGTGCCGAGGCGAATTATTCGACTACGGAGAAAGAGTGCCTGGCGGTCGTGTGGGCGATCATCAAGTTTCGCCCCTATCTCTATGGTCGTCCCTTCAAAGTAGTGACGGACCACCATGCCCTCTGTTGGCTGGCAAGCATGCGCGACCCTTCAGGACGACTGGCACGGTGGAGCTTGCAGCTACAAGAATTTGACATCACCATCGTTTATAAGTCTGGCCGTAAGCATGAAGACGCTGACACGCTGTCCCGCGCACCCATTGATCCTGCCAGTCAGGACACAGAGGATGATGACGGCTTCCTGGGCGCCATTAGTTCGTCGGACTTGAGCAGACGGCAGCGTGACGACGCTGAGATTAGACCGATCATCGATCATTTAGAGGGCCGCTACACAACCATACCACGCCATCTGTCCCGCTCGCTTACGTCCTTCTGTCTGCGAGACAACCTGCTTTATAAGAAGAATGCTCGTTCGACCAGCCGTGCTTACCTCCTGGTGGTTCCAAGGGACATGCGCGACGACATCCTCTTCGCTTGCCATGACGAACCGACATCTGGTCATTTAGGCTTTTCGCGAACACTCGCTAGAGTAAGCGAAATGTACTATTGGCCCGGGCTTTCGGCAAGCGTCAAACAGTACGTTAAAGGCTGTCGTGAATGCCAGCGCCGCAAGACACCATCCGTTAAACCGGCTGGCTTACTTCAGCCAATTGAAGCACCTCACACGCCTTTCGACCAAGTCGGCATGGACATTCTCGGACCGTTTCCTCTCTCGGCCGACGGCAACAAATGGGTGATCGTCGCGACTGATTATTTAACACGCTATGCTGAGACGCAGGCGATCCCACGAGCCACGGCCTCAGAGGTAGCGCAGTTCTTCATGCGCCACATCGTCTTGCGTCACGGTGCTCCCTCCACTGTAATAACAGACAGAGGGACAGCATTCACAGCGCAGCTTATGGACGAAGTTTTTGAATTGAGCAACACCAGGCATCGCAAGACGACCGCGTACCATCCGCAGACCAACGGACTTACAGAGCGACTGAATAAGACGGTAACAGACATGCTCGCAATGTACATCGACGTTCAACATAAAACTTGGGATCAGATCTTGCCTTACGTGACCTTCGCGTATAACACCGCCGTGCAAGAGACGACGCGCTTCACGCCCTTTCGCCTTCTCTACGGTCGCGAAGTCCAGACGATGCTGGACGCTATGCTGCCGTGTCAAGACGCTGACCTATTTACAACTGACGCCGAGGAATTTGCAGAACGTGCTGAGGAAGCTCGGCAGCTCGCGCGGCTGCATATCGGCCAGCAGCAGCAGGCAGACGCACGACGCTACAACATCCGCCACAGGGACGTGTCCTACAACCCCGGGGACCAAGTTTGGGTGTGGACCCCCGTTCGCCGTCGTGGCCTCTGTGAAAAGCTGCTGAGCCGGTATTTCGGTCCGTATAAAGTGCTCCGCCGCGTCAGTGATGTAAACTACGAAGTTGTTCCGGACACAACATCGCAGACGCGGAATAGGACACAAAGACAACCGACCTCAGACATAGTTCATGTTGTGCGCATGAAGCCGTACATTGCGCGTCCGTAACTTTTTTTTGCTTTCGTTTTTTTTTCTCTCATTCCCTTCTTTGTTTCTACTTTTCATTTATCTTTGGGAGATTGCTTCTTCGTTGACTGTGCCGGCGTCACGGCTACTTTTATGTGTGTACTTTCGCTTTGCCTGCCTTCTTCTTCTTTGTCTTCTACACTTATTCTTTTTTTAGCATCGAGGCGATGCTTTTGTTCGTAAGGGGGGATATTGCCACCTGTAGGTAGTGGGTCGAGGGCAAGAGTGGGTCGAGCCCAAGAGAAGAAAGAAGACCGCGCGCCCCTTCTCTGCTCGAGCTAGCCCCGACGGTCGCGTCTTCTAAGAGCCAGCTGCTCTACGTTTATTAAACCTTCCGGGCTACTCCTCGAGGCTCGTGACATAATAAGTGACTTTAAAAGATGTTGTTTCACTAGGATTTTGTTGGGTCTGATTAAGTTATTATGTGTGCGCTGTGAACACCATCCAAATGTCCCATTCCTATGTTGTTTTTCAAATGGCTTTTTTTTTTTCAAACCAAATTTGGTCTCGGGGTTCTAAACACATCTGTTAACTTTATTTGGTTTAATCTGTTTTAATCTGTGGGTGCAGGTTTATCCCTCATTTTTATTTAAATTTGTTATCATACCAAAGATAATGTGAGAATTTATCTGGGCGCCATGCAAAAACATGCACTTAGGTTTCAGTGCAAATTAAAAAACCCAGAGTGGTTGAAGTTAATCCTGATCTTTCCAATACCACACCTCTCATAGTCCCGGGATTGGTTTAAATTTTCATGTGTGCATGAACGTGTCTACTTCAAGTGTGCTGATACAGTATCATGGCTCACCAACAAGCCCATCAGTATCTATTACGTTAAGTTTAATGAATTAATTAAATCCCAGTAATCTAATATTCTGCCAAGTGTTCATGTTGCACTCCTGCACTAATTATTTGTTCTGCATTTGACATGTGTCCTCTGCTTGCCACCACTTGTTCGTTCAACATCTTCTTTTCCTCAATGGGGAACCCAGGCAACACTCTCGAGAAAACTTCTTGGGCGGCACCGATAGCAGCACCACAATGTGGCGATTTTGTGCACCCTGTGCAACAGACGTGGCTTATCCATGAGTGGCGCTATGATCATTGGCTGAGAACGTAATACACAATTCATGTTCACACAATATTGCGAGTACTGTGAAAAAACTAGATAATTACATTTTACAACCATATTAAGTACAGTCGAATCTCAATAATTCGAACTTGAAGGAGCCCAAAAATTTGTTAGAATTAAAAGTAGTTCGAATTAACGGAAGGACGTATTTTTCAAGTATTCCAGCACCCTAGCATGATGCACGAACGGTGCGAGTCGTAAAATATCGCGGCGCGCAAGTGCATAAAAAGCGGAACTGCCCACGCCAGTGAACGCTTGGTTCCCCATAACCCCAGAAAACGAAACTTCGGGGAGCAGACGGCGCCTGCATGAAGAAGGGCGGGCGCGCGCGGAGACCGTGGAATGTGAGGGAGGAGGACGGCAGGGAAGCGGATTTGGCCTCGTTAACTCCGCCGCTTCCGTGACTCCCCTCGCCCTCTCTCCCAACTCCCTCGCAGCTCCCTCACCTTCGACGGTCTCCGCGCGTGCACGCTGCCGTTCCGTGCCGGCGCCGACCCGGCGCTAGCATAGCCCGCTCCCTGAAGTTTCGTTTTCTGCCGTTATCGCCGTTATCGGGAAGCGAGCGTTTGCCGGACTGGGCCTCCGCTGCTGCATTAAGGGGTCTCTCCAAAGCTTTTGCGGTGTCGGAACAATGCCGGTCGGAGGCACCACTGCGTTACTTGGCGCGCTGCTGAGAGCATTGTCGGTTCGCGGTATGTTCGAATTAACCGTCGCAAATGCTTTCACGTTCGAATTGCCGAGCGTTTTCGCCCATTGAAATACACAACTTTGACGGGACCACAGCGTCAGTTCAAATAAACCTGCAGTTCGAATTAAGCGTGTTTGAATTAACGAGATTCGACTGCATCGCCTAATTATTACACAGTAACAAGCAACCGTGGGAACAATGCGCCAAGCACATGGCACACCAGTGGCTGCCTTACGGAAGCTGCCGTAACCACATAAGTGACGCCATGCAGGGCTTCTGAAGTTGACCCAAGTTGACCCGCGCATTGCCCAATTGCGAAGGCCATGGTAACGCCATCAACAAACTGAGCACACTTGGTGGCCGTGGCACGCCGACTTCATTTTTCATGTAGCATTGTTGTTCTGTGGCTATTGGGTGGCACTCTAAGTCATGACACAGTTAAACGTGGCATCTAAAGCCACAAAAATTCTAGCCTAGGGTTTCTCTCATGTTGCTTGTATTTTCAAGTTTCTGTGAGCAATAACATTGGTTTGCGTACGTTGTAATTACTTTTCCTCCTATTTGTTTGACGTGCTGAGAATAGCTCTACAGCAAAGATGGAGCCTTAAGAAAGTGTTGCTAGGCACCCCCTTTAATGAATCGTGCACGTCCACATTCGTGTTGAATCACATAAATTTGACTATTAAGTTGGTCAATGCTCTTCTTTTATTTCACTGTAGAGATAACCTAAATCTTCATTTCTAGTTCTTGCACTGGTGCCATTTACCTCAACACTACTTATTGCCACAGCCTCCGACAGAAATGGGAAGCAGATGTTCTTAGCTTGCTTTCTCAGAGGATAAAACCAGACTGAGAAATCGAGCGACGCGACATGCGTGGCTCTAGAGATGGCAGTGCAAACACCTCAGGCGACCCACTCAGCCGCCCCTCTTTTACCCTCCTCCGCTAAGATTGAGCGAAGTGATCCAGTCTTGCTTCTTTATGATCACACTCCCAAAGCGAGTTTTGGCGGTGATCTGAGGTTCAGTAGGGGAGTGGACAGCTGCAACAGAACAAGAAGAAATGAGAGTTCAGAATTTATATGCAAATACTATATAGAAGCACACCAAAGGAAAATGTCACCAAGCGACAGAAAAACAGTAGTAAGCAATCAACGAGCTCCACACAGACGTGATAAACATGGCCTCCACTAGAACTGCAACCGATGATACCGGAGACCCTGTTTTGCGCCTAATGGATGCATTGGAGAGGTGGTTGAGTGTTGTGTGCAGAGTGCGTCGGGGCAAAGACAACTTCAACGTAGAGATTGCCAGAGCGTTATGACAAAATCCAGGTAAAGACGAAGACGATGCACAGCTGCCTCACGAGAAAAAAAATGGCTGGGCCAATTAACATCTTCCACAGTGGTGCACTCACCACAGCCAGACGGTGAGACGCCAGACTTGCCTGGAGGTTTTTCACCAGCAACACAGTTGGCCTAGCCTCGAGTGCCTGGTAGCGGCTGAGTCAAAGTGTAAGCCTCAACACTTTTCTCCATGGAAGCTACGGAAGGTCTCCGAGGCCAGCAACACGGCCGGGTTTAGTCCCGAGTGACTGGTGGAAACCAAGAGTCGGAGCGGACTGCTTCGCTTGGCCTCGTCTCAATGCACAGTCCATAGAGCACTTGGGAAACCGCCTGGATCATCCGCAACATGATCAGGTGTAGGCCCAAGTGTTGCCTTGCCTGGTGAGAGCCACATGTCTGAGCTTACGGCTTTGCCTGACCTCAAGCCTCACATTCTCAATCTTCAACCGACACAGGAGCAGCCGGACTGTGCCTCGCTGAGCTGATGTGATGACTGCCTTCCCCTGGCCACGTCTCATGGACATGTACGTCTGACGCATCAGCCAGTTGTCCTTCCCGGTGAGACTGTTTCGAATTGAAGCTGAACTTGCATGCTTCCTTACATTACCGTTACCTAAAACTTCATGTTTGTAATGGGCGTCTTTTGTTGTGTGTCTGTGCTGTGTGGTATTGTTTATATAAAGTTAACACGAAGAACAGCCTCGTCAGTTTCTTGAGAACATGGTTCTCTCAAACGCAACTTTTCTTTACTCCAGAGAATCTCCATCACAGGCTGTGCTAGCAAACAATGACTACAGGCTGCAGTGACAAATGGTGCTGCAGAAGATTGGTGGGCTCTAGCGCCCCATACCATCATTGCAAGGAGTGACCTTTTCGCCGTTGTATGACACAATGCCTCATTCCAGTTCACCATAGAGAGAAGGAATATGTTTCCAGTTCGGACTTCTGGCCCGAGTCGCACTTATCTGATGCAGTAGAATCCAGGCACTTGACTACTACAGAAAGTGGATTCTCATGCCGTCACTGAATCTCGCCCCAACACATAAATGCAAGACTAGCCAAAAGACTGGAGTTAAACAAGGCACAGTTCCACGTACCCAGCTTTGTACTGCTAAAGTGTTAAAACGGTGCAATACACACAGGACTGAGCAAATAGAACAAGAGCTGTGTGAAGCGGCTGAGATGCTTAGGCTAGACAACTCTGTTAGCGTGTTTCATTAACAGAAAAATAAATGGCTTTCTTGAGCCAAAGATAGGCATCTCTGATGTGGGATATGCATGCATTTTCTTTTTTTTTGCAAATGATTTTTCTTGCATGTTTGAGGTTTCTAGCGCTCCTTTGTCTCATTTTATTCCATCAGTTCCTGTGTGGTTCACACTGTACCAACTGGACCAAACGTCGACCCTTCCCGTACCACTAGCCTGATTATGCATCACTCTTTTTCCCTCTTTAGCTTTGAATCACGAATAATTTTAAAGGGAAACCCGAAACACCACTCTCCTATAAAATGTAGGGTTCGACGAAAGCTCGTTTGGCACGGCACACTTGTGTAAAAATGGGGACCAAATGAAAGCACGAGAAGATGTTCCGGCTGTCTCATGGATGCCAAAGTGTCAGTTTTTCTTTTTACCTTGTAGTGTTTTTATGTGTTCAGTGTCCCTCAAGCATGCCACCCCTGTCCTACACATTCAATGTCTTTTCGGGGAAGGCAATATTGCTTTTTTGAGGGGCCGCTGACATCTATGGTTCAGGGAACCTGCTTTGCCTCCCTATTATATGGTACATTTCTAGTTTAAGATTGTCCCATGTGCTGCAGCAAGAACCACAAGGAGTTCCTGGTGGATCATGGCTGCTTTCAATGCTCACAATTTGTTGGTGACCCCATGGTCCAGTTGGCTATAGTTTTCGGAGAGAAAAGTACAATGTTATCTACTCATCAAAACTATTATATTTATTGGCATCATATCAACTTGATCACTGCAGTCTGGACTGCTGAGAAGTAATATATATATACAGTCAAACCTCGACATAACGAAGTTGTACTTGCAGCGAAAAACTTCAATAACTCGCAAATTTCTTAATTTCCAAGTTTTACTGTTTCCAGCATTAAGAACTACACTAATTCCCAGAGCATTCCTGGTGGATAGTATCCTGTTAGTATGGACTTCTAAACAAATAGCTAGCAGGTCACGCCATAATAGCACAGTTATGAGCCCCAGCGAGTGCGATACAATGCTTCGACGTGGCTCACGGCGTCCAAGATTTGCATGTGTTGCGTTGTGCGGTGCTGTAAATCTTGGACACCATGGCTGGCCGCGCTTTGTACCTGCAGCCGGCACCCACAAATTAAAGGCAAACTCGTAAAAAGAAACAGATATTCATCCTCAGCAACAAAAAAAAATCTTATGGTTTCGCCAGAAAGGCAGAGCATTGGTGGCGACGGCAAAGTGAGAACTACACAAAGTAAGGCTTGTAGTTTTATCGGCGGAATGTGTGCTCAGGTGAACATTAACAGGTCGCACTCGATGACCACGAACGAATTGATTTGTGAATCTGCGTCCATGTTCAGTGCGCATCGGTTGTGCGTTTCGTGGATCGCCAATAATTATTAATGGCTTCTCCGGGGCAGCATGTCATTCTTGGACGCCATGTTGCACTCACCAACTATATGTATACAGTGGAATCTCGATTATACGAATCTCACGGGGTCACAAAAATATTCATATTAGCCAAAATTCGTATCATCGAAACACAATTAAAACTAGCTAAATTAAAGAGTCGGAGGTGAACTCACTCAGGCACACACACGTAAAAAGCACTTACAGTATAGATTACTTATAACGTAACTGTTTATAGTGCAGAACTGGCTACAACGTGGCTTTTTCCGACTCCCGTTTACCCTCCCATAGAACTCCATGTATACGCATACCGCTTACAGTGCAGCCGCGTGAGACAAAATACCGGTTATAATGCGGCTTCCGGTGGAAAATCTCGCCGACAAGGCCGGTAGCGAGCACGCTTCTCAACGAGGTGCGCCCACAGACGGGAGAGCAGATCAACGAGGGCGATGCGAAGGAGGAGCATGAAACGTGGAGCATGAGTCCAAGGGCGATAAAATCGTCGCCGCGCGCCGTATGTGCGAGTGAAAGCGCGCCTTTCCGCGCGCCTTAACGCACGGAGAGCGAACGCACAGCGGAGAGCAAACACGACTTCCATCATGGCCGGGCGCGCCAGTCGAGCCCTGCCCTGCTTCCGTCGCGCGAAAGGCTGGGAGGTATGGGAGGGAGAGAGGGAGGGGGGGAGGGGGGGAGGGGGGCGATGCTGTGCTGTGGGGCACCAAATGCATATCTTGCAACCGGGCGCAAGGGTAACTGGCGACGCAATCTCCCACGCGAAAGGAGCAAAGCGGGAAGGCAGCGCAGGAGGGAGGGAAGGAGGGAGGGAGGGGGGGTGTGGCTTCTACTCTGCCAACAAATGTGTTCTTATACTTTGCGCCTGTGCCGGCTGTCGGGGTTCTCGTGCGCGCCGTATCTTGAAAGGGATCTCCACACGGCTCTGACCTTTGTATGCGCTGTGCTTACGCCGCTCAGTTTTCGTAGAAGCGATAGACCGCACGAACCTTCGCTCGCTCCGGCGGCCTCGCTTCCCCACGCAGGCAAAACAGGTGTGGGGGGGGGGGGGGGGCGGAGCGCAAAAGCAAGAAAAGTGCCATCGTGTCAAACTCTTCGCGACCAGTCGCGGCCTCCGCGCTGTCCGACGCCACGTCCGCGCCTCCGCACCAAAAGAGAAAAGGAGAAAGCGCGTGACTGCGCGCTGTTCTCTTTCGCGGCCGTCGGTGGGGCGGCGTTTATTCGTATCAACCGACGCGGGTCGAAAATCGATTCGTAACAACTGTTATATATATATATATATATATATATACATACATACATACAGTGGAATCTCGATGATACGATCACGGCTAATACGAATTTCCGGATGATACGAATATATATATATATATATATATATATATATACCGTATTTATTCGAATATAAGGCGGTCACGATATATATATATATATACATACATACATACATACAGTGGAATCTCGATGATACGATCACGGCTAATACGAATTTCCGGATGATACGAATTTTTCTGTGGTCCCGGCCGAGCCCCATTACTTTGCAACGTGCTAGAGAACGGTTGTTACGAATCGATTTTCGACCCGCGTCAGTTGATACGAATAAACGCCGCCCCACCGACGGCCGTGCAAGAGAACAGCGCGCAGTCACGCGCTTTCCTATATATATAAATATATATATATATATATATATATCCAGCCAAACCCCTGGATTGCCTCCATCATAGACTTCCTTGCTGACCCGTCATCGCGGCCAACCACTCGTGCGTTACGCTGTCAAGCTCGCCATTTCACCATTCGCCATACTTAATTAACAACCGCCATACTTAATTAGCTGGATATCTGCATACTTAACTAAGCGCACACAATTCGTCAGCATAAGCGACTGCCCTTCAGATGAAGCACCAGTTACTTCCGGTGCTCCTCAAGGCAGCGTGCTTGGCCCCTTGTTATTTTTAATATATATTAATGATATTGTAGAAGTAATCACTCACCCCGTTCAATTAAGATTGTTTGCGGATGATTGTGTTTTATTTAATGAAATTAAATGCCACGAAGACCAAGTCCTCTTAAATTCTACCCTTCAGCGCATTCATTACTGGTGCCAGCAGTGGAACATGGAGCTCAACACTAATAAAACATTTTCTATGAGAATTACTAAAAAAAAGCACCCTTTACCGTTTACTTATGATCTTGCCTCTCAACCCTTATCCGAAGTCGAGGAATATAGGTACCTGGGCGTTATCATAACGCATGATCTTTCCTGGAACAAGCATATCTCTACTACATGTGCTTCAGCTTTAAGAAAACTTGGTATGCTCAGGCATAAATTAAAAATGGCACCTCCGGAAACCAAGCTGTTGGCTTACAACTGTATTATAAGGCCTACACTAGAATACGCGGCAATTGTTTGGGACCCGTACACGAAACGCATCATCGATGCATTAGAAAAAATTCAGCGAAAAGCTGTACGCTTTATATTTTCTAAATACCGTCCAACTGACTCTCCCTCAAACTTAATGAAAATGAATAATATACAAACACTAAAATTGCGACGAAAAATTCAAAGGATTAAGTTCCTCTATCTGCTTCAGAATAATCAGCTATCTCTTAATCCGCAACAATACATACAACTGCTAGCAGGGCGATTTACAAGGCACCGGCATGCCAAGTCATTAACTCCGTATTTTGCCAGGACCAACACCTTTAAATATTCCTTGTTTCCTCGCACTATAGCCGAATGGAATAACTTGCCCATATCGCTTCTTATTAACCCTGAAAGCATTGAGTGTGTTGACAGCTGAACATGCGACAGTTGAAAAATGGTTGCTCCTTGTTTATCTTGTTTTGGTGCAGTGTTTCTGAAATTGTAATTGTAATTCCATTGTAATTAATTGTTGTTATTTTTGTTTTGCTACTCACGTACTCTTGCATTTCCCTGTTGTTGTTGTTGTTGTTGTTTTTGCTGTACTTATGCCCCTCCTGCAAGGGCCCCTATAAGGCCTGCAGTATTTTCTAAATAAATAAAATAAATTCGCGACGACCTGCTTCACCAACGCAATTACACCTCTGACTGCCGCCGGTGGTTATTAGTAGTACCTCGAAGCCTGCGTTGTGAAATCTGCGCATCGTTCCACTCTGATCCACAGTGTGCACACCTCGAGACTTTTCAAAACCTACCAGCGCCTCCGACAACGCTACTACTGGCGAGGAATGTACAACTACGTCCAAAAGTTTGTTCGCTCATACCCCGATTGTCAGCACTGGAAATCTTCACCCCAGCTCTCGCCAGCTGGTTTGCAGCCTCTACCCTGCCCTACGCGGCCGTTCGGGCGCGTTGGAATTGATTTCTATGGGCCACTTCCCTTGACGTCGGCTGGTAACCACTGGGCCATTGTTGCAGTAGATAACCTCACACGATACGCCAAAACCGCCGCTCTCCCCGCAGTTACCGCGCGCGATGTTGCCTCATTCCTGCTTCGCCTATTCATCCTGCTGCATGGTCCACCCCAGGAATTGCTCAGTGATCGCGGACGTGTCTTCCTGTCGGAAGTGGTAGAAGCCATTATTAAAGAGTGCCACGTTGTTCATCGTATGACTACGGCGTACCTCCCTCAAACGAATGGCCTCACAGAAAGCTTCAACCGTACACTCGGTGACATGCTTTCAATGTACGTCGCCTCCGACCACACGAACTGGGATGCCATTCTGCCCTTCATGACCTACGCATATCATACCGCTATGCAGAGCACTACTGGATTTTCACCCCATTTCTTACTGTATGGTCGACACCCTTCGCACACCACCGACACCATTCTACCGTACCGGCCGGATGCATCCGAGTGTGTGCCTATTTATGCCACAGTCAGGCATGCAGAAGAGTGTTGCAACTTAGCACGGGCCTTTACTTCCGATGATCAAGAGTGCCAGAGGAGCACTAGCGGTGACGCCACTTCCACTGTCACCTTTGATCCAGGAGCGCTCGTGTCGCTCTCAGTCCCTTTCACTGCCCCTGGCCTCTCATCAAAACTGGTCCCAAAGTATGAAGGCCCTTATCATTTTCTCGAACGCGCATCTCCTGTGAACTATGTAATATAGAACCAGTTGAGCCATCTTCAGACATGTGCCGCCATGGACGAGACATTGTCCATGTCGACCATTTAAAGCGTTACTTCGACCCGCTCATTGTGACGAGCTGTTAGGTCGCCGGACGGGTCCTTTATCGCTCCCTGGGGTGATTGTAGCGAAGAAGAGAGATGCTAGTGGATTCAGCACTACTGGCTCTAAACGCTAGTGGGTCGAGCGCTCTCGGTCAGCAACGGCTCTCGTGCTGGGAAGCTGCGACTGCCCTGCCCGTCGACGTTGCGCTGCTCCGAGCTCTTCCAAATAAACACCTTTAGAATATATATATATATAGCAAAGTGTCACATGCACACAGGTAAACATGAACACATCTCACTCGATGACCACGGAAGCTTGCTGTCAAAAAGCAGGAATGACGAAGCACGGCAGCAGCAGCGAGGGAATTTACCTTCGCGCTGCCTCTCGCATCAACGCAAACTAAGTGTTGAAAGCTGTGGGGTCTCACATGTTCTCTTGGGACAAAGGAACGACAACACAGTAGTGCAAACAATCAAAAGGGCATTTATTGCACCTTTCATACACTAATACATACTAGCCGAATTGCTACCAATAGAACATTCACATGGGCGCGCGACAAATCAAGTAAGTCCGACTCACCGCGACCCGATAGCGAGCGAATACGTTCGCCCCATGCTATGACACCATCGCCTTGTCGTTCACGTGTACAGTCACGCGAACGGTGGCGTGCTCGAACGATCCGTGTTCGTCCATACTGGTGTCCTGCTCTTAGCCTCGCGCGACCGTCGCGCGAAGCGGGCCGGCGCACGCGCGAAGCGTTCGTGCGTGTTCGCCGCCGATCCCAAGCCAAAGAGAGAGCGCCTCCGACCTTTTTCTCCCAAGTGACCCCGCCGTTCGCTGGCGTTAGCATCGCGACACTAGCGCCATCTCTCGCAACGCGCCGCAACCACCGCCGGGCTTAGCCACGCAGAGAAGCCGGACTACAGGAGACATGCGGGGAAAACAACATCAGGGGACGCGTGAGAGTCGCGCATCCCCACATCACCCCAACCTTAAATCACTACACATACGCCGGCGAAACATGTCACAAGGCCTATCAACGCGCGTGTCAAAAGTTAGTACATGCAACAGTGGCGCCGCCGAGTAAACGTCGACGCGTTGTCCACAACGTGCGAGCCGACATTGACTCTGGGGTTCACCGCTGGCGTCCGTTGGTCACAGCACCACAGCACCACGTCTGCAGATTCGATGGCACGACTCCAGCCCAGGACTCCGGAAACGGCGACGCAGAAGTCGGCACAAGCAAGCGTCGCTCGCGCCCTGCTGACGAGAGCCGCAGTAGCCGTTGGTGACTGCCGGCTCTTTTCCCAGCCGCCGAGGGTTGCAAGCCGGACATCGGCAGCCGCCGGAGTCGCTGCGCCGAATTGACCACAGGCATCTCCAAAGCCTGGGGTAGCTCGATTGTAGTCCGGGGCAGCAGCGCTGACGATGTGCAGGTGACAGCAAACCAGGGGTGACTCCGCTCACGCTGCGTACACTCAATGCACTCGACAAACACTAAAGTAGTGCAAGGGAGAGGAATTCGGCATACGCATCGCCCACGTGGTACGATGTTCAATTCGGCTAGCGAAATTTCAGACGGCATTTCAGATGCTAAGTTCACGTGAACAAAACTTGCTTTCTTGAGTCGAACGAGTAATTTCAATTCGTGCGAGGCGAACTAATGAGGGAAGCAATGTGCGACATCTCAACACCATGGTCCACCAGGTTGTTTCCCTCAATGTGCGACAGGCGGCTTTGTTAAGCCTTAGGCCTAATGCGTCGCTACTTTGACAACAACCGGCATCAAAAAAAAAAAAAACATCACCCAAAATGGGCACAACAGGCAGCCGCGAGGAGACGTTAGCTCTGTGAGGTAGTCCTACCCCGCTCGGTGCACACAGCATCCGAGTTGACGGCGCCCACCGTCCCAGACGGTGTCGGAGCACCCGGTGCCAGGCCGCAATACCAGTCAGCCCGTAGCGGCACCCGTAGCCCGCGGCCACCCGGCTCCCTGAGCCGTGACTTCCGAAGTCAAAGAGATAGAAGAAGCTATTTACATATGAAATTCGGACCACCCACGAGGCTTCTGTACTCACTCGCTTCAGGCTTGCCAATGCTCCGCGGGCGCTAGACCTCGCTCTCCCAGGATGCAGACCACGTGGCTCTCGTACCGACGAGTGTACTTCAACAAAACACTCGCGAAAAGGCTTAGCATGTTGAAAAGTTCAAACACGCTACAGCAACCGTCGCCTCGCTCAAGAAAGCACACCGCCGACACTAGCGATCAAAATCCACGCTAGGACTACGCTTCGGTTGAAACATCTCGAACCGAGCAAAACTGTTAAAATTATCGTCCGATGCCCCAAGAGCCCCACGTTGGGCAGCTAGATGTGGGGTCTCACATGTTCTCTTGGGACAAAGGAACGACAACACAGTATTGCAAACAATCAAAAGGGCATTTATTGCACCTTTCATACACTAATACATACAAGCCGAATTGCTACCAATAGAACATTCACATGGGCGCGCGACAAATCAAGTAAGTCCGACTCACCGCGACCCGATAGCGAGCGAATACGTTCGCCCCATGCTATGACACCATCGCCTTGTCGTTCACGTGTACAGTCACGTGAACAGTGGCGCGCTCGAACGATCCGTGTTCGTCCATACCGGTGTCCTGCTCTTAGCCTCGCGCGACCGTCGCGCGAAGCGGGCCGGCGCACGCGCAAAGCGTTCGTGCGTGTTCGTCGCCGATCCCAAGCCAAAGAGAGAGCACCTCCGACCTTTTTCTCCCAAGTGACCCCGCCGTTCGGTGGCGTTAGCATTGCGACACTAGCGCCATCTCTCGCAACGCGCCGCAACCACCGCCGGGCTTAGCCACGCAGAGAAGCCGGACTACAGGAGACATGTGGGGAAAACAACATCAGGGGACGCGTGAGAGTCGCGCATCCCCATAAAGCACAGCACATACGAAGCTAGTTTGTTGTCGCTGACTTCTGCACTTGCACCTCGCTTTTTTTTTTACATGTTCTTTACACATTTTGGAAGATAAGAAGTCTTCAGGCACGCAGCCTTCCACGTCGGATCTAGCAAAGCGGTGCACTTGTTTACATCGACATCGACAGCCACAGATCGTTGTTAGCATCAGATATTGGAGGAAAGGTGCATCCCTGATATGAAATAATGTCAAAACACAGAATAAAACACACACATCTGCGCGTACTAGCCGTGAGGTAAACGCAGAGGTAAACAGTGTATCTCTTGAATTAAGAAATGTGCCAGCATAACAACATGTACAGACCCACCCATCTATGTAGCGAATGCGACCGGCAGCCTACGGGAGCTGTGAGGTACACATGGGCTGGTATTTTGCAGCGATGCATTATGCTTTATTCTATACTAGTCTTATCATCCACCGCTCACGGCCGGCTGATCCCGTTGATAACGTGAGTAGACCGTCGCTCTGACGACTGACCAAGCGCAAAAAGGCATTAGCATCGGAAAGGCATTGCTACAAAATACTGGCCATGTTGGCACAGCGCTGTGTTGCCGCTTGCTGCTCGTTTTTGTAGTCGATTTCAAATCGCTAAGGGCATAACTGAACTATAAAAGCAGTTTTCTTTGCCCTAACTTGTTTACTTTTTAGTTCAGGTCCGCCTGTAACGGGTGCACGAACTCGACGGCGCCAGGCCTAACCTTCGCTGAACAGGATCAACATTGGATCAAACTTCATGTGCACGGCTTGAGAGGGTTGAAGCTTGTGCATTTCAACTTTGTAGGCATGTTTTGACTCACTTTGAGTGCTATTACTTATATATATACAAGCTAAGGCGTTGCGGCTATCACATTATCGGTTCGATGGCCAATCGTGCGGGGTTTGGTCCAACGATGGTCAGCGCGCCGAGTTTATCGGTGCCGTCGAAAAGAAAGCCCGTCGCAGTACAACAACTCGCGTTCGTCGGTTGCGTCTTGTAGGCCTGGTCTCAGCGACACACTGCGCTGAATAGTCGGCTAGTTGTTGCCGTGAGCATCTTGTTGGTCCCATAACGACCCAGTGTTACCGCGCCTTAAACGAGTATGTGAAGTCAGGCACAAGCTTCTACTACCAGCAAGCGAGGACGGACGCTGCAAGAAGACTTCATCAGCAACGGAATGTTCTGATGTGTTGCCCAAGTGTAATGCAGGGGTTTATTGATAAATTTGCGATTATAGCCATCAACGCAAGGGCAACTACATCTTTCCCTGCGCAGTCCGGACGAAGCCCTTGCCACTTTAAGTTTTAAAGTGGAGTTGCAGTCTTACGCTACGCACGTTTTCGGCACCGCACTGACATCGAGCTACCAGTGGGGTTTCACTGCGGTACACGGCACGAGTGTTTGCAGTAGCGTGCGTCCGAGCGCTATTTTTTTTCTAGGGGGACTCCCCCGAGATGGGGCCACGCGGGCGACCCTTCCAAAACGTTTCGCGACTAATCCGCCAGGGCAGGGCGCATGCGCCGTCGGGCCGTGAAAGAGGCAGACTGAATACGAAACGAAAACTGCGTTCGTGGCGTTGGCAACAGTCTACCAATAGAGCTGGCAGACAGTGTCATCACCACCACAAAATGCCGACAGGCTACTTTTGGTTGCTATTGGTTAACTTCTTGCTCTACTATGATTGGTATTTTCAGCCATTAACTTTCAGAGATACAGTTAAACCTGCTTATAACGAACCTCCATATAACGAATTCCTGGATATAACGAAGTTTTTCTATTCCCCGCCGTTACTCCATAGAAGCACATGTATTTGAGACCTCTACGTAACGAAGTGGCAGCGGGAGACCCCCTCGATATAACGAATTTTCCACTCCGACAACCTAGAGATTTCGCCCCAAATTTTGTCATTTTTGCGCGAGTAGCAACCGGAAGCACCTTCTCCGCTGCAACGGTATGCGAAGCGAGCGCACGTATGGGTGCGTGCGTGTGCGAGGCAGGCCTGCATCCCTCGACCCGGCGATCTTGCCGCCGCGGGCGTGACCTTTCCCCTTCCCTTCATTCAAACCTGATCCTGCCACTTGCTGCAGCTGGCCTAGCCCGCCAAGCCGGCACTCTCTCCTTTTCCAGTTCATGTTGCCGACGCGCTGGTACACGCTGTGACACATCACACTCGATGCGCCGTGAAACGGCGTGTGGAAGCGCCGCTGGAGAAGCGAGCGAAGTGACCTTTGTGCTGTTGTCTATCGCTTCAACGCAAACTGAGCGCCGAGAACACACAGCACGCACAAAGCTACAAGCCGCCGACGCACCTACACTGCTAGACTCTGCCCCAACGCAGATCGCTTTCAAGATACGGCCCGCGCGACCGCGCACCGCCGTGCAGTACGCACTTGATGCCAGAGTACAGTACAACGCCGCCCCGTTATCCCTCCTCCCTCGCTTCCTCACCGGTGCCTCGAGCGCAACGGAAGAAGGCGCGCTTCCTCCCTGCTTCTCTCACGTGCGAGATTTAGACGCAGTCGTCGGCTACCCTCGCACGTTTTCACTCGCACATACAGCATACGGCGCGCGGTGACTGTGTTATCGCCACGGTGTAAGAATAAGGAGAGGTGCTGACACTCTCCCCCCAACGCGCGTGAAAGCGCCGCTTGCTCGCGTCCAGATTATGTTCGGCTTGGTTGCAGCTGATTCGGCGCCATCGTAGAGGGCGCTGCGGTATGCGGTCCCAGCCTCGGCGGGAAGGCGCGTGCTTCGCTGTCTTTGTGCGCTTTGTGCTTGCATATGCGGCCGTGCTGTTTTGAAGGCACACTTTTTGTTCACGCGCCTTTCATCATTTTGTGCTTGTGTATTGTCGCCACGGGCCCTCGACCAAGGTGGAAGCGGCCTTCTGAGAGTTTGAAATGGGTAGAAAGTGCTTCGTCACGAACTGCAATTCTGGATACCGAACTTGCGCGGAGCGTGTGCCTCTATTCAAAGTGCCATCCGACAGCGGTCGTCTAGAGCAGTGGCACCGTGTAAATCTGAGGGCAGGCCGAACTCTAATGCCTACCGACCATGTTTGCGCCAAGCATTTTTCAGAGGATATGATATCGACGGCATATTACGTGGAGCTCGATAAAATGGTGCTACTTGACGCGCCAAAAAGCCCTGTTCTGTCTGCAAATACAGTTCCTACCTTATTTCCGAACTGTCCAAAGAACCTCACACGGTCAAATAAACCTCGAAAGCCGCTGCGGAAGAGAGAACCTCCTGTGTGCCACAAAAACTGCTGTGTGCCACAGCAGTCTGTGCAAATTTTGATGCATGTGTAAGATATATACTGGGTGTCTTAACTATCATGCACCAAGATTTAAAAATATGAAAATGTCACATAGCTGGACAGAACCAAGGCAATGTTGTCTGTCGTCTCTTGGAGATACTCAGATTATTTTTTGCATTCCGCCTTATTACATAATTATTTTCATAACTGATTAATCAACTTTTCTAATGCCATAATTAGATAAAAAAAGTGTGAACGAGAGAATTGCACAGCAACACAGTAGCGCACCCAGGATCTCTGCCAGGGGGGGGTTGACAGTTTGCCAGTACCATCTAAACAGCACTAATTTCGATTTCTTCACGGGAAATTGTCAAAAAAATGCGCTTTTTGCGAGTGTGCAGACGATTGCGCGTCTTACATCTTAGTTGCAGTACTCAAATGCTTAAGAAAAAAAAGGGGGTTAAACAAAAGGGGGGGTTAAGTCGGCCTCAGGGGGGGGTTCCAACCCCCGAATCCCCCCCCGTCGGTGCGCCACTGCAGCAACATGAAAGATTCCCGATACAGCGCTTTGTTGCTCAATACGTGATACATAAGTGTTTTCCGAGCGTGAAAGAAACCCGCGAATAGACTCAAAATTGCCTCGAGGCACTTTGTGTGTACAGTAAAAGCTCGATGATACGAATCTCACGGGGTCACGAAAAATATTCGTATTAGCCGAAATTCGTATCATCGAAACACAATTAAAACTACTGTCGAATCTCGATAATTCGAACTCGAAGGGGCCCGAAAATTTTTTCGGATTAAAAGGACGTATTTTTGAAGTATTCGTGCACCATAGCACGATGCACGAACGGTGCGAGTCGTGAAATATCGCAGCGCGCAAGCGCATAGCAAGCGCGGGCCACGAAACTGCCCACGCCGGCTAACGGTCGCTTCCCGATAACGACAGAAAACGAAGCTTCAGGGAGTGAGCGGGCGGCGCCGGCACACGGGTGCGCACGGAGACCGTCGAAGGTGAGGCAGGAGGGCGGCAGGGAAGCGGATTTGGCCGTGTCAACTCCGCCGCTTCGGTGGCTCCCCTCGCCCTCCCTCTAAACTCCCTCGTAGCTCTCTCACCTTCGACTCCGTGCGCACATCTCCGTGCCGCCCGCCGCCGTGCTGGCGCCAGCTTATTTTAGCCGCCCCCTGAAGTTTCGTTTTCTGCCGTTATCGGGAAGCGAGCGTTTGCGGGCGTGGCAGTTTCGTTGGCCCGACTGTGCCTCCGCCGCTGCTTCCCTCTGCGCTGCTGCCGCAGCGTGCAAGGTCAACATGTGACTAGAAAATAGAGGAGAAGGGTTCACTGCCATTTTATCCGCGTGGCTGAGACGTCGGCACTAGTGTGTGCTAGAACACTCTAGTCGGCACGTACACGCTTGTTCCGGCGCGATGCAGAAACGGCGACCTTGCAATTTGAGAGGGGGAAATTTGCGCCGCGGGTTCTTTTTTTTTTTTTTTCCCGTTCCTTCGCGCGTGGCATTGAGAGGTCTCCCCTGAGCTTTTGCTCTATGGCGGTGTCGGAGCAATGCCGGTCGGAGGCGCCGCCACGTTCTTTGGCGCGCTGCTAAGAGCATTGTCGGTGCGCAGTATGTTCGAAATAAGCGTATTCGAATTAACGAGATTCGACTGTAGCTAAATTAAAGAGCCAGAGGTGAACTCACTCAGGCACATGTACGTAAAAAGCATTTATTTCTTGAAGCGCTACTGCTTCAAACTCTTCGCGCCCAGTCGCGGAGTCCGCGCTGTCCGGCGCCGCGCCTCCGCACCAAAAGAGAAGGAGAGAAAGCGCGTGACTGCGCGCTGTTCTCTTTCGCGGCCGTCGGTGGGGCGGCGTTTATTCGTATCAACCGACGCAGGCTGAAAATCGATTCGTAACAACCATTCTCTAGCACGTTGCAAAGTAATGGGGCTCGGCCGGGACCACAGAAAAATTCGTATCATCCGGAAATTCGTATTAGCCGTGATCGTATCATCGAGCTTTTACTGTATTCGTGGGCTTCTTTCACGCTGGGAAAAAAACTTCTACGTAGCGTGTATTGAGTAATAGAAAGCTGTATCGGGAGTCTCTCATGTTGCTCTCCAATTTTCTCATTGAAACTTTTAATATAATTATAATATTTGAGAAGTTGATTAATTATTTAGACTAATCATGTAATTAGGCCAAATGTAAAAAAATAATCTCAGTATCTCCAAGGGACGGAAAACAACATTACCTTGGTTCTGTTCAGCTACGTGACATTTACATGTTTTTAACTCTTTGTGCACCCTGTACAATACTGCTGTTTTCTGTGCAGATGTGTGCCTGATTTTCAAATTTGTGCCATCCTGGATACTGAATGTTTTTTTACAATGCGCGTGCAGTGTATATTACAGGCTTGCATGTTTTTATTCAACATTTTTGCATTGTGGGAGTGTATGAGAGCGTAAGCTTCTCGGAAGGCTATTCTCTATTAAAATTATCGAGCTGCTTCATGCACAATTTTTTAATTATTCTGTCTTTGCAAAATAAAAAATAAAAAGTCTATGAGATTATTGTGTGCTGGGTATAAGTGTATTTTTGGACAGGCTGTAGCATGCATTGTCAAATACGCTTACATTGGCACATTCTCATATGCAATTTAAGAAAAAAGAAAGTCACCTCTTAGATCCTGCAAGAGTCACTCGCTCTCCAAACGACGAAAGCCAAATGAATAATATACACAGTCTATGCTATGTTAAGTGGAATTGAAATAAAAAAGATTTTCACAAGTAAACTGTATTAGTGATATTGTAATCCAAGATAAAACGCCTGCCTTCGTCCCACCTGATAAATTATCGTTTGAAAGATTCTTTACATAGCTATGTGCTTTCTCATCATAGGTTCTAGCCATGAACACCCACTTTGCTCTAGTGCGCTGCATATCGCAAGCTTGCGCCGTTTCATTTCTTAAATTATATCGCGCCCACACTGAATTCGCGTGACGATGCTTGAACGGTTTTCTGAGTTTGAATTTTCCGATGCAGTCACTATTTTCTTCTGATCGAGGGGTAGCACGCGGGCTTACGCTTTCATTTTTTTATGCTTGTATGCATGACTAGATCGGCCGCAACAAAATGTGCGCGCGAGCGGAATGTGAGTGGGCGTTGAGTGCTGCCCGATCGATCCGTGTTCACGTCATTCACGCCCTGCACAATATACGTTCATGTTAGCAAAGCATTCAGCCTGGTACACTTATCACCTTAATCTGAAATAACGAATTTCCTTCGCGCTTTGAGTTTTACTGGCGCCACTATGAACGAAAATTTAGCGGAGGCAGAGGAATGCCAAGCAGCCGGCGCCGCTAAGCTGGGACCGCTGGCCGCGGCGCCACCTATCTGCTCGCAGCAGAGCTACTCGGTGCGCCCGCGCGCGGCCGAACATAATCTGGACGCTCGCTCGCGCGCAGTGTCAGCACCTAAATATTCTTCCACCGTGGTTATCGCCCTTGGACTTTATATGGAATATCTATGAGTCGAAACCAATTTTAGGGCCACAACGCGTCATAGACACCACCTTTATATAGCAAATACAGATCTCAAGGGCCATACTTTTGCTGGCGGAAACCGAAAATACATCATAGCTGTCGCCCCCGGCACTTTGGGCGGCCAATACCATCGTCAAGCCACCAAGCCAAGTGACATGAAAAGTCAAAATGGCCGCGTGGCAGTTCGCAACGTATGATGCGGGAATGGTCCCACAGTTGCGACGCAACAGTGGGGTTACCAATGCATTGGGTTCTATGGGAGCTGTGCCGGGACCGGCCGAAAACGACGTAACAGCCGGGAAAACGCAGCCCCCGGGAACTTAACAGCGGGGTTCTACTGTAACACTATACGACGCTATGACGCCATCGTGACGCTCGCTCTTCATTTCCGATGCCTCACGCTTGTGCGAAACGACACGCGTCCATGCATCCGGTACCTGGTGTGACATTCCAGGGATGAGTGCTTCGATGAAAACGGAAAACGGGTGCGCGATACAAGCGCATTAGAATCGAGTAAATACAGTAAGCGTTTCTTTTTCGAATTTTCGTGCCGAACCTGCACATAATGAAATTCTCTTTATAACGAAGTTTTTCGGGAATTTATCAATTTGGTTATACAGTCGAATCCCCCTACAACAAATGCCGCTACAACGAAATTTCCGCCACAACGAAGATTTTCGGATTCCCCGTCAGCTGCCCATAGAAAGTAATACAAAAAAAGTCCCTTCATAACGAAGGCGTTTTATTCGGTATTTCTGCTTCAACGAACTTTTCGAGAACGAAACTGTGACTGAATTGAAATTGAAACTGCCGAGTAGTCAAATTAGAAGGCTTTCCAAAGCTGTGACGATCGTATGTCCGCTTGAACGAGGTTTTCGCGAACGAAATCAAATTCAAAGTACCGGTTTAAGCCACTGCAATCCATAGCCACGCGTGATCACCACGCGCCTGCGCGACACTGCAGGGGATCACCACAATCACTGCCGTTTTCTGTGGTGTGTGTCTGGGTGAAATGGTTACGCCAACGATGAAGCGTAAACTTCTCTCTCTCGAGGAGAAGGCACATACGATCGCCGAGGCAGAAAGCAAAAGGAAAAATCTCACAGTTTCGCCCGCAAGGCGTAGCATCGGTTGCGATAGCAAGTTACAGTAAAAGCTGGTTAATTCGAATTTCGCGGGGACGCCCAATGAGTTCGAATTAAACCGAAATTCGAACTAACGAAATTCATTGAAAAAACAGCAGGAATTGAGACACGGGTTGTTGGAAAATCACTCAAAATATTTACTTGCGAAAATAATCCGTGATCACTGTCTGTTTCTCTCCTTTGAATGTGATCGCCATAGCCTTGTTTTCCAACACGCAAACGTGGCAGAAAGCATCCTCTGCGTCTTCCTCGAAGCTGAAGAATAGACGCGCGACACGCA
This sequence comes from Dermacentor silvarum, assembly GCF_013339745.2. Classification (NCBI taxonomy): domain Eukaryota; kingdom Metazoa; phylum Arthropoda; class Arachnida; order Ixodida; family Ixodidae; genus Dermacentor; species Dermacentor silvarum. The sequence continues at coordinate 132,062,226 of NC_051163.1, forward strand.
TAGCCTCCATTAGTTCCAAAGCTGAGGGCCGCGTGGGTGCATCATCCTCTTCGTCATCCGCACCTACATCGACGACGGGCGCTTCTCCACCAGTCACCTGCGCGATGATATCATCGTCGGTGATTGTGCCGCAGACCGCTGCACAGCGATCTGCATCGACGTAGTCGTCGAAGGTCACGTCCTCCAGCGCATCCCGCAATCCGGCAGGAATGACCACGGCCTCGCGCTCGTCGGGCTCGCAAGCTGAGCCCTCATTGGTCACAAAAAAGCCACTGTGGCGAAAGCAATTGGCAACAGTTGTTGCCGTGACCTGATCCCAGGCCCGCACCAACATATGCAAGGCCGTGAGCAGCGTCACATCGTAGCGACACGGCACCGAACGACTTCGTAGCTCTGACGTACACGAGGCCTAGCGACTGAATGTGCGGTACACAAAGGACACGGAGACTACGCAGACAGTCCGGCACAAACCACCACACGATGTGAAGAGCGAGCGCAATGACGACAGTGACGCCGCTGCGCTCGCGCCATCTATCGTTGAGCCTTGAAAGCTTGCGGCGGCAGTATAAAATACCACCACGCAGCGGCGCGCAGTTCGAATTATCGATATAGGAGCCGATGCGCGCGTGAACTAACGAGTTGGTTAACCCATAGACGCCTATATATTGTGGCCGGACCATGACCATCAGTTCCAATTAACCCGAAAGTTCGAATTAATGAGGTGCGAATTAACGAGCTTTCACTGTAGTAGACAGCTATACGAACTAAAGATAGTAGTTTTCTTGTAAACATTCGCTAACTAAATTACCGGGCACGGTGTCACACGCACACAGATAAACATGAACAGATCTCCCTCAATGACCGCAGAAACTCCGTGTCAACACGCTGGAGTGAGACGCGGCAATAACAGTGAACGAATTGATCTCCCTGCCGTCACTCGCTTCACCGCGAACTAAACGTCGAAAGCACAGCGCACACGACTCTACCGGCACTAGTTGCACTTTGCCCCCATCGCAGATCGCTTTGAAGATGAGGCCCGCGCGGGCGCTCACTTTTTGCACGTCGCATTTCAAGATAGCGGCCGCGCCGCAGCCGCTGTTGTCAACAGGATGCTAACGTCTCGTCGTTTGGGGAAAATGACTATCCGCTAGACACACCGACTCCGGCGACTGCTTTGAAAGCAATGGTTCATTTTCGCCTCATCAGAAAAGTTATCCGTACCCACGACAATGCGATGGCTCTTTTAACGGACTCTGAGACTCGCGTAACGCCTTTGCTTGCCGTGAAGCGTAAGAAATCCAGGCTGACCGACTTCGGGAAATAAAACTTCCGGTAAGCACAAGCTTGCCGACTTTGTCATAAATATGCAGTGAAATTGCGATAATTCAAACCGCTTCATTGCGAAGGTGCACGTGCCGCAAAATGAGTGTTTCGCAACCAGCCGGGCACGCGCTTTGGATTAGGCGTCAGCCGCAATGTACGAAAAATGCTGTAACAGCGGCGGAAAATGCATTCTCTCGTGAAGTTGACACTTTATCGACTGCCTTCGGTACCTCTCAACCTTTGCCGCCCACCGCCATCGCGAAGATATCCCTGACGATGGTTTCGGTTTCGTTCGCGGCTTTGCCGTTTGGCATACGTACCGTATTTACTCGATTCTAAGCACCCCCTTTTTTTCGTGATCGCGATGCCCAAAGTAAGGGGGGGGGGGGTGCTTAGATTCGAAAAATCTCTGTGACGCTCGCGCGCCGCGCGTAGCCGGAGCCGAGCGTCACGGAGACGGACTCGTGGAGGCGGACTTTTTCGTGTGTCCCGTGAATTTCGTTGTAGCGGGACTCGACTGTATCCACGTTTAACTGTACTATCACTTTTGCAAGATTTCATGCAACTCGGCAGTCAGCGAGAACGTACAGGTTGGGTCGTTAGCTACGGTTCGCTATGCTTTTCTTAGCTGTCTTGGTCAGGAGTCAGTTTTAGAGTGTATAGATTGGGTGGTTACGATTCGCCATGCTTTCCTTGGCTATCTCTGTACTGGATGCCGCTTCAGTGCAGCCGAGCATCATCAGGAATGCACACGGGGGCTGTCATGGAAATTACGTTGAAAGCCGTGACAGCGTCCCCTGAGCCAGTGGGCAGAGAAATGACAAAGCACGCATGGAAAGTGTGTTTCGTGGAATTGAGCCGTGACGGCGGCTCCTTAATTTACGGTGGAAGGAAATTCCGCCGGATGCGGCTTTTTCAACCCATGTTACTGCAGAGGGCCACCAACCGGTTGCTGTTTGCTTAAGCGGGCATGAAGATGGCAATTGACCGGTAGCGAGTGACTGGAAGACGCTTGAGGGTTTTGACGAACTGAGTGTCGCTCCCGTAGGGGCGGGTGAAAGTAAGACAGTCAAAGAATGCACGCGTTTTTGTTGGGTTGTTTGATCGAGCGCGACCGAGCCTTTAAGAACGGGCGCTCGGCATGAGAGGAGAGAGTTGTCTGGGCACAGCCCTGCCGGACAGTTCGCTGCGGAATAAACGTTGTCCTCCACCAGACGCTGGTTCTTCCTTCGCGTTGCCACCGTGCACTCGGGCCATCGAGGGGCACCATCTCGGACCACAACCACCCACGAACTTCCATCCCTAACTTCAGCTCCGAATGCATCGACATAATCAGCCCCAGAGTTTGTGGTGCTGTGCCAAGATCGTTATCTGCACACAGTGCCAGCAATGCTGTTGGAGGCATACTTCCACAAGTCCGATGCAGTCTTTCGCAAAATTGACAGTAGTACTACCTCTAAAAGAGATTGCTCGAGAATACTGCCCCTGCAAGCTTGGTATCTGTGGCCAATGAAGCGCAAATGGCAAAGATGATGTGCTGTTTTCATAATGAGATACTGATTAAAAAAACTGTGGCTCCAATCCACGCTGTGAAGGTGGTTTGACAGCGAAGCTGTAAACGACACCCACAACGATTACCCATTGTGACGTCACTTGAATTAAAATACGTGGCTCTACAAAGACTGAAACCAGAGACAAGTGACATGTACTTAACCACACGCTTTATTACTTCACAACGACATTATATATTTACGCTGTTCTTCTGGCATCTTTACTTTCCACGGTCTACCCATGGTAGCCTGGAATGAACTGAATGAATTTCTAGACCGTGGTGACGTCACTACGTGATTTCTATGCTGTTGGATACTTTCCCACTCGTGTAGCTTACGCAACCGTAACCTTTACTGGGAAACACACACAGAAGAAAGAATGTGCTTCGCATTATTCGCAAACGTCATTACCATACATTAAACGTTTTGCACTTCACACGAGGGTTTTGAATGACGTCAACCCCTTTCGAAGCAGCTACAAACCTAATCTTTATCGGAACGCGTTGGAGGGTGTTCCCGTTGCTCGCACGCGCCTTATAATCCATCATGTGGTCTTGAAGCTTGCTTGTTTTGTGGCTTTTCTTTTGAAAACGTGTGCTGAGCTGTATGCTGTATGCCTGATTTCAAAGGAGATATGCTGTTTGTATTCAATTTTTAGCCTGGCGTTTCTTGCTTACGCCGACACGAAAACGTCCTTGGCTGGTAGAGGTATACAGCTTCACCGTAAAATAATTTTCACCTGTGAAAGTAAATTCTGCACATCTCGATTTTTCTGATTGCGAATGTGAGGGGGCATGCTGTATTTTTTCTAAATCGGCAGCATGTTACATTCAGATGCACTTTTTTTTTTACTAAATCCAGTGAAAATTGGGTGCACGTTAGATTCGGGGGTGCGTTAGTATCAGGTAAATACGGCACTTCTAAATGTGAACAGAACTTGGCTGGACTGCTTTATAAAATTGCAATCAATGATGGATACATCACCAAGTAGCAAACACAGTAAGTCAACCTTTCCAAAAAATATTCGACACATGTACTACAGGTGTCAACCTGCAGTTGACACCTGTAGGTGTTTGTTGGAAACTTGCGCATTTGTGTAAAATATAGGCAAGATAAAGTAACGTAAACTTGTCTGTCCTTTTCCATTCTTTTTTACGTCTCCTGTCTCATGCTATTGAGCTACAACACAGTGAGTAATGGTTTCAAAGAGCAACTGCCATCGTTTTCTATTCTTTTCATCACGTCATACTGAGAGTGTTGCACCAAAGTTTGATGCTTAAATATGAGAAAATAATTATTCTGGTTTGCTTTAACTGAAGTTAACACCAGCAATGTCTACCACTGCTTGATAGAACTCCCCAAGGATGACACTTAGGGAAAAGCCGCGAGGTCTGAACACCCACTTATGTCGAGTGGCTTCATTCAAATCATCCAACTGCTATCTTTGTGTCTGTAGTTAGATGCCTACTCACAACACATAGAACTGCACCCACTTCTATATTTCAATTCTACTGAGAACAATTTGTACACAGTCCATTGGAGGTGCAATAAAATACGAACCTTCTGGTGACAAGTCATCGAAGTCTGACTTCATCACAGGTGCATCTGCATTCACGTTACAGGGTGCAGACAAGCTGAGGGTCACATTTCCTGCCAGGAAAAATAGAAAAGGAATGAATTAAAAGAGACTTCCATGAGCCATTGAGAAAAACAAATCTTCGCTCATGAGCAAAGGTTTCGGTTTTAAAACAAATCTTTCTTGGCAAACCCTCCCAGAGTTCGCTGACTGCAGATGTGCTGCTGTGGACTTGCCTTACAGTCCACACACAGAACACAAAAGAATTATGCACCCAATAGTGGGATCGAAACTTGGTTTCCCAGCACAACAGCTCAACGCTCTAACCATAAGGCTACAACCGCATCCATAGTTCTCTCACACCAAGTAGCTCTTTCAGACGTCTCGAAGCATATTTGCGCACGAGAGCACTTGCGCGTGACAGCTGCACCAGTTTCCGTCAAACCCATGTGCTGTCACACAGGAGCCCTGCGGCATTCGAACGTGTAGATGTTGTGGTCGGTGGTGGCACTGTGTTGAGTTTCTCCACTGCCCTGGCTGACGGCTGTGGGGCGCATTCGTCACCAGAGTCCACAGTGTGTCCCTTTGAGATGTGCCTTTTCATCTTGACAGTTTACCAAAGCTTCGCTTACACTGATTTCACAATACCTGGGATCCGTAGGACTTCCTTTTTAATTCGTATTGTTTTGTCTTGTCAAAATGTCTTCAGGGATTATGAAACTATTTTGACATTTGAGCGATTATGAAACCATTTTACTTTTGAGCTTCAATGCATAAAACAATGTTGTCTTAAGAAAGTAACTGGAACGCCAATGCATTTCTTTACAAAGTTCGGGAATTAATATCTTGAAACTGGTGCCTTCCTGAGAATTCATTCCAAGCAAATCCGCCTTGCGAAATGCACGGCTAGAATTTGTCAATTGCAATATGGGCCATAAGTTAATTAGTTGAAAACTTCATTAGTGAATTTTCGTTAATTAGTCAAGTATGCATTTCAATCTTTTGTGCAAGTAATGTCTGCCTCTTCGAGTAGACCAGCTCAAAAATAAGAGCTGACGATTCCTTCAGCACAAAGGGGGCGAGGAAGGGCCGAGCACGCGGTAACATGATGACAAGCACGCGCTAGATGGGGGAGGAGGCAGGGGACGCGCACCTATCCTATCCACCGTTTACCCCTAGCACGCGCATCTCCTCTCCTATACCCTTGCTGTAGCTGCGTATGGCTGTCTATATGCGGGACATGTGCCTTATGTTGGAGGTAATCTTCGGGGCAAGTGCAAAGGTAGAGCCAACATGGATGGTGCTTCCATGCGATTTTTTGCTGTTCCCGCGCGTCTAGTGTTGGTGGTCCCGTAATCTCAAGGTTTTGAGGCATGGTGCGCAGCGTTCACTCGCGTTGTGTCAGTGAGTTCGTGGTCATCAAGTGAGATCTGTTAGTATATGCCCGAATGCACGTGAACAAAAAAAAAAAACGCAAACCTTACTTCGTGTAGTTGTCTCTCTGCTATCACCATCAATGCTTGCTCTAGCTTTCTGGTGAAACCATGACTTTTCTTTTTTAGGAATCGCATCCCTGTCTCCCACATGGCAGGCGGGGATACTTGCCACTGTACTAATGAGGAGAACGGGAAAAGAAAGGGAAATTGTGCATTATGAAGTACAGAGGGCGGCATCCTTAGCACTGTGCTCGGGACGAATCTTTCCACACTTTTGCTTTTAATTTGTGGGCACTAAGCGTGATCAGCCATGGCGTCCAAGATATATGGCGCCGCGCGACGCAACACACACAAATCGCACGTGAGCCACATCGATGCATTCCTCTCAGAGAGATATGCAACGCATGCACTAGCACTCATAAGCGCGCTATTATGGCCTGGCCTTCTTCCAATTTGTTTATAAGTGCTAACAAGATATTATCCACAAGGAATGTCATCGGAATTTGTGAAATTATTTTTACTGCTGAAACTTTAAAACTTCAAATTAACAAAATTAATGATTTAACCAAGTTTTTTGCTGCAAGTACACCTTCATTATATTGAAATTTGACTGTAGTATTTGCACTCAAAGCAGTACATAATTGCTTTGTCTCCCAAAATATAATGTGTTCTGCTGTATAGTTATGCATTTTGCATATGTACTACTTTGCTAATTTTCGCTTACCAATTTACCGCATTTTACACATTCATTTCTTTACTTTATACTTTTTTAAAAATTTTCCTGCATTCAACCATGTTTTGTACACAAATTTCATTTTTAATTAAGCGTCCCGTTGCAGTCGCTGACTATCTGTGCCTAATCATTGTTTGTTGAACTAATAAACTGAAACTGAAATAGTCACCAGACTCTGTCGCGATGCTGAGGTGCTGGCTGTGAGTGACCACAACTGAGACATCTCCAGAGTCAGTCGTCACAACACACCGCTCACCGTCAAGGCCCCCTAGAGAAAAGAAGAAACACAAAGTAATCACCCTACGCTCAGCATCACCAAGGCGAAAAACCCTTTGTATGTGTCCAAGTGGAAGCAGAATCATTTGTTTTATAACAGTACCCCAGAGATACAAGTCTTACTGCTACGATCTACAGTCTAAATAAGCGAAATGACACCAAAAGCATAGAGACCATCGCTGCCACTTTAACCAGTGGCTGAATCTACCATTTTTTCTGCCTCACTGATGTCACCACAGATCACGGACGTCTGTTTTAGTTCACCCTGTTCGTTGCACATGTGGCCGCCCTCAGCATCCCACACATTCACACGACCACCCACTATCCTTCTGCCAATGGCACCATCAAGAACCTACACTAACAGCTCAAAGCAGCTTTTATCGTCTGTGAACTCAGATGAAGATTAGACTGACTACCTTCCTCTTGTTACACTTAGAATCTGTTCAGCACTCAAACTGACATGGTATGTTCAGCTGCCACACTGGACTACAGCATTGCTCTTTGCCTGCCAGGAGAGTTCTTCACTGCTCTGTCATTGGTGTACAGATGAGGTTGACAAAATATATGCAAATGCTTGTTAACCCCTTAAGTGATTTGGACGAGTTCATCTTGTCACACAACCCTGATTAATTTGAAAAGCTGAGGTACTTGCCCGAATGTGTGGGCTTCCTATACACAGTTGCAGAGCAGCTGTCGGAAGAGCATTGAACAAGGACATCGAGGAAGGCAATTCGTTCGTTGCTTTCCTTGTCCGATGCTTTCTGTAGACAGTCATCTACGTTACAAAGGAAAGAAATACGCAGATGACTGTTTCTGCGTGATCCACAGCTCAGAAGTGCAACTGTTTCTGGGCCACCTGAACTCTATTGACCGGTCTATTGAATTCACGGTTTAAGAGGGAAGCAATAGACGAATTGCCTTCCTTGACGTCCTTGTTCAATGCTCTTCCGGCAGCTGCTCTACGACTGTGCATAGGAAGCCCACACATTCGAGCAAGTACCTCAGCTTTGCCTCGATGCATCCGATGGGCCACGAACACTCTGTGGTGGCTTCTTTGTTCAAGCGTGCATTCCGTCATTGCTCAGATGAATCCGCCCGAAGGCGGGAATCCAAAAAAAGTAAAACATGATCTCGCAGGTATCGTCTACCCTTGCCAACTACTACGTCAGCAGGAACGCCGCTCCACAGAGCCTCCCAGAACCAAACAGACTCACCGTATGAAAACTGCAACCATTCCCTATGCTCCTGTCATAAGCAAAACACTTTCAAGAATTTTTAAGAATTATGACATACCAGTTGCACACGTGCCCTAATACAAATTAAGAAGCTAACTGGTCCACATAAAAGACCCATTGGAACGTGAACGCCACCCTGGAGTGATATATTTGATACCTTGTCAAGACAGCCACACATCGTACATCAGAGAAACAGGCAACTTCAAATGGCGTATCAAGCAGCAACAAAATGACGTAGCTAAGGGACACACTGCCACTAATGCGCTAGCTGAACATCACCTTAACACAGGTCACAACACTCATTCGAATTCTGTGACTCTCATCGACATGGAAAAATCACCATCATCCCGCCTTCTTTTGGAATCATTATTATTCTAGTAGACGACTCTTGCAATTAATGGGACACATGTAAACCTACCTCATAGTGGAATCTCGTTGATACGATCTTCACGGAAACCAGAAAATAAAACGTATCATCCGAAAATCATATCATCCAATGTATTATCCTACCAAATCGTATTATCGGGAAAAAAAAGATAATGTATCATCCCGAAAAATGCACTACGCAGAATCGTATCAACGAGGTTCCACTGTATATGCACCAGGGGCGGTATTCTGTAAGAGTCTACCTAGTGGACTGTCCATTTCGGCAACCGCTGATTTGTTGCTGCTTGACGTGCAGGAAGGAGACTGGATAGCACCTTCCTGCACATCAAGCAGCAGCGAATCACCGGCCGCCGAAATGGACAGTACACTAGATAGACTCTTACAGAATACCGCCCCAGATCGTTGCACCATCTACTACATATATAAGGCACAGCCCAACTTGTCTCGCTTTTATGTGTACAAGAGACCCGTAGGGGACTTGAAACGCCATAAAAACTGTTTTTGTTCAAACTTTGGCGAGTGTTTGTTTGCTGTCGAGAAGAAAATGTATACCTCTCGCCAGAGTTGTGATGATCGGTGTTACGGTTACCATCACTATCACAGCCATCTACCTTAAGCCAAGGTGACAGCCCTTAACAGACCAGAGTGCTTCGCTTTGCAATTTGTCAACTACTCAACCAAGGGAGTGAATGGTGTGAATGACTTGCATAAGTTTTCCACACCATCCTGTGACAGAACATGAGAAAAACTCCATGCCACTACTCCTCATGGATAACTTCATAGTATGTTGATGAAGGAAACATTCGACTCTGACCTCATCAGTTGCGATATAGCTAAACCAGAGGAGCAATTAACCAAGTCATTGCAAGGGGTATCGAAGACTTCAGGTTCGAGTGCTACATTTTGTGCCTTTCTGTTCATACACCACTCCCCCCCCCATCCTACAATTGCGAAATTAGAGCATCACCACTGCACGTAGGAAGAGGCCTGCAAAAGGTTTACATTTACACAATTCAGAAGATGCCGGAAGTAGAAACCATCAAGACATCAATAAACGCAATTGGAAACAAGTGCAAACACATACAGTGTGTCCCTAGGAATGCTTTACATGACATCGATTCTCACACTTAACAAGATATGCTGGACTCTTTTATGCCACCGTAGCTTAACTAGTCACGTACGGGACGTGTCATACGGTGGCTCTCACCAGTGGCAGAGTTGTCGTTGAGCAAATTTCAAAACAGCTGTTGAAGTAACACTCCGTGCCAAGGCTGTCCAGTTGTTTTCTGTCCGCTGCCCGACATCCTGAACAAGTATTGATCATCATCATGTCATGACGACAAAGAGAGTCATATGAAAGCAGCTGTTAAGGCCACACTCCGTGAAAAAGCTGTGCAGCTGTGTCACCTCCACAGCAGGAAATGTCGTGATAATAAAGGGAAATAGAAAAGTATGATGATGATGATCACACCGCAACCTGTATGCAACATGAAAACTTTATCTCTGAAAATTCATGCTCCAGTGAAATGAACAATGATGAAATGTCAAATAAAACTACAGGGCACCCGTTGTAATTCGTGCCAGTGTAAGAAAAGGCAAGAAAGTGACATAGAGCCAAAGTCGAAGCAAAATGAGTGAATTGAAGCATCGGCCTCAGTTACCTAGCTAACAGCATCTCGTAAGAGCACTGCAGGCTCGCTGTCAGGCCAGAATGTTTTCGACATTCATTTAGTTACACACATGATATCACTGCAGCCTGCTACATAACGCTTGGTAATGTCTATAATGTGCAGCTTATAAGTATCGCCCATATTTCCCCAAATTCTTTTTTTCTTCCAGACAATTGTGCTTCCCGGAACACTTCAAAGCTGCATTTGTCCCTCAAGGGCACGTCTTAGACAATAGAAATCGAAAGGCCAGGCATCAACACCATCTGCACCTCGAATATGCGCTCAAATGTGTTGACATCTCCCAGCAGTGCGAAAGTTTGCAAGGTAGAGAGAGGACGCATGCAGGGCTTTCTTGTTTCCCTTTGCTGCTGGGCAGCTTTGTGACGTCCAGTGAAGAAAACAGCATCACCGTTGTCTTCACTGAACACAATCGAGAAATGTGAGCATGTGGCAGCACAGGTGAAGGTGCGGCTCGGGAGGCCTTTCTTTTGAGGCAACAGACCATTTCGACAGTTTAGTTTTCTTCACTTATAATTGTTACCACTTGTTTCCCTGCATATTCTCCCTAAATTACATCACTGAGAGTTGGGCTTTATTTAACTGCTGCCGACTCGAGTTTATTTCCCGAAGCTGGAAATGAGACCTAAAAACAATGTCGAAGCCAGCATAGGACTGTGCAGTAAAAATAAAAGCCAAAAAATAAACAAGAGTTACTGCCCTTTGATATTCTACACATGTAATGTGTTCCCTGTCCTTAGATGCAAACACCACTAAAGGTGAAGAGGCTACAAAGTTCTGGCCTGCAGTTAAACTTTGTGTCGCTGTAAACACTGGAAAACAGGAGGCTCACCCAAAGTGATGGCACCTGACTCAGACGTGAGTGCAGCATCTTGGCTATGCAGGGTCCCTATGTGAATGGCACCCTCTGTTGAGTCCAGGCATGCTTTCTCAGCATAGACCGCAGACATTTGCTGCTGCCCCGCTGAAGTCTTCACCTGCACCAGACAGCGTGGCGGTAGGCAAAGTTGAAGGTGTACCAGCGTATAAGCTTGGAACACACAGGCCGCAGCTAATTTGTGTCTTTGCTGCATGCACTCTCTCTACATGCAATCAAAGGAAATTGAGGGGCTCGATTTTCTTTCGTAAGAACAATTATATACGAAGCAAAGAAAAGTGCAGAGTAAATTAACTGTTTACTTTAAATGCACAGTTAATTAGCAAAAGCTAAAGGAAAAGTGGAAGAAAAGCCGACGTCAAATGTGGAAGAAAAGCCTCGTGTGGGGAACCATCACTTCCACTAACATTTCTAAACTCAAAAGACTTCAAAAAAAATTATAAGAGTAATTGCTAATACCACTCCCAATCATCTGGCTCGGCCGTTACCTAAGAAATATGGCTTAATTAGTTTGGATGATCTCTATAGTAATTTAAAGCTATGTATTGCTCTATGCAATAAACTGAAGAAAAATACTCATTATTTACGCACTCTGAGTAACTAAAATGTAAACGCACATACTTATAATACTAAACGTTTCTAATATTGGGAAGTGCGTCCCAGCAGAACTAATTATGGTGAAGGTAGGTTATTTTGCATCATTCTTAGAATAGTAAACAATTATGAAAAACATTAAAATATAGAGTATTTCACACTTGACCAACTTAGGCAGTATTATATGTAGCGCTGATTTTATACGGTATTCTATTTTCTTTGTATGCTCTTCGTGTGTGCATCATTTCTTCTGCTTCAACAGTTTTTTGTTTGTTTTTTGTACCATAAAATGAATCATGTGAAATTATATACCAGATATTTATTGTAACTTTTGTTTTGTACTTCTCTTCAATGTGATTATAGCTTGCACATTTATCCACTTCAATGAATTGTATGTAGTTCACCACGTGATGTATCAATCAGTAGGTCCGTGACCTAATGCTGACCCATGTCCAAGACACAGGGGGTGAGAGCTTCGTCAAGCTGCCTAAAGCAGCTTTTTCTCTCACTCCTCATGTTATGTACTGCACATGAATAAACTTGTACCTGCCACTAGTGGGAGCGGAACCTAAAACCTCTGCCCTGTGATTGCTGTAGTACCAATCGGGCTATGCAAGACGCACTCCCCATACACTTTAATGGGTATCTGTGCCTGCATATTAGTAAACCTAGTGCTGGGGCTGTTAGCCAGCACCCCTCACGACCGTGTGGCAGCATCCTTTCAACTGTGAGGCGTCACATGACACGTGAGATTGGGGAACAGGAAACTGACCATTACAGTACAACTGTATAGTATTTAATTATTCAGTCACAATACTTCAAAGGCCCTAGCGAAGAGGTTTCACACGAAGGGTCGGCTATTACGGAATACTAAAATTTCTACAGCTGTGTGCAAGATAACAGTACCTATGCTTTTATTCCAACAAGCTTAATGAAGACTAGTGCTGGCTTCTGTAGTAGTCGCTACATAAACAATTAAAAGCTAATTAGTCAATCATATTTTGTAAATAAATGACTAAAGACAAGATGTTTAGGCACTAAAGAATGCTGCTTTAGGCAACTATAACAGGCGCTAAAGCTGTCGCTTGAGGCCATACAGAGGTACCAAATACTGTCCTTTAGGCCGTGTATAGGCTCAAATAATAACTTATCAGTATAAATTATAATTTTCTAAGGAGCACAGCTCACTAAACCCCTTTTGTGAAATTTGTTTTATTTTCTGGATAATGGAATAAGGCAAGTTTTGTGGGTTGCAAGATTTATATGATATCTAGTACCCTTTTAAGATTTCGGGTTTCATGTTGCAACTTTCTTCACTTAGTATTAGTTTGTGCACAGAAAAAAAATTTTCAACATCCCCCAAAGTTAGCGGCCCATTCTTGCATGCCAGAACATTTGATGGTGAAATGTCTTCTGCAATTGTAGGATGTTCATCGGTCGGAACCTTTCCCAGTTCTTTCAGTAGAAAAACCTGGGATCTTTATCTGAGACAGATGGAAGTTTTGAAGCAATAGGTTCATTGGGGATGGTGGAGAACTTTCCTGAACATCCTAAATGAGCCTTACATTCCGGGTCAGAGTCGCAGCCAAGAATTCAAGTTTCTCGATGATGTCAGCAAAAACGTGAACCGAGCGCACAGGTATGCTAAGTCACCTTCAATTGTATTACCGTGTTGAGCAGTTCCCACAGCGATGTTCTCATCTTCAGCAAAGCCGTTAATAACAGCCTTCGCACCAGCAAAATGTTTGTGGCGACAATCGGCTGCCTTCAGCTAAGTTCCCCAACGTGTTTTAACATTATAAACAAAACAAGGCTTGGACAAAACATATAAAAAGGCATTTTTAGGCTCTGAAAATCCAACATAGGCAGTAATTGCGAATTAGGCATGTATAGGCACGATAAAGATGCCACAAAACTGTTTCTAGACCCACAGTTGGTACTTAAGTGTGAAATAGGCACAATAAGAACTTAAGAAAACTATGGCATTTTGCCTAGACTTCTAGTCTCTATAAATAACTTTCACAAGCTTAGTGATACCTGCTAACACTTACTACGTTGCCAAACATCTCTCCCTATTTGAAGTAGATGGCCTTTGGATCGTCTCTTCCCTAAAAACTCTTTCATCATTGTGTTGTGTGAAAATATACAAACAGTCCATGAGTACACGATGCTTGTAAACAGATGCAAATAACTAATCCATGTAAACAGCAACCTAATAGCTGACACATTCTTTTCAGACTGGCCTCCAATTTTTTCGACATGCTCAGTTCTTTAGACCATGCACCGAACGTGTATTAAGGTGAATGCATGGAGGTGGCTCGACATGACACGAGCGCCATGAATCAACATTCAACCCATTTCTTATTGTAAGGTAACAAATTGGCTCTCCAAGCATCATCTGACTGCTATGCCGATTAGCAAAACAATTTTGATCACCAATCCGCAGCAGTATGTCTCCATCGTTGACACACTGTTCTGAAAAAGTTACGGGGTATCGCATGCAGACTGTGCGTATTGGAACTTTATGGGCAGCCAACCCACAGGCTGTCACCATATCGCAATGTTAGTTTTATCAGATAAGCCCAGACTAAATTCATTTAGAATCAGACAGCTACAATACTACTGGGTGAATGCGAGACACGACCACCGAAAAACTCAGGCACTCGATTTTTTAAAAACTCTGCAGACAGACAATTAACTTTTAATAAGGTCCTGAGGGACTAGCCGGCGGAGACCCGTTGGGGCCCCCGGTTTGCCGCTGGCTGCTTGTACACTTATTTTCAAAAAGTCGCTCAACAGCTGTATTCATTAATCAGCTACAGAGAGTATAACAGTTTACAGAATTTATATATTATATATATCATTGTTATGAAGCTTGAATTTGTCATTTTTATTTTATCAGTTTTCAGCAACATTTAAAGGCTTAAGTTAGACACCTTCTCTATGCATTCAATATAAGTTAATGCTTCTTTATAAACCAACAATTTTCAACCAAATCAGTTCGACTGCCTAATGAGAGTGTTTCCGCATTTCATATGAATAGCAAAAACAGAACAACATAAGGCTTCCTCTGAAGGGCTCTGTCTCCAAACATGACGAACACGTACTGCAAACATGGTAGTGGGTCAGTGACAGCAGCCAACAATGCGAGAATGCTGACGCACCTTGAGGCAATTCGCCAAAAACCGCTGAGCCTTGAAGCCCTGCAGCAGAAAGAAAATTGTGTTATGCAGAATTATCGTCCCGGTCAAGTGAATCTTTAAAGAATTTCCAGAAAATGAGTTCTACGCTGCCGGTGTCGCTGTGCTCACTAATGATAAATGCTTTTTCATGCTCTCCTACATGTCTCATCATCATCATCAGTCCATCACATGACAAATCATTATACATCGTTTCATCATAATCAGCCCACTTCATGATTATTTACGGACAAAAGCTTCTCCCAGTGGTGTCTAATTATGTTGCACATCAATCTACTCCATCATGTGGCTGCAGGTTTCCTAATCTCAATGCCCTCTGTCTCCCTCAACAGTATTTTCGTTTCTTATGCAAACATCCTCTTACTCTAAAAGAACGCTAGTTATCTGCTCTATGCCTTAAATGAGCCGCCAAATTGTGCACCTTTCCTATACTATACTATTTGCCAACCCTCTCATAACCTTAATTACGATATCTGCTGCCCATGCTGCCATTTTCCTGTCTCTTATTGTTGCATCTATAATTTTCTGTTTCATCACTCTCTGTGCGGTAATCAGCTTATTCTCAAGTCTGAATATAGTCCTCCAAGTTTGGCCACATAGGTTAATACACATAGGTTAGTACTACAGTTGAACCTCAATATAATGAAGACGGATATAACAAATTACCAGATACAACAAAGTAAATGAAAGATATCGTTGGCCACGCTTTACTTGAATGGGCTAGCCTACTGCTATAACGAAGCCAAAAGTACAAGATCCAATGCAATATCGGATATAGCCAAATCAATAATTGCTCACTCACTGTTCAAAATATATTTCTGGGGAGGCAGACATTCCGGAGTGGTTTTCTCCACTCCGAAGTATTCCGGGAAAGGGGAGGGGGTACAATGCTGATACTCCAACCTCCCCCCCCCCCCCTTTCTTTCCCTGCGCCCCAATTTCTCATTGCCAGGCCTCTGTAGGTCTTGTCTTGAGGTTCTTTTTAAGTTGTTGCTAACTTATCACTAGTTAATTTACATGAAACGAGTGAAATGTGAGCAGAGACAGCATCAGTAGGGCACTGATGAAATAGATACTATAACAAGTTACAATCCCTTGAGGCAGATGCACACATGTACCCCTAACAGTAATTTAGGTGTGTGTTCCATTCTACAAACACACTTTTAACAGTAATTTAGGTGTGTGTTCCATTCTACAAGCACACTTTGTCACATTTCGCAAATAAATATTGAATAAAGATTGAAGCACTACCCCTGATCCTTGAGCTACAGCTTCCAGGTTTCCCTGCACAGCACCTGTGGCTTTAATGGAACCATTCTCCACGCTGAGCATCACAGCATTCGCCTGCAAATGTTAAAACAAAGCCAGCTAGTATGCACCGACATACATGCGCAAACATAGTCAGTGGCCATGGATTATTCCACAGATGCAACTACTAAAAGTTTCACAAAAATAGCAAGACACAATTAGAGAAATGCACATTTTCCACCTCTCACTTGTGATTGCCATGTACTCTGCAGACATTTTTCAAAATGTGGTTGATGAGATTATAACATGTTGTAGCGACACTGAGAGCAACCCTGGTGCCAACAGGACGAAAATGTCGACCCGAAGGTTTCCACAGGCTTCAAATCTGATTGACAGAATGAAATATTGCCAAAGTTGTCAAAGGTGGCAAAGTTGCTAGCGACAGAATTGTTTTTACTTCTCGCGCTGGCATTATTTCCCACCTGTCAAAGACTGAAATAGGGAGTGTTGCAGCAAGTTTCTCAGAGCGCTCTTCATAGAAGAAACTTTGCCGATGTCAACCATTTATCCACATCACGTGGAAATAACACAGCATGTTTTGTTAGCAAGTCAAGGTATCCATGGACAAGATGTGAATAAGGACGTAATTACTCTGCCCAAAAGCATTCGGTCCTAAAGACAGCATGCGAAAGGTGAATCAACCTGTGATGGAGGATAGAGACCGCTGGAGTCACAGAGATAATCCACCGACTAGAGCAAAAGCATGTTCGACATTTCCTGGTACTGTCGAACCCACTTATAATGGTAATGATACCGGTTTCAACAATATAACAGATACAACAATTCGCAGCTGATGCACCCTCAACTTTTCTATGTGTTTTATGGTAAATTAAACCGCTTACTACAATACTCCCATGCTGTGTTATCGGCTATAACAATTAGATCTGACTACTGGAAGTGCACCCAAAGAATGCAGTATCCTTAAAATAAAAGAAGGAGAAAAAAAATTAGAGTTGCCATGCACCTCGGCGACACTCACCTTTGTGCCACGCCCGGTGCCCCTCCATTGCATCACCCTTACGCATCGCTAGCCTCACGTGCCCCTCTCCTGTCTCCCTTCCACCCCTCCGATACATGAGTCGACTGCAACGAGAGAGGCTGAAAGAGAGGCATGAGAGTCCAATGATGCGTAGGGCGATGTGACGGAGGGGCGCCGTGCATGGCACAAAGGTGAGTGTTGCCAAGGTGCACAGCACGCAGGCTGGAGAGGCGGCTAGCATGTTTTCTATTGCGATAGCAAATATACGCACACTCCCTCTGTATGTAGTCCCACATGTATTTAGGAATATGTAGGCTATATGCTTATCCCTGCATCAGTCAGTGCTTTGCCCTTTGGGTGAAACTGCCAATTTTTTTTTTTTTTTTTCCCTAGATTTCATGTCCCTTTGCTTTTCAGCAAAGGACACCCAGTAGCCAGATTTAATTGTTATAGCCACTAATGCGGCATGGGAACATTGTAGTAAGTGGTTTATTTTACCATAGAACACACAAAAGTTCAGGGTAAGGCAGCTGCTCATTGTTACATCCAAGCACTATTGATAAAACCAGTATTACTATAATAGAATTTGACTGTGCTTCTTTCTAATTAAAATGTTTGCATGTTTGTGCTTTTTGCGTACAACCAGGTCATAACAACGGGATTTTCTTGGCACTTGAATATTGTTATAATTGGGTTTGACTGTACTACATTGTAGGTGATATACATACTTGTACACCCTCCCCCACTGGTGGCTAATCATAATGACAGCCATGTTCATGGTAGCTGGATCATTCCAGATGGTGAACTGCTAATCGAATTTGGTGCAACAATTGTAGAATAATCTCGCAACAAGCGTCTTTTCTTTATATTACATGACTTCAAACAGCCTGGCAGCATGCATTGAGGTGTATGACAGCAGCGACAAGGATAGATTATCATCAAGAGGAACAAGTACACAATTAAACTTGCAAGACCGTAGAGGCTTGGGCTAGTCGGTACATACTCGAAAGGGAAAACAGCGCGAAAAAACACAAGAAGACAAGAAGGGGGACACACACCAGCGCTGGTGTGTATCCTCCTTCTTGTCTTTTTCGCGCTGTTTTCCCTTTCGAGAATTAAACTTGCCAATGTTTGATTCCTTGTAGCATCGATATCTTTTAACCGATTGTATTGTATTGTAACATACGCCCCCTTCACCCTATGCCTCTTTGTAGGCCTGTGAGGTCTTTCTAAATAAAAATAAAATAAACTCTGTTCTTGTGTTTAGTGCATGCTTTTGTTGCTTCAGACTTTATTAAGGAATGTCTGTGTGTACACACAGTGGTGATTAATTTAGCTAAGCTTGTAAAGTGTGACAATTTACCGTATATACACTGTTATAACAAGAGTTCTTTTTTTGGGCATATTTTTTTTGCCCTCCTTTTTTTCCCCCTCAACTATGGCTGCCCTTAAAGGTCCCAAGCTCGCATTATGATCGTAACATATGAATTCTTTTTTTTTTCTTAAGGGCACTAACTCCCCCCTCGCTTTATTTTCGTAGTCTCATTATGAGTGAATGAATGAACGGTTTATTTATTTTTGTAGACACGTACAGAAAAAGGAAACGAAGCTAGAAAGGCCATTCGGCCTGACGGGGCTTCGCTACGAGGTAACATAAGTGACATTAGAACATACAAAAAAGAAATTTAGCATACAGTGCTATTCAATCCACCATGATACAAATATAAGGAACAGCAAAAGTATATAAACATGCATAACCGAGAAAGTATATTGGCAACAACATCTTTGTGTGCGACATATGCATGCAAAAAGAAAAATAATAAAAGACGAGAAAAAACATGTAAATGGAAAACTATGATTATAAACCAATAGATCTGAGCATTTGGAAGCATTCAATACATGATGTGCATGAAATACACATAAGCCAATAGACACCATTAATAGTGCATACACGGTAGTGTCAACTGCTTACATCAGTCTATTCATATACTCATATACATTTATACTCGTGTAAATACGGTAGTTCTGTACACTGAGGCCAAAAAAACTCTTCTGTACTCACACTCTTGATGTCGCACTAGAAGTGTTGTGTACCGATTCTGGACGCTGAGTTCCGCGGATGACGGACTTTTGTCAATCAGCCCTGGTGTTGAAGAGCGCCCTCTTCTGGCCCCAAGTGTATATATATATATATGCCAGTTGTAATCAAGATCCCCAGTTCTGTGTTGTTTGGTGACGGCAATAAAGGGCTATTGCCGATACCGCCTTGTAGCGATGGTGCCTCGCGATAGGACTCGCGCAGCAACATAACACTGGCGACGAAGATGGGATCCGAATGAGACCGCCGCAATGGGAAGCTAGCTCCGTCCAGTACGCACTCTTTCACAATGACGGCCACCACAACGGAGGGGCTCGAGCCTTTCGACATTGCTCACCCTGAAGAGTGGGAGGACTATGCAGAACATTTCCAGTTCTTCCTCGAGGCGCAGGGCGTTACGGACGCCAGCAAGAAGAGATTGACATTCCTCAGCCGCTGCGGTACCGCCACTTTTAAATTAGCCAGGGCGCTCGTGGCACCAACTCAGCTGAAGGATACACCGTTCGAAACAAGCCTTGCCGTTCTGCGCGACCACCTAGCGTCGAAACCACCGGAGCTTGCCAGACGATATGAATTCCATCGCCGCAACCAGGCACCAAGCGAGTCTGCCGCCGCCTACCTCACTGCTCTTCGAACGATGGCACAACACTGCAACTTCAACGACCTCGACACTGTGCTACGGGACCGATTCGTGTTTGGACTGCAGAACAACACGGTGAAGCGGCGACTACTGCCAAAAAAATAGGTGCCTTTCACCAGTGCTGCCGAGGAAGCAGTCGCCGCTGAGGCCATTGCCCGGGAAGCCAGCCTACCCTCGTTTCAAACCACGAACACGTCGCGTTTCGAACCCGTGCACCAAGGGACGACGACTGGCGATAATGGCGAGCAAGACACCGCCAAAGATGTTCTTCGGTTACGTGCGAGCCCCACTCAGTGACGGGACACCGAGAGATTGGTAGGCGGCCCCTGCGCCAGCTGTGGAGGCCCGCACTAACGCCGCCTGTGTTGGTTTCGGGGTGCCCAGTGCAGGGAATGGGTAAAAGCAAGCACATTGCTAAGGTCTGCCGGTCCCGGAGACAGCTTAGCCCATGTCGAAATGCCAGAGACCAAGCCCGGACGCAACAATTCAAGTCCACTCCTCACACAAACATTTCATACTGCTACGACTTGGTAGTTACTGCTATCAACGAAGTGTCTAAACCCACCAAGAGGAAGATACATGTGAGTGTAAAAATCGAAGGCATACAGTGTCAGATGGAGGTGGATTCAAGATCAACCATCATCTCCGACGTCACAGCCTGACGCATTTTTCCAAAGGAACGTGTCCAAAACCTACAGCCACTTGACGTTATCATGAGGGACTATCAAGCTAACCGTATCGCTGTACGGGGAGTTGGTACCGTCCGAGTGCAGTTCAAAGATTTTGACGGCCCATTGCGCCTGGTCATTGTCAAGGGCGAGCGCCCAAGTCTTCTCGGGCTGGATTGGTTTCCGGCACTTGGCATCAATATCACGGGAGTGCAACGCATTGATCAGCAAATATCCTCACTTGAAAACATATTCAGAGACTTTGCCTCTGTGTTCGACGGGACGCTGGGCTGCTATAAGGGACCGCCCGTGCAGTTTGCACTTAACGCTGAGGTTGTGCCTATCCGCCTGAAAACAAGGGTTCCTTTCGCACTGCGACCAAAAATTGACACCAAACTGGACAAACTGATACAACAACGAATCCTAAAACCAGTTAACCACGCTCGTTGGGAAACCCCTATTGTTACGCCACTGAAGGCAAATGGGGACGTCCGCATCTGTGCAGACTACAAGTGCACCATCAACAAAGCCTTGCAGCAGCACTCGTATCCGGTACCAGCTGTCAATCACCTGCTGGCATCCCTCTCTGGTGGAACTGCCTTTGCGAAGCTAGACTTAGCACAGGCCTACCAACAGCTCCTAGTGACTGATGAATCTGCAGAAGCGCAGACCATTGTGACGCAGGGTGCTTTTCGCGT
This sequence comes from Dermacentor silvarum, assembly GCF_013339745.2. Classification (NCBI taxonomy): domain Eukaryota; kingdom Metazoa; phylum Arthropoda; class Arachnida; order Ixodida; family Ixodidae; genus Dermacentor; species Dermacentor silvarum. The sequence goes on from NC_051163.1 coordinate 132,083,492, forward strand.
TCAACGATTACAATTCGGTGTCAGCGTCGCACCTGGCATCTTCCAAGTTTAATGGAGAACCTACTGCGCGGACTACCAGGCGTCATTCCATATTTTGATGATGTTCTCATTTCAGGTGCATCACACCAGGAATTGCTTAGTCGCCTTCGAGAGGTCCTTCAGCGGTTCCAAGATGCAGGGCTTAAGGTCAAGAAGGAGAAATGCCAGCTAGGAGTGACTCAAGTGGAATTTTTGGGTTTCCGAGTCGATGCTGAGAGAATCCACCCCACACTGGCCAAGACGCAAGCCATCCTTAATGCACCGCGGCCGTTGAACAGAGCTGAGCTACAGGCCTTCCTGGGTCTTCTCAATTTCTATCGTGCATTCCTTCCACACAAGGCCACTGTCGCTGAACCCCTGCACCATTTGTTGGACAAGAAGGTCCCCTGGCTGTGGGGAAACCTACAACAAACTGCATTCGACAATGTGAAGAAGCTACTGGCATCCAACCAGGTGCTGACACACTTTGACGAGAAGAAGCCGGCAATCCTTGCCTGCGATGCGTCCCCGTACGGAATAGGAGCAGTGTTGAGTCACAGAATGCCGGATGACGCGGAAGCACCAATCACTTTTTATTAATGAAGTTTGTCTTCTACGGAGCGGAATTATGCTCAGATTGATAAGGAGGCACTAGCTGTGGTTGCCAGAGTAAAGAAGTTTTATGACTACATATTTGGCCGCCCATTTCAGATCCATACAGACCACAAGCCACTCCTGGGGCTCTTTACATCAGACCGGCAAACACCACAGATGCTTTCACCGCGAATGTTGCGTTGGTCCATTTTTCTGAATGGATACCAGCAACCTCTCCACTACCAACCAGGAAAACAGTTAGGCCATGCAGATGGTCTCAGCAGAATGCCCCAAGCGAACCAATGCCAGGATGACCCTTCGCCAGCAGAGGTCGTCATGCTTCTGGACGTACTTCCAGAATCTCCAGTCCATGCAGACGATGTGGCGAAGTACTCAGCCAAGGACGCTATCCTCTCCCGTGTCCTCAACTGGGTATGGAAGGGGTGGCCAAGGTGCGCTCCGAGTTCCGAATTCCCATCATTCGTGTCCAGGCAACAAGAGCTGTCCGCCCACAAGGGATGCTTACTGTGGAGTGACCGTGTGGTGATTCCACAGAAGCTCCGTTTCCGGGTCCTCAAAGCTCTGCATGTCGAACACCCCGGCATCGTCATAATGAAAGCGCTTTCCCGCAGTTATGTATGGTGGCCCGGCAAGGATGCGGCCATTGAGGAATGGGTCCGGCGATGCCTTCCTTGCCAGGAAACACGGCCCGAGATGCCTCGGGCACCTGTGCACCCATGGGAGACGACCCGGACTCCATGGTCACGCCTGCACATTGATTTCGCTGGTCCATTCCAAGGAGACCTTCTTGATTGTGGTGGATTCTTATTCCAAATGGCTGGAGGTCATACCAATGTTGTCAATGATATAGAGTGCTGTAATCACTACCTTACGAAGA